>NC_137636.1:17336676-17669176 GCF_963383615.2 Lipophrys pholis | reverse complement strand
CGTGTCGCTTAAAGTTTGATTTAAAAAAGATTTTTTTATCCAACTCGGAATAGCAGCATGAGCTTTGATTTCTATGTTCCAATTTGCAAAAGCTGAGTGCCGTCACCTGCATCCAGTCCAGTGTCGGCTTGATCTGACTGAGCGCCGTTACCTCACCCAAAATACGATGGGAATGAATATCAATGAAAAAAAACTCCATCTGAACTTCTCAAGGCCACTGAAACAAAACTATCCATGTTTAAAGCCTTTTGAGTGCACTCCTGATTACCTTCTCCTCACACCTGAGACTGAGTGAAGTGCTTACTCTGACTTGAACCTTGTGAGTGGTGCAGACAAGAGTACATTATTTTAATTTTGGTCTCTCATTGCTGCCCACTCAGTTGTGAGGTCTGGGCATTTATACATTTTTTGAGGAGTAGCGCTTGTAATAGGCCAATTACATTGCTATTAAGAGAAACACTTGCCTTTAATTGTGAGAAATTCAAAGCTCTACTGGTATAAAATTCCTATAAAAAAAAAAAAGAAAAAAAAAGATCACTGTTTTCTAATTAACATGTTATGCGGTCTTCGATAATTGCATTCATTTATCAGCTCAATGTAGGTTAATCCGTGGGTTGCTTATTTCCTTTTTGTTGGACTGATGAAAAGAAGCTGCTGTATAAATTTTTTTTAATAAAAATCTGGTAATTATTGCTATTTTTGTAATAATACAAAAAATCTCATACTTGCTGACAAAATGTACAAAAGCATTTTTTTTTTTTTCAAACAAGTGCAATTCACCTTCATTCAAACCTGTGCAGTTCAATAGCTGTTTCTACACAACAATTCTAATGGATCGGCATCTATTTCCTTGTTTGTTTTTCTGTTAGCTTCATATCCTCTGTGGCCTTTGTGGTAACGAGGTAGCGGAGGGGCACTCCAGAGGTTTAGAAAACACATCACCAAGGATCTCGATTCTTGTTTTAGACAGATTATTAGCAGGTGAGGGAATGAATAAAGAAAAGGGCAAACTTGAACAGAAATTCCTTCTGGACCGGAGTTTCTAAAACTTAAATCTTCAAAGCTGTAGGAGCCGCAGGATCCTGACGCTGTTGAAAGAGGCTCCGCTGACAGGGGACAGACTGCACAATTATACTGGTTGGCAAGTAGGTCATTGAGTTGTGAATGGTAGATTTGCTCCGCATTATATGCTGATGATCCAGGACAGACCTCCACCCACAATGTTAAGGTTTATTGTTTATTCAGTCCTGGTCATCGCTGGGTGTGGGAATGAGCAAAGGAACGTCAGTTTGTTTTTAACGTGTGGCTAAACTAATAGGGAGCTCTTTTTCTTGTGCACCACTTAGGCACGTACACTTGAAGCACTGATTTATGAGGCGACGTGGCTTGGTTGCGAGAGCGGTCGTCTCCCAATCGGAAGGTTGCAGGTTCGGTTCCCATCTCTGCCTGCTGAAGTGTCCTTGGGCAAGACACTGAACACCAAACTGCCCGGATGAATGCAGTGTGAGAGTGAGTGGTCGGAGGGGCCGACTGGCAGCCTCGCTTCAGTCAGCCGACCCCAGGGCAGCTGTGGCTACATACGTAATTTACCACCATCCAGTGTGGAGTGAATGAATAATGCCTTCATTATTTGAGTGTCCTGAAAAGCACTATATAAAACCTATGCATTATTATTATTTATATTTTCACCTGTATTTTACAGGTATCTCGTCATATTTAGAAAGCTTCTGTCATGGTTGTAAATTTGCATTTTAACTCTCTCTGTGATGCTTCCCAAATGAATTCAAAGCTACAAAGTAACACAACATAATCATACCAATATGCAAGTTAATAGAAACATCACTTGCAAATTTCTTGGATCAATGAGATGATTAATCATGAGTGAAACTACAGGAGCTGTGTTCTTGTTGGAGGTTAAACAGCTCAGCATCAGAGAGAGCGGTACTTTCTGTCAGGTAAGTGAAAGGATGAGTTCTTAAATGCAAACCTGTGTGCTGAACACAAATAACCTATATACTTTAATTACGTGCTCCGGTGACAAGTTAAAGACATGTTGTGAAATGTATTGTGTTGCCTATCACACCAACAATAACAGTAATTACCTGATCATCGGGTTCCACTTCGGCTCCATTCTTCAGCCACGACACCTGGGGCTTGGGATCGCCGCACACTGTACATGTCAAACTCAGAGTCTAAAGAAAGTAAGGAAATGTTGTTTTTCAGATAAATACTTAGATAAAGATGATATACCTGTACACACTTTGACACCTACTTTCTTTTCCATGATTGTGACCACGTCGGGCAGACCTCCAATCACCTTGCCACGGTCTGAAGCAAGCCAGTGTTAATATACTCAGTCATTACTTATTTAATACATGTAAACTGTAGGTGAAATAAGATGGACTCACTTTTCTCAGCATAGGCTTCAGCCCTGAAACAAAAGTAAAAAAGGTTTTTGTCATAGTACTCATGTAAGTAAAAATGACCTCTCACTATCAATATTCAAATTTCATAATAGAGAATCAGCAATTCAAAATTCAACCCATGTGAAATGCCTGAGCGAGAGAAGCGTCAGTCCTGCCAAGCTGGATCTGGTTTTTTTTCTGGCTCTCTATAGTGGCTTCATGCAAACACATATTACTTCAACTTCTGGTTGCCCAATAGCAGCCAGATGGGTTGCTACAAATTACTTATGCTTAGAGCAAAGCCACATTATGAACTTATTCCGTTACTTAACAAGTTGTTTGACTATTTGTGGAGAAAAAGAAAATTGAGATTGTTTTCAGAGGGCTGTCAGAGCAGCATGGCACAAGCAGAGGTCAGCCACAGGACAGATGGCCGGAGGAACTCTGCTCGACTCTTGGCATGTTGATGCTCAATCAAAAGGGCAATGGGGTGTCACCAGTTTAAATGTGTTTGTAAAATCTTGTGCTTAAATGTCTCTCTTTGAATGGTAATTACGAGAGGGATTTGGATGGTTTCCACTCTGCATGCAGTGTTTAGTGTTTGGAGTTTCAATCCTTTTTTCTCTAAATGCATTTGTTAAAATTCAGTGCGGTGGGTTTGCTTTGGACAAATTAGCCAAAGGACCCCAAAGGATCCCTGCTACCTCACTATTTCTATTCATAACCTTGATTTTCCCTCAAATTTTAATATGCTGGACTTTTTCCAGACAACAAGGCTTTTGGGTTTTTGGACTCACTCTAGTTCCTGAAATATTCAGCTTGAAGATGGAGGTGAACTCAGCTCACGCTGTCTGTACTGGCCATCCAAGCACTAAAATACAGCTGCATTTTCTCACAGGTGTCTAGGCTGTCCAAATACATCAGGTGCAAAGTTGACAGAAGCACAGAAAAGCAATCTAATACCTGGTTTCTACAGAATATATAAAGGTAAGCAGCTCAGGGTGCAGAGACACACAATTATATGTGGCATAAACTATACTGTGTGAAGTTAAAGACATATGATTGGTGTCCAACTGATTCTGCTGCATGATAACAGTGTCACACACATGTGTCTAGAGTCAGAAAAAAGTATCTAAGCAAGAGAACAACATTGTATGGGTTCTATACTGCCAGTCTGGGATCACACAAAAGAGAGAGCCGCCATGAAACAGCCTGAATCCACACAAGAGTTCTGAGCCCTGGGATCTTAAAAACAGAGCCTACAGGGCGATGCCAGGTATTCACAGGCCGGTTGCACAGATAGAGATAGAGAGGCTGTTGTTCTGACATAGTACAGTGGGATACAAGACAGATAAAGGACAAGGACTGCACTGAAAGGCTTACCCGATGAAAAGTAAAAATGTATCAATCTGCATGCACGTTGTAAACAAATGAGTTATAATTCTTATCTATAGGAACAAAATGTATCCCAGTAAATCATTTTTTTAGGCTGATGGATGTTAAGCTTACAATTTTGGAACAGATGTGAGGGAAACAGCAATTCATCAGTTGCAAAGTCAGTCTGACTGCAATACAAATGCAAGCAAAGAGACACGCTTGAGAGTTTGGTCTTACTTGAGTTTCTGGAACTCAGCATATGCCTTGTCATAAACTGTAAAAGACAAAAACACAAAGTGCCTGTCATCATTTACAGAACAAATGCCTCCTTACTTTATCTAAGAGGCTAAATGACTGGAAAAATCAATTTTCTCAAAAACAGCCTTGGCTTGTTCCGTCATCAACAGCCACAACAGCGCTCGATAGTCAACGTATTACAGTGAAATGTCAATAAATGCTTTTGTGATAGCTTTTCCAGTTGACGAAGTATGCTACACGTCACCAATGTATTCAAGCTGAAGCTTTATTTTCCATATACATATTTCACATGCAAACACGTCCTTTATGTAACCGACATAAAATCAAGCTAAGCAAACCTGCAGTTGAGGAGTATCCAGCCACCTTTTTACAAGCCTGGTCAAAGTCCTGCGGGGATGATTATTTGATACCCAACCAACGGTTTCTGAATTCTTTGAAAGTTGTAGACAACAAATTGTACCCAAGAGGCCCACAAAAGAAGAAGTGACTGCATTGTTCCTCCTCTTTACTGAATTATCAATAAAAGAGTATAATTGATGCTGAGAGATGGAAAATACGAGAGGGAAAGTACTGACCATCACCGATGAGGTCCAGAGTGCGTTTATGGGAGTTTTCAGAGTCAGTGATCACAATGGAGTATGCACCTTTATCCTTCTCCACGGGCTCAATCACCTGTGAATGAATCAAACAATACAGTCAACAAACCCTCCCGCTCAGGTTGAGCGTGACCGTTTATATGATGAGTGGTTACAATGGAATTCTGATCCCACACCCGAGATGTGAACCCGGGTCACAACACTCATGATCAAAACTTAATTTAATGCGTCACCAAGGAGAGACAATAATGATAACAGTAGTCTTTCATTTTTTTGGCACCTTCTTACACGAGGTGCAAAGAGCTTCTACATAAAGTGAAAGAAAACATATCAACAGAGACTAAGACTGAAACAAAGGGCTAATAATAATTCCAATTATTGATATTTATCTTAATGTTTCGCACATTTCTACCAATGCAGAAGCAATTTGGGAATTATTTAAGTGGCACGTTCAAGGAAAAGGGGTTGTTATTCCCATCAAATCACCCGTGTGTGATTGTAACATGCAGTTCAACATTGTGAGTTAGAAGATAATACCTCCAATGATGCCATGGCAGGAGTTCCTCCAATCACAATCTTTTCACTGTGGGACAATTTCGCCTCACTGAGGAGAGCAAAGAGCAGAGTTTAGTGTGCGTGCGTGTGTAGTGCTGTGATTCCAGTAGATGAAGTCTGGTTCAGAGGTAATGGAAAATCATGTTTACATGCCTCTCCGATGGTGCGCCCATCAATCACTATGGATATTTTTCAAATTCAAGTGTCTTTAATTTTTTTTTCTCCCCCCCTTTTTTCATTCTTTTCTGTCCTCTTTTTGATGCGTCCACTTGTTCCTACTCTACTACAGGCCTCTCCACATTTTATAATCTCTTGGGTAAGACAGAGTGCTTTTAGCAGCTGAAAAAGACTGTGTGCTCCTTTAGAGAAAATGATAGGGTTGTGATTCCTGTCACAAAACAGAGCAATTTTACTGCAATAAGCAGGATAATGAAAACACTTGTCAACCGCCATCACAACTTTTATTATGTGGCTTATTGTTTTTGCCACTCGTGGCAATTCAACTTGGGAGAAAGGCAAAATCATGTGTTTGTGGTCAGCATGTTTATGGGAGGACTTAAAAGGAAACTGTAACCCCTGCTAAAATCTCTGCTATGACTGCAGATACTAGAGACACTTTTCTTTTGATTTACTTCCTATTCTTCAAACATGTACTGCTACTACTGTTTGTTGTGGTGTTGTAGTAGCATTAGTATTGTAAATCTGAATTCTTACCCGTGATACCAGGCGATGTTCATCTCTGAGGTGTAATACTTCATGTGACACTGTAGCTGAATGCCTGTTGCTGTGCAGTTAATCACCAGCTCTGCTGCACTGGCTCCTAGAGGAGTTGATGGAGGTGATAGAGGTTGAGGAGAGCATAGTTGAAATCAAAATCAAATACATGTCGGGCACCTGCTGTTGGATGTAATCTGGCCTTGCATCGCTGTGAGAGTTCCGGCATGCAGCACAAAATTGATCAAATAAAATCAAACTTCCATTTTCAGCCATTTACTGGATGCATTTTAAGATGTCCCTTTTCATGGTACCTTTGTGCAGCTTGGAGAGAGGAAAAATTGCACTAATGAAGCAGAGTGTAGACTTTAGAGTGCAAGCTGTTTATGTGCTGCATTCAGGAAAACACTTCAGCCGTCAGACGTTTTATCAACTTTTCTTTTTAAAGCCGTTGTGCCTAAAAGGGCATTTCATGCTACACTATGTCTACGCGGGACTTTGCTTAGTGCACATCACAAGTGAACAAGTGTGTCATCCACCTGGTCACATCACCATGGTTTCCTATTATCAGAGTAATGAACCCTCTTCTCCTCTGCAACCACTGCTTTAACAGTTGCTGCAGAGCTGTCAAGTGACTGTCTCTTAAAATAGGAGTAAGATGCTCCTCCACACTGTCACTGTGACAGCGCAGAGGAATTTTAAAGTGATTTCACCACATGATGGCATGATGGCCAAATGCTTCCAGCGTGACAACTTCTGCCACACGCTGATAAGTGTGTGTATGTAGCAGTCGGATTTTAAATCGGAAATGTATTGGCCCCGGTGATAGATCTCACAAATCTCTTATCACTGCAGTGTGATTGTGCCATGTCAAGTTTAGATAATTTGAACTGGTTCTCTCCAGTGGGAAGAGGATGATGTTGTTGATGATTTTAATGTGGATGTCTGTTCATAAGCTAATTGATTTTTGTGAATTTACTTTTCTGTGTGTGTGTGTGTGTGTGTGTAAATGTGTGTGTGTGTGTGTGTGTGTGTGTGTGTGTGTGTGTGTGTGTGTGTGTGTGTGTGTGTGTGTGTGTGTGTGTGTGTGTGTGTGTGTGTGTGTGTGTGTGTGTGTGTGTGTGTGTGTGTGTGTGTGTGTGTGTGTGTGTGTGTGTAAGGAAGATAGAAGATACCTACCAGCCAGTTGGCTGAGCTTGTTTATGGCGTCCTCAAAGACTAGAAGAGAGGAAGAGTGGCATGGGGTCAGGGAAGGAGGTAATGGCACTGGAAAGGAACTATGCTGCCCTCTGGTGGCTGCTGTAAAAGATTTAAATCTATACCATACTCTATCCTAACAATTTCAATCTTTCCACAGTGCATTACATTGAAGAAGTCTCATCTCCTTGTGACTTTAATACTAAATACTGCTGTGATGATTATACATTAAAAAAAACAGCCTTATAGCAATGTCCAAGTTCAGAACTTACTTATACATGCATTTTAAAGAGAATAAAAGACAAGCAAGAAAGGTATGAGGAAAAAAAGTAATATTATAATGGGAAATCATTAAGCACACAGAAGTACAGGCTTTTAAGACTACAGGGTGTCAAAGTGAGTTTGCTCTAGATAAACTTTTCCTGGAAAATTTAATTGTACCTTCTTGAGAATCAGTACACCCAGAAACCAAGCAAGCTGTCACATACAGAGAACTATTTTTATTCAGCAGACAGAGAAACAAAGTTGGAGTGGTGGGGTTAGTTAAAAATGTATTAGTATACCATGTGCCGATAGAGTGTGTGAAATTGGATCACATTTTTTTCCTGCCTCTGTATTAATGAGCACTGAGCTGTTTGGGGGGGTTAAGGAAAAGTTTACTTTTACTTGTTCATAATGCTATAAGTTATTATCATTATTTATTTATACTTGTTCATTTAGACATGAGTCAATCACGAGTTAATAATTGAGCAGGAAGATAAATTGGGGAATAAGAGGAGATGTTTACCTTTTCCAGAAATATCAATTTGACTCATATCTTTCCCTCTGTCATCGCTGATGGTAGCCTTGTAAATTCCTGATGTCTTCAGTGAAAACTGGAGAGAAACAGCAGAGACACACTGGTAAACATATGAATACATCGCACAGACATTCATATAAACCAATAATAAACAACGTTTGTTCCATAAATCATTAGGAAATATAATTTTCATGTGGTTGGTTGCAGAGACTTCATAAAGCTTTTACTTTTAAGGTAAAAGTCTTTAAGTAGCATCACTCAAGCAAAAGTCTTCATTGTCTGTAAATCCACAGTTGACAACATTGTGCGCAAAGAGTGTGAGATTAGAGTTAGAGTTGTTCCTTCAGTCAGACAAATTCTGTTTGTATTCACTCCATACACACTGTTCCAGATTTGGGGAAATTGTGTTCATGAGTAATGTTGTTAAACATTTTCTCATGAGGGATTTACCTGTTTAATTGGCAGTTTACAAACTCCAGATCCAAGATCGGGCTTCACATCGGGGATAATTTCGGTGTCCTCCCTGTACCAGTGGAACTCGGATTCCTTCTTCAAGTTAGCAACCTGCAATGGAAATACACAATATTTAAACATGTAGTTTTACTGTATAGTCTTTCCACCAATTTCATATTTCTAATTACTATAATTCAACAACACCAGGAAACCTTTTTCAGCAAACAGAATGAACTGTTTGAATGAATAAACTTTATTTTTTTAACATTGTGATTTGTAATGAAGCTAAGCTCAGAAGCGTATCATCTTGTGTTAGATGAAGTTTTTCATAGTTATATTTCCTGACCTACTGCCTTGTATTTGCATTCAAGGATTTACTGATTTGCTGTTCAGTGGAATATATTCTTGGTCTCTGTGATGTTTCTTGTGCTACTGGCTGCTATACAACCAAAAAGCAATACATTTCCAACCACATGCTGAACAGTGAGCAGAACAACTTTTCTGCTCATTATTTTTTCATCCAAATATATTGTGGTCAAAGATTTTCTTTCTCGCGTCATCTGTTCACACTTGATTCCAATATGACTCTGGCTTATCCAGGTGTTGCTTTGCATACATCATGGAAAAGTGCATCCGCAGTGCAGCTCTTCTGCAGTCCTATGGGGGTTGTTTTGTGTCTCCTTTCTGCCCATGAGACCAGAAGGTTTTCTTGGTCATCCAGATCCTGTATTGACTTCCACGGTTCTCCTTGACTGCTATTTCTTAATGACATTTCAGCCAGTGGAAACTGCAAGCTGGAAGTGCTTTGGAAGCTTTTTATAGCCTTCCCCTGCTATGTCGGCATCAGTTGGCTTCATTTCATTTCATTTCATTTCATTGCATTTTATTTTATGACAGTTGCTTTGAGAAGCTTAAGGTTGTGGAATATTTCCATGAGCTTTGAGGAGTCAGGCACTTTGTTACCTCTGGACATGTCATTGGCTGGCAATTCGTATTTACAATTCTTCACATATTACAGTAACTAGCAAATCAAAAAAAACAATCAACTCATTCATGGGAGTTCTCAGACTGTGTAAGTATACACAACAAAATGCTCTTTGATTTCTGTTTCTGTTCATAAACATAAATGTAGAAATGTATTTGGATTTTTAAAAAGGCTCTTTTTCAATGTGTTGGCTGCAGGGTTAGTATTTTCTTCTTTTCACTTCAAAAGTCAACGGAATATCAAATTGCCCAGGGGTGGCCAAGTGTTTGCACATAACTGAATCTCTGCTTATCTACATAAGACATTCACTCTCATCCACTGGATCAAAAAAGTTTCTTTAAAATCCCAAAAACTTCAGGCTGTTTTCATTCTCAATTATATATTGTGCTCTAAACAATCATTGACACAAAATACAAATAAAACATATTTCTGCAGAAGGGTTGAGGTTAATGCCTTCTGTGGATTGGCATTCACAACTTAATATGGTTTTTACTGCAAGAAAGAAAATATCCAGCCATCCAGCCATCCAGCCACTCATCCTTCTATCCAACTAATCTCAAACACACAGTTTTGTACTGTTAGAGGATACCAGAGTACACACGGGGAGAACATTGAAACTTATAAACCCCCCATTGACTCAATTTTGTTTGTTTTCAGCCCAGACATTATCATAACACAGAGACTGTGGCAACCTGCACAGAATTGCTAATCGACTATCCAAGTCAGCCTCCCATTTGTTTAGAGCACAAATATTCAATTGTCATTGAGTTTGGCTTTGTTTACCTTACAGACCAAAGTGACCGAGCAATCATCTCCAATCTGAAGTGACAGGAACTCACTGAAATGGGGACCTGTGATGGAAAGAGTTGTTAGTGAGATGCCAATAAAAATGGGCATAAGCATTTACAAATACCTGTTATGTAAAAGCTCATGTGGATATGTCGTCGCTGTTCTATAAATGTGAGATATATTATATATTAATATAGATATTATTATTACTCTTTCAAACGGGTCCATTTGACTTTTCATGTTCCAGTTCCAAAATTAAACATGGTTCACTTCCATCTTCCATGTGTTCCTGCACATTTGCTGATGAGTCGTCTCCCAGCAAACAGGATGGTGTTTACAATAAAGCTCAATCCAACATTAAAAGTATCTGATGTTTTGTATTTCTTACCCTCCTTGACTCTGATGTATTCTCTCCTCTGGTATTCAGCCTCAGCCAGCGCTGCCTTGAAAGCTATGTGCACATACAGATACACATAAACAGAGAATAATTAAAAGATCAAAGTCTCACCAGTAGCTGCTATAGATTCTTTCTGTGGATTTTCCGGCTAATGGTCGCCAGCATGAGAGTGGAATCATAAGTTATGAAATTATGTGGATTTCAAAGTATACTTCATACATAAAGTTCAAACCCACCTTACAACTATCAGCTTAGTACATTCCCATAATGTTATCCCTCGTGGTGGATATGAAGCAAATCTATTGCCAAATACATGTATGTACCTAATGCAAGTCATGTCCCAGTGGGTTTGCAAGCAAGCATCACTACTAATTAATAGGAGGAGAAATACATGAGTTTGAAATTGGAAAGTCGTGTTTTCACACATAATGTATTGCCGTGGTTGCAAATAGGTCAGTTTATATACGTTTTTTACCTTTAATAAACACTGGGTGTTATTGGTGGAGAAACAGTGAGATCTGGCCTCTCTTACCATCACTGATCAGAACCAATGAGCTCTGTGCTTTGCCTCCTCCATCAGTGATCTGGCAGGTAAATGTCCCCTCACTCTCCTCAGTGAAACGGTCCATGATGAACTCTATGACACCTGTAGCAACATCATGACCCATCTTGTTGGGCTGCCAAAAAACAAGAGCTGCATTTAAAAAAAAGACCCACAGTATACTTGATAGTAGTCTCTGCGATTACACAGAGACTACTACTGTTTTTTTCTCTGTGGTTAAGCTTTTCATGTTGACAGAAATTGACAAATAGTCATGCCGACATCTGATGCTCATCTTGAAGTTAGAAGATTATTATCAATCCTGACTATTTTCTGTTCCTGAAGCGACGCTGTGTCTTACATCAGCTCCAGAGAGTTCCTTGTTGTTTATAAAGAATTTGTAGGTGACTTTTGGAGAAATCTCTTCAGCCTGCAGCCAGAACCTCACTCTGCCTCTCTCCATGATCTTATAGGCCAGCTCAGATTTCAGAGGGATGACTAGAGGAGAGGAGAAAGGAGGGTTAGGAGTCTGAAGACTTTAATGTGCTTGCTCAATTACTGCAGAGGGAAGTCGAGGAGGAGAGGAGAGGAGAGGAGAGGAGAGGAGAGGAGAGGAGAGGAGAGGAGAGGAGAGGAGAGGAGAGGAGAGGAGAGGAGAGGAGAGGAAAGGTTGAGGTTGAGGCGTCAGATGGGAGGCAAAAGAACAGAAGAGGTGAATGGTGGTTAGGCAGGTGATGCAAAAGCAGGTAAGACTTTTTGAATCAAATAAAAAAGAAAAATATGCCCCTAAAAGAATAAAGAAATCTGAGCGGTTCAAAGGAGTCAGAAGAAAGCAAAATGAAAGCATGAAAAGCAAAGACAGAGAAATGGAGACAGTCAGCGAGTGAGATTAAGACTCGGCCAAGAATAAGCATGAAGGAGGTGAGATTAAAAGGGACAAAGAGAGAGATTATGAGAGCCTGACTGAGTCAGCCAGAGTTACCTACCTGGGTGTCTGATATCATAGCTGAGTGCCAGCATCTTTGTCAATTCTGAATCAAAGGGAAAACACATCATTCTAAATCAAATGATAGCAATGAAATTGTTGCACACTAATATAATCTGAGCATCTACA
This sequence comes from Lipophrys pholis, assembly GCF_963383615.2. Classification (NCBI taxonomy): domain Eukaryota; kingdom Metazoa; phylum Chordata; class Actinopteri; order Blenniiformes; family Blenniidae; genus Lipophrys; species Lipophrys pholis. The sequence goes on along the minus strand of NC_137636.1, from coordinate 17,656,996 downwards.
CCTCAAGTCAGAAAATTCAACAGTTGGATTGTGTTTATCATGAGGAGGAAGGTAAGTGTGCAATCACTAAAACTGAACTGAAGCAGTTGGGAAGATGTTGCATCATCGCTCAGTTCAAAGCACGACACTCCACCTTATTGCACACTGAAACTCCTCCAACACACCGCTTCGTGAGTTTGGTATTACCCTATTGGAGGGTTACCAAATGCCTACCTGTGACATAAGTGATATAAATGAATCCTTGTATAGTGGGAAATTCAGAAATTATTGTGCATTACAAGTGAAGTAACTGTAGGCCAAATAGGAAGCAATCAGTGGATGGCACACTGAATAACATATTACAGCCTGGCAGCACAGTGGTGCAATAGAGGGAAAAAATATTGTGAAAGTTTCAAACAGGAAAACCTTTTGCTAAGAAGACGTGAAGATAATACATACTCACTGCCCCCAGCTTGGAGAAATAATGTGAGCAAGCCACTCTGCTAGTATCCATCAGATATTGAAATTTTTCGTTGTCTTCCAGCCAGTGAAATCGGTTGTAAGCACGGTTTAATTTCTTTCATCTTTATTGCATCTTACACAGCACCTTAGTTCTTTGATACTTAGTTTACTTTTGACTTTGGGTTAGGTTTGAGCCTTTGATGTAGTTGTCTGGATATTGCTATACGGCTGTTTAAATGTTCATGATCGAGGTATAAACAATCTTCCCTTGAGCCCCTTCCCTTCTGAGCTTGCCTCCAAGAATGGTTGTGCACCCCTTCTTCAATCTCATAGTTGCTTCGTTATTATCATTAGAAATAATTTTGTGTGGGAAATTAGGCATCCATTTAAAACACTTGAAAGAATCCAACCTTCATTTGTGATCGTATAGCTGGATGACACGCCAGTGGTGTTGGTGACCAACACAGAAAAGGTTCCAATGTCCTCTTTATCGGGGTTCTTAAAGATCATTTTGGAGCTGCAATGCAAGACAAGAGTGAGAGAACAGATAAACAAAGACAGAACAATGATGTACATGCTTGTACTGATTAATCTGGATGGTCTTCTTACAGGCTGCCCTCGGTCTTAATCTCTACTCCCTTGGAGAAATCTGTGATTTCTTTGTAATCTTTCTTCCAGATGAACTGAGAGCCCTCGCTCATTTGGCAGGACTCAAAAGACAAAACAATGTCACCTGACTTCTCGTCTACCACACAGGACACCTCCTGGGAACCTTCAACAAAAACAATCACATATACTTGTTAAACTGCAGCCATTTGTGTTCTAAAAAAAAAAAAAAGAAGTTGAATCTGAGTGAGCTTCTTTGTTATTAGATATATTGCATTCATTTTATTGGTCCACTCTCTTTCAGCTTGCCTTCAGTACTTTCAAAGCAGCATCACTCCATTAACAACATTATACAGTGCCACCGAAGCTATGCTCATAGCTGTACGATGTGGCACGAAGGACATACATCATTTTTATGTTCTCTAAATGTCTTTGATGAGAATTTACCTTCCACAGCCTTTGCAGTCACAAGGTCAGAGGCCATTGAGGCCATTCCCACTCCTGCAGCATTAACTGCACGTACTCTGAATGCATAGCTATTTCCCTCCTCCAGACCTGTGACCTAGAAAAATACCAGACAAGGAATACATATTCACATCCAGACCAGGTAAAGACCTGTAATGTGTGTTAAAGCAGGAGGAGGAGGAGGAGGAGGGGGAGGAGGAGGAGGAGGAGGAGGAGCTGTTCACAGTCATATGCAGATTTGGTAATCTTCAATCAGGCAAATTTGGGCAGGTTAATTAGTACTGACATTAACATTGTAGCAGGATATTTTTCACTGACATCACAAGCCGCTGCAGGTAAATACCCACATTTCTGAAAATGCAGGAGAAGGTGACAGCAGTAATAAATTGTACAAGCCAGCAGCAACTGCACTGAACAGTTGTCAAATGTGATGTACTACAACACCAGCAGCATCCAGCCCTAGAAACTTAAATGTTTAAATTATAAAACATTAACAAATTATTGTTAAATAATAATTAGTATGCTGTGTTTTATAAAGCACACATTATTAAACCACTAAATACACTTAAAAAAGCCAGATGGTCTAATGTGAACTTGTTGACTGGCCTGAAAGTGTTACTTTTTACACATTCAACTAAAAATACTAATTTAACTAATTTAATATTTTGCAATGTAAGTAAACATAGTAATTGTTTACTGTAACCACTAGATGTCACTGTAGCATAATACAATGGGGTTGCACTACTGCGCCACATGCAGGGTTGATAAAAGCACTACAGGGTGGGACAGCATATGTAATGTAATGTAATGTAATGTAATGTAATGTGTGGAAATGGGGCAACTATACAGTCACCAGCAGGTTTAAAAAACAAATCTTTACAGAGAGAAAAACACAAACCTGTTGAACTTTTTAATTGAAGAAATGTGAAATGTGCAATGTAAATTAATTACAAATAAGCTCACCTTTAGGAAGCGATGACTGACAGCTGTCTCATTCGATGTAGTCCATTCATTAGTGCCCTTCTTGGCGTACTCAACATGATAGCCTGTGATTGGTCCAGAGCCAGTATAGACAGGTTTCTGCCACTCAATCAGCAACGAGTCATCTCTTACTTCAGAGAAAGTCATGTCATAGGCAGGACCTATGCAACGCATAAAGTAAAAACAGAGGAAAAATACACTGATTGGCATTGATCAATATGCATGAGATCATGAAATGTTCCATCTGTCTTTATGTCTGGCAGGAAACTGGACCAGTCCAGTCAGAGGATGCTATTTACTAACCCGGTTCTGGCATGTTCCAGATATCACACTTATAGTCAGCAGATGGTTTAGAAGCTGGTCCAAGGCCAGCTAGGTTGGCTGCATACACTTGGAACTGATAGACCGCTCCCTCTGTCAAGCCTTCCACCTGTCAATACAGTTATTAATATTCTAACTAAGCGTTGCGAGTTGAAAGTTTGACAAACAAAACTGATCCACTTTTTTTGCAGTATGGAAATTCCACCGAAGAATTTGAAAACAAATTCATAATATAAGTCTGTATTCTGGTATGAATGGAAATTATGCAACTTTTTACCTTATAAAGTCTTTCTGAGAGTGGTGGGATATGGATCTCTCGCCACATGTCTGCGCCACTGCGCTTTTTATCCAGATAATACTCCTTGATCGTTGCACCTCCATTGTGAAGTGGCTTCTTCCAGTTCAGAACCATCGAATGGCCATCACAGCTCAGTAGCGCAATATCATATGGAGAAGAAGGGGTGGCTGAAAAGACACCATTTCATTTTACTCATTGACTTCCAGTTTTATCAATTGACTCTGTTGAGAAGGGTGGGATGATGATACAGTTAACAATGATCTGATTTTGTAACAGTAACCACAAATATTGGAATACTAACTCAGAGCAGCCATGACAGTCAGAGGTGCAGACTCCTGGGATTCATCGCTGAGGCCCAGCTCATTGATAGCCTGGACACGGAAGACATAGGTTTCTCCTTTTGTCAGACCACTAACCACAAACCTGAAGAAACACAAATCCATTAGGAGTTTGAAGGATTCCTTTTATGCGCTAGAAAAGAAAAAGCAAAAGAAGGCATTCGTTTAAGGTGTGATTGGATTAATTTTACACATACTTGGTGCTCTTGCGAGGTTTGTGATTGGCTGAGGTCCAATCCTTAGATCCTTTCACACACTGATCAATGTAGTAACCAATCAGATTGTTTGGTTCCTTTGGAGGAGCCCACTGGATGAGCACTGAAGTGTCTGTTTCTCTTGTTGCAATCACCTGACCAGGAGCCGATGGTACACCTGGAGAAAACACCTCAAATATAAGAATGCCCAATAAATCACAGTAAAAGATTGGTCATCACTGTCACAGCCTGGATTTGTTACACTGTGGTAGATATTATGTTGGGCAGCAGTAAGACGAAAACTGCTGGGACGGACCTTTGAGTTGCAGAGTCTGAATGAGGTCGCTCGGCTGAGATGGCTCACTGGCTCCATAGATGTTGGCGGCCAAAACTCTGAAGCTATAGTCTTTTCCCTCTGCCAGGTCAAATACGGCATAACGAGGAGATCGAATAGGGACCTGAGTATTAACACGCTGCCATGTGCCGCTTTCCGCCATGCACTGAGTACAAACAGCATCACAAAAGAAAACAGGTTTTAATTACGGTAGGTATTTTCAACAACATGAAGGTCTTATGAGAGTTTTAGTAGATAACATTTACTTTACAATATCTAGGAAAATTTTGTTCAATTTCAGTAATACAGCCTCAAAAGGTGTTGTCACTCACTCATCCAAACCACACATCAGTGTTGAAAGTTGTTTGCAAAAGCTCAGAATATCACAGAATCCATTGTGAACTTCTTACCTTTTCTATGAAGTACCACATAGGAGCTTTGCTGGAATAGTTTGGGGCTTTCCAGCTCAAAACGACGTACGTCCGGTCAATTTCATTGATACTGATTCCTGATGGAGCGCCTGGAGGTTTTCCGTCTTCTACACAAGAAGAAAAAAAGCACAACAAATAAACATATACAGTATCCCAAACAGTGTAAAACATTAGAAAATGTGTTCGAATTAGAATCCCACCTTCAACTTCATCATGGTAAGACACAACATCCAGTTTTCCACCAAGCTTCTTGGCTACAGGGGATTAAGAGAAACAATAAACACTCCGCTTAAGTAAATGCTGAAATGACACCAGACAGACATATTATGCCCTAAATGAATTTCAAAATAATAATCATTTACTTTAAACCTGCACAGTTTGAAAGCTCATAAGTTATCTGATCTTCTTCTAATGATTTCAAGAGTGGCTAGGCATTGTATAGTTTTATAAGAACTTATAACTTCAAAATGTTAAAATTGTTTTTCCCACTATGGTGGGTAGCAAGTTATAGTGGACCTTATTTATGCAGTGGTTTGGGTTGGGGTAAAAAAGTCTTCAAACTTCAGATTTTTTAATGAAATATCTTGCAAAATTATAACTTCAAATCCATCTAAGAGTACAACGGCAGCAGTAAGTACATTTGTGACCACATCTTCAGAGTTATATGTTTTTAAATGGAGGGATGATGGAGGAATACAAGTGTCTCAGTATTAATTTGGTTAAACCAACCATGGAGCCTTTCAAACTCAGTGGGGTCCAGGGCAGCGATGGGATCAGACATGCGGGATGGTTTGCTGATTCCATGGGAATTGACAGCTCTGACTCTGAAGTAGTAGGAGTGTCCTTCAAACAGCCCAGACACGGGGTATTTACAAATCTTTATGGGGTGATCATTGCATTGGGTCCAGTTCTCAGTTCCAACCTCGCATCTAAAAACAATAAAAAGAAAAGAAAAAAAAAAAAAAAAAAACAACATTGGCAGACTTAAGAAGGTGGGCACACAATGAGAAAACAATGTGTACTTTGATTTGGTGAAGATGAATTATGATGTTATGTAGTGGATCATCATGTCAGAATACAGATGTTAGCATTAATAGGAGAAATATGTGTATGAGTTAGAGGACTTTTAATCTGTTCGACAATGGGTTTGTTTTCTCCCCCAGTGGAAGATCAATGAATGGATAACATTATTTTTATGTCTATCAGGATATCGCAGGACCATCAAGAACTTAATGAAATAAACCTTGTTTGCAGTGGCTCTTGGCAAAGAAAATAAACAAAATAAAAAAGACAAAAGGGTAAAATGCAAGGTGGATTATTGGCTTTAAATATATGTTTGTGAGCAGACCATTAATATTTCAATTCTCCTAAACAATTGTTGGCCTTTTTTAATAGTCATTTACAGTTACAATGAAAAGATTTTGAGTTGAGAAGGACAAATGAAACAAAACAAAAAAAAGAAACTTTGATTACTTGGAAAATGGTCAAATGAAGATCCCAAGAATCACGAACAAAATAGAAAAAAGTGAGCCGCTACCTTTTAATTAATTTCCCGTATTTGTACAGATAATCAAGCAAACTACATTTGGTGACTCACAGTAATCAATTTGTCTTTATGTTGGTCAGTTTATCAGTTTATGGTGTTTCTGTCAGTAACTCCTACTTGTCCACAAAGTATCCCAGGATTGGACCCTCTGTGGTGGTATTAGGAGGCTTCCATGACACAATGACATAGTCTCTATTGGCATCGTGGATTTTGATGTCCATGGGAGCACCAGGAGCAGCAGGGACTGGGGGAGGACCATCTAGACAGGAAAGAATCGGATGACGACATTTTTGATTTGAAAGATTAACAGACTGTTAAAAATAAGAAATAATAAAAATAAAAACGTCATCGTCAAATTTGCATAATTGCTCTTATATAGACATGTTCCTTTTGGGCTGTCTGAGCTTTCCTCACCTGCAACTGAGATAAATGCGCTGTGTTCTGCGGTGCCTCCTTTAGTAACCATACGTAGAGTGTAGAGGCCTTCATCATCTTTGTAGAGGTTTGGAATAGTCAAGGTGGTGACTCCCCTGCCCGTCTCAATCTTCACCCATTTGGACTCAAACAGGCGAGTTTCTAGAAAGAAGTTTAACGGCTTCACTGTCACAAAACGTCTTCTTTCTCTTAAAAGAAATCATCTTAAATCTATATTGTAACTGGATAACAGAATAATTCTTCATTAATTATAAATAATGTTTCACCGAACAGAGTAATCATGCACATCAAATTTTAACATTTTACCTTTTACTTTTTTTACTACACACCCAGAAGAAGTCACTGCCCATGAAGTGGGCATATATCACTGGTGTCTAGTTAACTACTTTCAATATAATTAATAAGCAATAAAAATAGGGTCCTTAACATTTTCCCATTTTCCACTGCTATGCCTCTGGCAGCATGTCGATGAGATTGGGTCTGGCAGTCACTGTGGCAGTTAGTGTATATTACTAGCAATTAGCGGCTAATTTCTTCATCATAAAAAGCTACTTAATAACAATTACCATCTCTATACCACTGTGCCTCGGGCTGCAGGTTGGCCAGGTTGGGGCTCAGGGTCATGGAAGCAGACAGAGTGGCTGATCCTCCCTCACTTGAAAACACTGGGCCAAACTTCTCCACAAAAGTAATGTTGATTTTAGTGTAATGGATCTTAGGAAGCATGGCGGCTGGGAGAGCGGTGAAAGAAAGCAAAAACAATGACAGTGTCAAACAGTGTATCATCAGTTTTTACTTCTATTTGGCAAACCCTTAACTTTTGTCATTAATTCATTGAAAATAAATACAAAATTGGGGTAAATATGATGCCTACCAGTGAAGGGCAACCACCCATAAGGGCAAGACTCCTCCTCCTGCTTGTACCCTGCACAATTAAAATGAAACATTTCAAACATTAAACATTGACAGCAGCAACATTTCCTAATCATAGCAACTCAACAGCTGAACGATTGGACAGATGGCAGCATGCAGATGTGCAGTTATAGAACCAATGTTGCTCAGCTAAGCATTGTGACTAAATGTTCAAGTATTGTTATTCTTGTTGTTGATTAAATGATGTCCAATGTTGTTAGTAGTGTCACTACTATAACTGTAATTGAGCGGCATCAAAGACTGTATTAAATGCATTTAAAAATGAATGTTTTCTGAAGGTTAATGCAATATTGGGTTGTTCAGATGTTGGTTAATTTTCAGCTAGAAATTGAGATCTTGAGTCATTCTGGAAATCACTTGACAATAACTGGAGGTGAGGTTTGAATAGTTTCCTTCAAGGCAAAATTGAATTTGCGATATTGACTTACTCTTGACAATGACAGAGGCCTGAGAAGAGGCTTGTCCATGGCTGTTACTAGCCACAGCAGTGTACAGAGCTGTGTCATCAGTGGTGCATCTGTAAAACAGTTTATAGAAACATTTCCACATCAGTATACATTAGCAGGAATCTTGTAGAGTTGTGGAGTTTTTCTCTCTCAAGATTTCTGATTACCCAACACATGAAATTGGAGGGTGTTCTTTATTACACTATTACAAGCCCCTAGTCTGTCAGCCTGAAGTAATGTTGGCAGTTTTCTGTGAAAACATAAGGGACACCTAAATAACAGATGTACTACAAATGCGTGAGGATCTGCTCCAACTGGACCATTTGTAAAGCAGTGAAGTTATGCCAGAGTGGATTTATTTTTACAAGGTGCACGAAGCCAATGCACCAAAAGAGCAATTATTCCCCACATGAATGCATTATGCTGCCTGGGATAATCAGCAGCAAGGAAAGAGAAGCAGAGACTGAGAAATCCACTAATCTATCAAACCAAGAATTCCTTCTGCAGTTGTTTGGGGAAGCTATTGATTTAGAATCCTTTGTAAAGAGAGACCGTGTGTCCAGTCTGATCTTACCAGACAGAATCCAGATAAAAGAGGTAGTACAAGCAGAATCCCATTAGATTCGATGATGGAGCCACAATATAGGAGGATAATCTAGGTTTTCTGAGCGTAGCTTTTAAAAAAACCTTGATGGTTATGCAAATTTGCGGCTACAAAATGCATATTTATGTCAGGTTCTTTTCCAGAATCATAAAGGAGCAGGTTTGTGCTCAGAGGGTGCCAACGATTTTAAGTCTGCGAAATGTTGACAGAAAGACTTCTGAGGCACGAGAAAGCTTTTACAGCTCTAAAAACCAAGTTTATGGCTCACTATAACTGGGTGCCACACTGTGTCAGCCTGAAGACTAATCCATTGATATATTTATTTCAATATATACATGTATGTCGTATAGCTTCTTACTTTTCCTATCTCTCACTATGACGCTCCATTCACTAACATTTCGGCATCTTCATATCACACCAGTATTTGCTGACATGCAAGTTTGATCTCGGACAGAACGCACTGGCTGAGGTATTCACAAGATGACTGTGACATCATTAGTAAAATGACATGCAGAGGAAAGCTCACACTGTGTACTGAATCATATTTGAAGTCAGAAGAACTCTTTTTTTTTAAAAATCATATGTTTATGTGAGACTGCTGGGCTTTAGGATAGGGTAGGGAGGAAGCGCTTCAAGAGTTTCATGATGCAGGAATCCACAGAGGACAAGCTTTCTGTCAAAAGCTTGGCTTAAAATTGTGACAAGCTACTCGTAATTTGTAATTCAAAAGAGATTCATCCTTTAAGTCGTAACAGTCTATTTTTAAAACTTGGATCTCTTCCAAAGCCTTTCATGGGAACTGCCATTTCGACTATCCTGAAGCTTGAAAGCAAAAACACACAGTAATATGTGCCTTGCATAATTTAACAATCTGGTTAATTTTCCACAACTGAGGATGGTGATGAGGTTAGGAATAGTTTTCTCCAAGAAGTTGGCGTAATGTCTGTTGGCTGGACTGTGTGTAACTGCGAGGAAAGGATCTGAGGGTGACTGGAAGCTCAGCTGTTCAAGTGCTGACCTCCGTGCTACCTGATACTCCCGGATTCTTTCAGTCATCGCTCCTTCCTTGTATCCAAAGACTCGACGGAGAGCGGGAGACACTCTGGTCGCCCGACTGTAACCACACCACCCATCAACACACTCAGCTGACTCTAATGTCAATTTGTATGTAGCTCCTGATCTGTCTCAGAGGAGAGTATCTGGTGGGTCATCAAGAATCCTTGAGCCTGTTACTGGTCAGTCAGTATGTTGGTTCTGAATCTCAATCACAAGTGTGTCCTTAGAAATATATATACAGTATATACACATATATGCTACTATATAGGCGACGTGTCAGCCTTTTGGCTTGTTTTCAGTTTGAGTTGTGTGTTTAATTGCCTGATTTAAAAAGACATTGTTAACATGAGCATGTAGTCTGTGCTTGGATTTGTTTCATTTCACGGTATTTCTGATACTTCAGTCTATTGTCAAAGAGCTCACATAAATATTTATCATGTTCTCTCACAGCTTGTGTGCGCAATGTGACAAGGTTTCACATGACTGAATGCCATTATATATGTCTAATCCTACAGTAGGAGATGGTGGTGTAAACAATAGGTCCTGCATGTAATGTAATCAAAGTATTATGACTATAAAATTGTTTTTAAGTGCAACTGGTTGAGCACCCCATTTATGTAAGTGCCTGATTATCAAATGTTTCTGTTAGAAAATATTGGAAGGTCTTTATTTCTTTGAATTCACTGTACCTTGGGATTTCTAGGGAGTGGCTTCCACTTTGAGTCTTAACTAAGTACTTTGCAGAGGACAGGTCCAGGATCACATCATCTTTGTACCTAAAACATCAGGAAAAGGAACAATCGCAAATAGTTTGAGAACAAAGATGTTTTACTGTCACTGTATTTTCTATTAAAAAAAAAAGATCAACCGCAAAAAATAATGAATGGTTGAAATGCAAGAGGCATAACGTTAAGGAAAACACTTACCATTTTACAACAGGCATAGGATAACCCTCAACAGTACAGAAGAGCTGGATAGGAGTGTGTTCAAACACTGTGTGAGATCTGAGTCTGAGGGAGAAATGTGGTCCCCTGATCATGGGCTCCTCGTGCACATATTTGTTCAGTTTCTTTGCACTTATCTAGAGAGGCAAATAAGGAAGATATCTATTAATACAACATAGTAACAAATGTGTTCATGTATTACTAAGAATAAAAACAAAACATGGCCATTAAAGTGATCAATAAATGTTTGAAAAACTAACGATATATGTTTCTAGCACACTAATCCAACAAAGTAAACGACACTGGCTTAACATCTTGTTAGTACAGCATGCATGCTATAATGCATTATGATTTACAACTAGACAATGTATCTCACTTTCCAATATATCAAGTCTATGTATTTAGTTATTTTTATACAATTTTAATATGCAAGTGTAGATTTAAAGACTAAAAAAGATTCTTACCATTTCCTGGATGTGAACTCGTGTTTTATGCTGATATCTGTCCTCCATCGCCTCAGAACTACAAACAAACAATAGGTTAGTTTCGATGATGGATAACCCTCTACAAAGCAGAATGACGACTGTGCATGTCATGTTCCCTTAAAAATGCACTCTGCCAAATAATTATTCACACTAAATATTGATTCTAAGCACCCACAGCTTTAAATGAAATACTTCATGGCTTTTGTAAAGTCCTTCTGTTATGCTATAGTCACTAGAGCACACTACAGTACAGTGTGTTTTAGTGTTTCTCACATATGTGAAGCACTTTGAATCCAAACACATCTGAACAGGTCTGAAATCATTTCCATCACACAAAATGGCAAAAGCGTATTCCAGCTGAAGCATTAAAATGATCCATACAATAATTGCTCCACGTGCAACGGCACAGCTATCGACCAAGCAACGTGAACATACTGCAGAGCAGTGCAATGCAATTTGAAATCAAGGTGAATGCCGAGAAATCACAAGTTATCTACCAAATCCAGCTGGTGGTTTTTGAAACATAAGCAACTGTACCTCAATGGAGTAACCATGAAGACTTAAGGACACTTTAATAAGTTTGCAGCCGGTGCATATATGATTTGGAAGCTTAAAGGGTGAAAAAAAAATCAGGGCAAGTATGAGCCAGTTTTATGCAAAAAGAAAAGGTCTCCCTGACTGTGCAGGACTTTACGCAGCAGCTTATCAGCACACACTGCTTCATGACTCCATGGTGGGTGGATCCAAGACAGCAACCTAAAGAAAATGTAAGGTGTCTGCTCAGAGCTGATATGAAGAAGCTTTGAGAGGTTTTTTTTTTTTTCAAGACGATAAATCCAGAGGTAAGACTCACTTAGTTAAGAGTCTGAGCCAGAAGGTTTGTGCCACTGAGGATGTCGTTGTGTGGTTATCACCATCCTTTGTAATATGCAAAATCTTGTAGTTAACTCTTTTTTTTCAGGTTGATTTAAACCAGTTTTGTCACAAATCTCATGGTTTAAAAAAAACAAAACATAAAAAAGACATGAGAGAACAACAAACAATGGCAGCACATTCATTGTTCTATTTACTATGTTTGTGAATAGCCCATTCTTATTTTTAGAAGACTATGGCAGAGTCACACATGAGAGCTGAAAGCTGAAACCTCGCTGGCTTGCTTGTTTGAACTCAAGATTGTCGGCAAAGGAAACACAACTTGTAAGGAGCTCCAAGTCTGTGTTTTGCTGGTGTCAACAAAGCCTTTAAGCTATAAGTAACTGTGCCACTTCCAGCAGAAGATAGTGCACAGACTATTGAGGATCTTGGAAGCTCCAAAACAGTGGATTCTGTTACGTGTCAGTCTAATGAAGCATTGTGGTGTATCAAGAGGGCGACAAGGCTATTTTCTACAAGTTATGTACTTCTGCTAAAGGCGGGTGGTAAATTGGGGTTTCACAACATCTAATTGTCAAACTGGTGAAATAAACAACATGTAAATGTCAGTGTGCTGCTCCGTGGAGGAGAGTGGACAATTATACAGCAAAACACAGCGAGACATAAAATAAAGAGAATACTCGAGGCAGAATGAAAAACTGTATTTCACTTGCGCTGTTTAAATGTGAATAAAATTGTTCTCATCTGAAGAAAGGAGAGCGAAAGCAGGGAAGCAAATCAGACATTTATCATTCAAGACACACTTCAAACTTACCTGTGTCTGAAATTAAAGATATGAAAACTAGTTTGGCTCTATATGAGTTGGAGCACTACAACTACATTAGTGAAATTAATCCAAGGCTCTTCGGGAAGCTTGTCTTTTTTTTAAAGTTGCAACTGAAGTCGCTTCATTTGCATCATTTAGCTGCATGTTAGCACAAGTGTAGAAGAAGAACAAGATTCTTTTTAAGTGGTGAGTAAGAAACGAACACACACACAGACACACGCACACACACACACACACACACACACACACACACACACACACACACACACACACACACACACACACACACACACACACACACACACACACACACACACACACACACACACACACACACTTAACTTGAGAAGTGTTTTTCCCAGACAGTTGAATAAATAACACTTAGAGTTTCAGGCAAAGACAGAACAGTTAGACAACTAACATGAAGACAACAGACTACATCAGAAGGTAACACAGCTTACAGAGTGTGAGAAAAACTCTTTTCATAGTAACCCGGGACACCTGCTGGATGCCTGGCTTGTGTTAAGGTAGACTAATTGTTAACCAGATAAGCCTTACTTACTTGATTTTACTGTTGGTACTCATAGAGCAAATTGTGTTTGTTTAGTCATAGCAGAGCTCACAGCAGTGATTATTAGTAATAATAGAAGTTATAATTAGCGTTAGCATTAGAGAGGCTCCTGTACCTGCTGTACTCTTTCACCACATATTTGCTCTCTTTGTGGTGGTATTCATGGTCGTAACTTCCACGTTTGAGCCACACTGACATGGTGACACTGAAGACACTGACCTGTTGGATCGGCAACACAGAAACACACAGACTGACGTAATGCCAAAGTACAGCATGTCATCATTTACAAGTCAAAACATCACAGACAAGCACAAGGGCTACAAACCCCCAAGATTGTTGAAGAGATCCCTGAAATAAGAAGCAGTCAAACAAGTACAAACATGAAGACGTTAGGATGAAGACGCTTGTGGGAAAATAATGACAACAGTCTGGCAACTAAAATCAGCTTACTATTTATGTTCACTTAAAATGATGAGTCCCTCATGAAATGTGAGCACATAGGAGATGGCAACACTCGTGCAACACACAAAGACAGTTTATTGGAAACTCCAAGAATGACAAGGTGACACTATGTTGGTTTAAAAACACGAGCAACACAGACAGACGTGAACATAAATAAAAGGCATGAACACAAACTATTGTTGGACGAGTAATGTCAAGGAACACCAACTGACAGTACAGCTGCAGCAAAGAGTGTTTCTCAGTGAAACTCGAGACATAATGAATCATTTTGTAAATTGAGTAGCAAAAAAAAAGAAAAATCGTAAATTAAAAATGAAAGTTGTGAAGTGTAATTCCAGTGAAATGAGATGTTAGAACTAAAACAGCTCTATGGCAATTGACATTTCCACGTGCACAAGTTTCCACTGACATTTCACATTTATTTACACATTTATCTATTTGCACTGCAAATATCTGATTTATTTAGCATTTAAAGATCCCTCCCATTGAAGCACTTCATCAAATAAACATTTGTGAAAGTGTGTTTTTATTCCAGCAATTCATGAGAATGAAACGCATTCAATCATTCTGTAGAATCAGGTAAAGATGGTACTGACTTTCCAATCAGGTTGTCGTCTTATTGTCATTATTCGGTCTCTCGAATGAGCATGTCTGACTGTACAGAAACCAAAGCAACAGTATAACTTTGTCTTACGTCATTCATCCACAGCGGCGTTTAATTGCCTTACATCACCTCCCGCTCCTCAGAGACCAGAAATAAGGTCAGATGAAACACGAAGCGATTTCCCTGATGCAGGCCTACTAAGACATGCTGCACTGGCAAAGATATTCCTATTACCACCTCTTTAAAATGGTTTAACCAGCTTTAGAGTCGCCACAGCCATCACCAATATCACGCTAAAATGCCTTCAATGCACCAAACTGTCAACAAAGCAGACGGTAAATCATACAGATGAAAGCATATCTCATTATCTCCGAGCCTCGGATCTCTGAGGGCAATAAGCACAGTTAGATTCCCATGGAAATCCCCCACAGTGTGGTGTAGTAGTAGTGTAGTTAAAGCTGCTGAAAAGTCATACTCTTATTCGAGAATCTAGTTTATGGCTTCTCAGATTGTTATTGTTTCTTATTTATTAAGTTACGAAACAGTTTTATCACACAAAATGTTTTGTCTACATGCCATTTGAGTGTTAAACTCCACTAGGGCTTATTTCAAACGTACAAGAATTAAAAAAAAACAAAGCAATAGACTGCTTTTAAATAAAATATGCCATGCAACACTCAACAGTCCTGTATGACAGTATCTTGGTGGGACACTCATGTTCTGATGCTATCAATTATCAAATACCTGTACTGCGACTGTCAGTCCAACCAATACTGTAACAGCACAAATGTGTAACAGTAAACCTTTGCCATAACTGTACAAACCTCTTAGGTTATGCAGCTTGTTCATAAACATTTTCCATTCAAATACCGAACACCATCAAGCACTCGTTGTACACTGTAGTATAAATGCAGAGATACCGGCTGATTTGCATCTCGTTACATTTAGGATGACATATTTGTCAGTGAAGGTAGGCATGAGGTCAAGTTCACATGAAGTCAACAGATTACAGGTTCACACAGTTCATCGTCCAACAGCCCACTCTGTTTCAAATTTCACTCTGCACTAGGATTCAATTTGGACAAATTAGTGTTATAGGTTTATGCTTATGTTATAAACATAAACCTGTAGTCTATCGCTCTTGTCAGACAAAGTGAGCGATCATTAAATGAGTCACAAGCAAAATGTCAGAACGAGTCCTCTGTTGGTCGTTCACTTATTCCGTCTGAATCACAGGGCATTCTTCATAATTAATATGTTGTGTCACCTATCACTTTAAGTATCATTAGCTGTGGTTGAGAACTCTGACTCATCTGTTGCCTGGGTACTAGTCTGCTCTCCTACCCCACCTGCTTCTCCTGGGCTTGACACATGAACACATTCAAAACTAGAGGGTACAATGGAGACAGGAGCAAATAACTCAATTTCAAAAAAAAAAAATGTTTCTTACCCCTTGAGATTTTCCTTAGCTGTGACTTCGGTTGTCAGCCTGAATCCACAGGGAGTCAGCCTAAACCAAGTACCAGGCCAGCAAAACCTCCACCCGTCCCTAACAGCACCCCACCTGCCTCTCCCTGAGACCTTATAAGGAGAGAGAGCTGCCTATATATAACCAGTATCCTTCAAGACTTGTGGCTACTAGAACCAGTAAACTATTTGATGAAATAGGGTTTATTCATAAGGGTTTTCTGTGGAAGTCTTATCGGCCCACCTGCTGGTCTCTGGCATGTTCTTCTAACAGCACAGTCCAAACAAATGGTTTTTCAAAGGTCACAGATGATGAAGACCATGCTAACAATTTGACCATGGGTGACGTTATAGAAGGGCAATACCACACATTTACTCAACAGCATTTTTAGCTCCACACAACAGACAGCCCTAATCAGTTTCCTCACACTGCGCCTTTCATGTCCCAGCTTTTCATTCCTTTCAACTTGCAGAGACATTTTTATTGATTGGGTCACCACATTTAGAGTGCATCTGAGAGTTTACAGCACATACACCTCCAAACTCTGAGAATCTGCTCTAACTAATAATGTTGAACTAGAAAATGGATGTTATGCATCCAGCTATTTTACCTCTACATTTGAATCTAACAGCTTATTAGCCATTAGTGAAATCCTTCAATTGATTTCTTTCTCAATCTGCACTTAAAATTATCTTGAGACGCTGTGTCGCATGCTGAACTTTAGCCAGGGACTATTTATAAAACTAGCTACAGTTACAGCAAGACTATTCCTGACACAGTGGAGGAGCTGTAAAACACATTTCACATCTGAGAGAAAATCTTATGAGCTGACAAAACAGAGATCTATCTGATAAAAGGGAACAGAGAGAGAGTGGCAGGGAAGTGGGATGGGGTAGGATTTTGTTATAGTTTACTGCCATAACTAAAATAAAAAGGTTAACCAAGAAAGAAAAAAACTAATTAATGGAACAACAAAAAAAAAGATATGTTTATTCTTAAAGGTTTGTATTTTAACCGCCTTCAGTCTAACATGCCATTTTCTATCGTTAAGCATTTAGTTATGTATCGATGAGATGTCTACCAGTTACAGTCTCTCATGGCATTCAAATGTCCAATCAATTCTTCCAACCATACAGATAAACAAAACTTCCAAGCCATAACCAACGACCTTTACCCTCCTACTCCATACGTCAAACATATCAATACTAAAGACTTGCTTTACCGTTTGATTCATATGATTTTTTTTGAATGGCTGAAATTGCGGCAAAGTTTACAAACAGAGCATTCTCTGAAGTTTCTGGATTAAAGGCTGATCAGGGATAATTCAAGGTTCAGGGAAACAGACAATCACACAAGCTCATATTTACTTCGAAGACAACAATGGGGAGAAAACAGAACACCCAGGGAAAACCCGACCATACTCAGGTAGAACATGAAAACTCTGCATGAAAGGATTTTCTTAAAGAAAGTGTCTGTGTTTGTGTGCGTGTGAGAGAGAGAGAGAGAGAGAGAGAGAGAGAGAGAGAGAGAGAGAGAGAGAGAGAGAGAGAGAGAGAGAGAGAGAGAGAGAGAGAGAGAGAGACCTGACCCCTTGGGGCCCTCTGTTGGTCATGCAGTAGATGTGTAGCTCATTCCTTTGTACTTTTCTGAGGGATGTATGACCAAGTATTTTGAACATTGAGAACATACAATAAGTACTAGTAGGCCATTTAATCGACCTCTGCTGCCTCCAGTGGTGGTGCACAGTGATATTCAGTCTTTCAGGGCCACACTTTTTGCCATTTATTCACTTTGACAGAAAGCAAAATTAATTACTCCCCAGACACCCTTAATTTCACAGACTCCCTGAGAAGGACTCTGGTTTTCTTACAATATAAATGGAACCTCGAGGCACTTCATGCATTTATAGGTCAGGCCTGTTCAATTACCTTTAATATTGAATGCATAACACATCATGGCTGAGATTCGAAGAAAAACATATTTCACTTTAGTTCCAGAAGCAGAGGCCTGTCAATACATTTAACAGAATGTGAGCAGTCTCACACACACATAGCCAGGATTTTCATCTTGGATTTGCAACCAAGGATCTGTAGGATTTTGACAGTAAACTATGCCAGCTGTCCCATTCTGTAACTAAAGAGTGTGTTCATTCTTGCTTCTGTAGACGTCTGCTTAGGTCACACATTTTCTCTTGACCTCAGCACAGAGGGTGGCAGCTGGCCAAAAAAACTGCAGCAGCTGTAGAAATTATTGCAGAGTGACAATAAAAAATGTGTAGTGAATCATTCAGTGATGTATCACTCAGCACAGTCCAACTGTATTAAAAAAATTGTGTAGAATCTTTGTACATTAATCAAAATACATTATAAAAATCCAGCGTATGGTTTGGAATGCAGGACTATTTATTTTTTGTTGTGTAATTGGGGAATACCATGTTATTGTAACAAGCTACCTACCTCCTCTCATCTAAAGCTATTAGAAGTGTTTATGTTGTTGTACACTGTACTTCACAATTTGTAAGACAGTTTTTCATCTAGTGTGTGTTCACATTTGTTTTCAAGCACAATCATGTTTCAATATATTTCTAATCTGAAATTATCAAAACAATATTCTAACTTTGTGCGACGAGATTTAAAAGGAGCGATTGTATAGTTGTACGTAAACAAACCTGCAGTCAAAATAGCGTTAATAAATGGGCAAGAAGCCCAGCCGGCGCAACCCGGTAAGTAAATCAAGCAGCCACCAGCGCAATACGCTGACGCGTGAGCTGAGCTCGGCTTCTGATTGGCTCAGCAGACAGGTAGTGAAGCGGTTTGTGGGACGTAAACATAAAAACAATGTTGCTTGTTACTGTAACTTGTGCGTGAGAGAGTTTACCGAAACAATTTATTTAACCAGGAAACAGCTCCACAATCGCCTTAACCTCCACTACTGGCGCACGACACGTCTCTCCGGAAACAAGGTGAGAACAAATTAAGTTGCACAAACATGATAAAAACCAGCAGCGCGGTGGTGACAACGATCACTAATCATTTAGCCACTGCAAAGGGTTTTTTGATAAAAGAGCTGTTCAACTTATTTGAAGTGAGAATCTTAGCAAGGTTTCTGTGGTGTTTTTCTGTGGCTCGACATTGAATTTAACGTTGTGCTGCTTTATGAACTACTGTGTAATGAACTTGTTTATAAGAGTCTTCTGCTGCATTTGATGTATGTTACGAAGTGCTTCGCGATGTTATCACAGGACGTTTTCCGTTAAACCACTACCGGTTTCCTCCTTCCCATTATCAACCTTTCAACTAATTCTGCTTACTCATTCCATTTATGCAGATTGTTTCATAAAATCATCTGCTCCTTTTGGTTTAATGTTGCATACTTTCTTCTCAATCTGTGGATATGGTTCTATTTATTATTTCATGCATATTGTATTTGGAACTCCCAGTTAAATCAGGCTTTCTTTTGTGAGATGTAATGCTCATGCTACTGGAAAACTGGTCTTCTGATACTCACTGCAAAGGTTTGGAGAGAAGAAACTCTTCCTGACCAATTACCTTGTTTCAGGTCAGCCATGGGGCTCAGCTCTCTCTTTCTGGTTTGTGTGGCTGCAGCCATGTCCTCTGCCTTTGTGATCTCCCCTCCGTAAGTAGCCTTTGTGATCTCCCCTCCGTAAGTAGCTGCAAACGTATCGGAAATGAGAGTAAATGGGTTATCTGTCTTTGTAATTTTCTTCAACATATAAACAGAATTGTCTCAGCTAAGAAATATGTGTGTGTATTTCAGCCATATGTGGAGCAAATTGATCCTGACCCACCACTGGCCAACCACCTTCTGTTCTGTAAGTTTGTCTGCCTTGTACACACAAACATACACCATACCGTCATTCTAGAGTGTTATACTTATGAAGAGAGAGTAAGCCAGTTTCAATGACTCCCAATAAACCCTTGGCAGCTATTTTGATCTTTAGTACATGCAGGGCAAACTGTTCTGCGTGTATTGTCAGTCGCCAGATCAGTTTCCTACTTTAATGTATTGTCAATTTCAAACCCATACCTCCCTTCCTGCATTCGTTCTATTTACTACACCTGTATATTCTTGAAAGCAAAGGCTGTAGTTTATTGAAGCTGATAGAGGTCTGGAGGCAGGGCAGACACTGGACAGGTTGCTAGTCAGTTACAGAGATTGAAAGTTACATAGACAACCATTTGCACACCCGTTCACACCTACTGCCACACTTAAATCTGTCATTTTGACTCGCCTGTGTTTGGACTAGTCACTGATACCGTGGCACCCTGTGGAAATCTGTATAGACTCTCAGAGAACATGGTAAATTTACTCAGAAAGCCAGCTAATAGATTTTTTATGAACATTTGCTCACCATAACAACTGTGATTATTTAATTAAATGTTTATTCATCCTGGGGTGAGAATCTGACCAGTATACTCGTCTTCTGACTGAATATCTCGTGAATGTCACCTGCCATGTAAGTTTGAGTCATCGGACTGTATGTCTCAATAGTCTGGTTGCATGAAGCAACTTTCCGTTTTAGGCCACAAGAATACAGAAAGTTTCAGTAACACAAAACAGACATTTTCAGCTCAAGACGCTGTTCTGAGTCTGTCTTAAAGTACATATGCTCAGTGTCATGTGGTTTGCCCTCACATGACTGTCTGATTGAATTTTGCAATGCCGGCATTTTATAAAAGAAATGTTCTGGTTGCTGAGGGATTTTAGGTTTTGTTGTTTAATTGTCCATAATATAATTTTGTTCAAAACGTGTTGCTGGAATTTAGCCTGACCTTCTTGATCTTAGTGTTGTCAACATGTCACACCTTGAGGACCGGGTCTATTGCCGGACAAATGAATCGGAGCGTATTCCTTTTAAATCGATATCATGTGATACATCAGTAGTTTATTGTGTGTGTAGACCTTTAATGCAAAGCCACAAACTAATCAACTTCCACTGAGCAATGTGACAAGTTTTGTTAGGAAGAGGGAGAGAACTGTATAGACAATGTGCACAGACGTACTATATTAGTAATCACCTCTATGAGTTACAGAAACTGCAGTGGCAAATGTATTACTTCAGAATAGATTTTTGATTGTTTGGTTCCAATTAGGATGTTTTTGTTATGCTTTCAGATGGAACACTGTCATCTCAATATCAGCTACTGGACATTGCATGGACTGTGGTAAGCGCATGTGCATGTTGTTGGGTCATAGTTGCAAATTTCAAATGAAGAAAATGTTTCTCTACAACATATTCCATATACAAACAAACAATGTGCTTCAGAGCTCTACACTATAAAAGGGAGCGTTTGTATATGAATGTTTATATGAAATGAATATGGAGCATATTGAATATGCAATACGGGACTTGAGAAAAAAGGCAGGCAGTGGAGGAATTAATTGTTTAGGAACAATCAATGCGGTTGTCATGTTTTTGTGTTCGTTTTGCCTCTGTGAGTGAGTGAATTGTAAATGTTTATATTTTTCAGGCCAGATAAAGGGATTGACTGCAATTCATCATGGCATTTCAACTCATCTCAAATAGAGGTACAATACTATATAGGACTAAATGGACCAACATTAAATAAATAAACACACCATTAAATGATTAATTAAATGTGTCATTAATTAATTAAAGTTGGAATTAAAACCATCATTTCCGGACTGTAAGCCGCTACTTTTTCCACACGCTTTGAACCCTGCGGCTTATAAAATGACGTGGCTAATTTATGGATTTTTACGGGTTGACGGGCTTCATGCCGCCAGATTCTACTTCCGCATGTAGATACATGCTGTTTTAAGCACCTCTACTTAACCAGAACTTGCCCTAAAAGTGATAGTTCTGCTCTTCGTGACCTCACCTTGTGCTGCTTTCCGTGGTCCAGAACTCCAGCAGCTGACAGCCTTGAGTGATGCGTTCAGGTGCATCACGTAAAGCCGCCCTGTTGCACCCCATGGCTGAGAAATCTTCCTCCTCAGAATCACAATTGGCAAATAACCGATAAAATACTTAAATCTCTCTCTCTCTCGCTCCCCCTCTCTCTCTCTCTTTCGCTCATTTGCGAGAATTGATGAAAATATGAGCAATCTCTGTGTTCCAGCAGTGAAATTCTTGCCCTGTTACAACGTGCAGCCTATATATGTACTTTTTCTTTTCTTCTCCTTTCTAAATTTTGCGGGTGCTGCTTACATTCAGGTGCACTCAATAGTCTGGAAAATACAGTATATAAATGTGTCATTATTTCAATAAGATACCAATTCATTTCATGTGAAAAACACATTTAATTATTTCACTATTAAAGAAATAATTTCATGGTCTGGTGTTGCACTGCTTAACTGTTTAGGAACACTGCTTAACTCTTCGCTTCGATCTGAAGAGTTTCAAAACATGCCGGCTACATTACCAGAGGATCCACGGTTTTGTTAAATAAAGTACCCAAACCAACGAAGAGATGTTTAGTGTAGCAATAGGAACCATGGTTAGTTATGTGTTGCTCCAGGGACATGTTGGTGTGAGACACCTGGGATACCCGACCACGCTGAATGTAATCTCACGTGCAGAATTTAAGAAATAAAAGTTCTACACCTGTCGGGTGTAAACAAGACGAGTCTGGATTTTCACTGTAAGGAGCAGACATTAACATATAGCGCCCCCCAGTGTATCAGAATATGTTCACTATCTCAGCAGCAATCAATTATCTGAGATTGATCTGTTCTGACTCGAGCTGCAGGGGAACCAATCAGGTGTAAGGATCCGCCCACTGACTTTGATGGGCAAGTTTGACAGATGAAATAAATTCATGAAGCAGTGCAACACCGGACCATGAAATAATTAATTAAATGGTGAAATAATTGAATGTTTTTACATAAAATGAATTGGTATTTTAATTAATTAATGACACATTTAAGTAATTATTTAATATTTTATTTATTTGATTACATTTTGGCACATTTAATCTTCCATAATAACTTAGGAGACCACATTTTCTGATTTGTGTAAAAATTCTATTCGCTAAAGTATTTATGTACTGTCTTGAATCTGGTGTGATATTCAGCTGGTGTCAGGACAGGAAGGGTGGAGACAAATTTAATCTGTAAAGTAACAAATTGAAAAAAAAGTGTCTCTGCAAACAATGTTAATTTCTTCAATTTACTTCAATTGCTTAATGCACAAATGTTCAAATATGTAATTTTTTGTGTTTGCTTGTTTGAAAGTAATATATAGTCATATATTTTTACAGCGAAGTAATTCCTTTTAATCTTAATTTTTTATTCTATAGAAGATAAAACATAAAGTACCAATTCTAACTGATGTAATTTGAGGAGAGAAAATGATAATTCCTAATATATTTTTAGTGTCGTTTTATAGTAACTCGTACACACATGAACAAAACAAGTGTGTTGTGCTTTCAGGACCTGCTACCAGACATGAAGAAGAGCTGGCCGGACCTGCTTAATCCATCATCTTCTGGATTCTGGTATGTTCATTCTGCCAGACTATTTCTGCAATGTTTCATTTTAGTTTTAATGTGAAAATAATGTATAAACTGCCATCGAGGTGTGTATGAAAGGCATAACAGCTTAAAGACATCATTCACTATACTTTGTTTTAAAAATCACAACACTTTGATTTGACTGTTGTCTCGTTGTTTGTGACCTTAATTGATTTGACATATGTGCTCTTATTACCTTTCACTTGCCCATTTATAGCTGTTTACCTTTTACTACTCTGCTTTAGACTATAACATGGCATATTATGTCATTTTAGAAGTTATTTTAAAACTTGTTCTCAATGAAACAGGCATTGACAGAATCAAATACACCTCCATTACCACCTGTCTACACTTCCACGTTATAGATTTGATTTGCTGGAAACTTGTTTATTTAAGCACCCATGCTGCCCGTTCTTTGTTTTAAAGTTCAGCGCAAATGTTATTATAAATATGTTTTTGTAAGATCTGTAGCCCAATTGAACATGTGTCTATCGATTGTAAGCTTACTGCCTCATGTCTGTTTCAACAGGAAATATGAGTGGCACAAACACGGCACGTGTGCAGCCAAAGCCGAGTCTCTCAACAGTCAGCATAAATACTTCAGCAAGGCCTTGGAGCTGTATCACAAGTTGGATTTGGATAGGTACAGGACACACAGACACAGACACAGACACACACACACACACACACACACACACACACACACACACACACACACACACACACACACACACACACACACACACACACACACACACACACACACACACACACACACACACGTTTTAAGTTGAGTGAACCCGTTTTAATTTGATAATTTCTGTTTGTTATTTTAGCATCCTGAAGAAGTTTGATATCATTCCTTCTGACAAGTACTACACCGTAGGTTCCGGTTTTTAATGTATCACACTATAATATTTGGCTTTTTTCATGAAAAGGTAAAAGCATAAAGGTCACCTGTCACCATAAAAATGTTCTTAAATCGGTCTACTCTTTATCTGTCTGTGCAGTTCTCACAAATTGAAGGAGTGATTGAAAACTTCTATGGCGTTACACCTAAGATCCAGTGTGTCCATCCATCACAGGTATGAGCTCCTAGTTTTGGTCAAACACTTTGTGGATTCATTTTGACTTGTTATAAAGTCATCTACATATACGTCCGATTTGTAACTGGCATGTTTTTGTATTTAACAGAATGCCGATGTCCAGATTTTGGGGCAGATTGAAATCTGTTTCAATCCTGATTTCACCCTCCTGGACTGTGAGAGACAGACCACCATGGATGAGTTCACCAAGGAAAGCTGGGACAGTCCCATGGGTGTTGGCAAGCCATCTGGGTTCAGTGTGTGTGACCACGATATGCCAGTTTACTATCCATCCCTTTTATAGGCTGTGCACCGTACATATGCAAATGTAAAAAACAACACACTACAAGCTGTTTTTAGATAAACAGACAGAAATTAATGACTTTATTTTTTTTTTTTCAATGGTGGTACTGGTTTGTTTCTTTACCTAAGGCTTCAAAATGATTACAGTTTTGTTGCTAAATAAAATATTTTCAGTGGTAGAACCTCCCTGTGCAATCTACAACTATGTTTGAATAACACTAAAGGTATGATTATACCAAGCAATTGAAACAAGTATTTTTACAATGAGCATAAATTCTCAAGTACCCATCTTCCATGAGAGGGATTATGCCCATTTTGATATTTACACTTACAGTATATGAGTCCAAGTGCGTGGCCAACGTGTGTTTTCACCAGTACGCAACATATGAGGAGTGGATAGACAAGCAGTCAATGTGCTGTACTTTTCATGTACATTCATAGTTTACCTTAGTGCACTGGTGTGCCACATGTTATCTTTTCTTTTTGTTTAGTTATCTTTTCAAAGGCAATAGGCTATTAAGTTATGTCTCAAATGCTTTTTTTCTTCCTCGAGTTCAAACTAAATATTTCCAGTCAATGGTCAATTAGGTTTGATAAAAAGAGGACGTAAGTGATTTGGAGTTACTTTTAACAACTAGTCGTCTATCTTTAATTGTGTCGGGTTTTTTTGTTTGTTTTTTGTACAGTAGCAGAAAACCTGTTGGGCTTATATATTTGAATTGTGGTTAAAGGCTAAAAGATTTGGCAAAGGAGAAACTGACGGCATTGGCAGGTTTGATTCTCAGCTGTAGGTCACTAAAACAAGGCTCTCGAACCCCAGCAGCACCCATTGCTTCTAGTATGTGTAGTTTAGGTTAACTATTACAATGATGACTTGAATGCTGATCCCTGAGGGGGATCAAGAAAATAATCTAATGTCATATAATCTATTAATGCTGAAAGACCATAGCGAAGTACAAACGCAGTAGTTTCAGAAATATATCCAGACCCAGTGTTATGAGGTTAATCAAAGGTTAATAAAGTTTAAATCCTACAGTGAGAGTATAAAGAAACTCTGTTGTTGAGCCTAGTTTGAGTCTACTTGTCACTAGTTAGATAGATCGATAAACTGCAACATTATGACCGTTGACTGCAGAAATTAATACCACTGATCATCGAAACAGAAAAAAGTAGGTCATTGTGAATCCACAGCTCACTAAGACAGTCGCTATGTACTGGATGTAGTGGCTTTATTGTTTAGATTACTAAGATTAGATTTGCAAAGCATTTAGGAGTGGACTATTGGCCTTGGTAATGTTATTCTTTCTTCTTTAATCAGTGCCTCAGTTTATTTTAAAGTGTTTCAG
The DNA here is from genome assembly GCF_963383615.2 of Lipophrys pholis. Taxonomy (NCBI): domain Eukaryota; kingdom Metazoa; phylum Chordata; class Actinopteri; order Blenniiformes; family Blenniidae; genus Lipophrys; species Lipophrys pholis. Next base: position 17,631,104 of record NC_137636.1, on the reverse strand, counting down.
TTTATTTCCACATTGCTTTTAAGAAACTTTTGAAATGTAGGATTGGAGTTTAAGCTCATAGACGTAATGCATTTTCACAATATGTCACACAGCCTGTCTGAAAATAATGAATAAACACATTTTGGTCCTTTTCAGAATTCAACTTTGTATCAAGGGCTATTTTTTAACTACAGATTGATTATTTAAGTGTAAAGTTATGGGATTTTAGTGATCTTTTTTTAATGTGATTGTGTGTACTGTCATTTCTAATGTCAATAAAAGCACAAATGGCTCAACCATCAGCCCTGTTGTCATTATGTAACAAGTAATATTGATTGAGTAAATCAAAGAGTATGTGTTCATTTTTTTTCCATCTGAGTAATTGGAAGTGAAGTAAATCTGCATAAACGGAGCTTGAGAATGGTCTGTTTATGTAAAAGGAGCATCTGCCACAATGTGATGAGACAGGATGTATTGAATTCGCATTTTCTTGTTTTTGTTTTCAATGTAGTTAATATAATATATTAATAGGAATATATACGAGCCTGTCTGTCTTCCAATCTGCCCTTATCTACTCAGTGTGTATTAATATTAATGTTGTGATCTCCTTACAGAGCCTTAATCCCACTGGGACAAAGACACCCGTCCATAATCCTGAATCCCCTCCCACAACCCAGCACAGCAGATTGACTGAACGCATCTGATAATATTTCCAATAGTGCTAAAGTGTTCTGAAATTATGCACCAGTTATATTCAACTGTGGTCTAAATCCTGTCAAACACATACAAATGGTGTGATGAGGTTGATTTAACAGTGATATCCAGGGTTTAAGGACCAAACCTTATTTATAAAAGAAATAAAACCCAGTTTAGTTGTTGACGCTTGACCACAACACAGTGGCCATGCTCATGTATCCCATGTTTTCATCTTATAAAGCTGACCCCATCTATACCATGTCTCTCTCTCTCTCTATCTTTCTCTCCCCCTCTCTCTCTCCTTATGTAACACTGCAGTTCTGCAAAGCTGCTGATGTGACAGATCCAAATACCTACACACACTCACACACCCATGCCCAGCAATCAACCAGATCACACTGCACTCCCAGCACGGCCTGTCCTTGTTCCTGTAATCATTATTGATAACAACATTGACTGGTGTCCTCTGGGGCTTTATTCAATTCTGATGCAATGTCACATGATCTGAGCCATAATGTATTTTCATATGCTGCAATGCTGCTTGAAGTTTACTTGACATATTTTGCACAGCCTGTGTGTGTGTGTGTGTGTGTGTGTGTGTGTGTGTGTGTGTGTGTGTGTGTGTGTGTGTGTGTGTGTGTGTGTGTGTGTGTGTTGGCTGAAAGTAATGTAGGAGCAAAAGAAGGGGGACAGAGGTAAGGGAGACAGGGAGAGGTAGCTGGGTTACACCATGTGACCTCACCAGCTGTTGCTGTATGCTGTTGGGAGACGAAGAGGGAGGTGAGAGGCAGGAGCAGGGGGTAGAAAGCGTGAGGGAGGGGTTAGGAGCTCGCCGGTACACAATGTGACTGGTGACAATCCCTTGTTCTGCAGGAGAGAGAGAGAGCGAGAGAGAGAGAGAGGGCAGCAGGGGATGAAGGCATACACGCACATGCACAGGCTGTGATATGAAGAGGGAGCTCACTAAAAACACACACACACACACACACACACACACACACACACACACACACACACACACAGACACCTCTCCTGATTCAGAGGAACAGATTTATTCGTCACCTCGCACTGCAGCCTCACGCTGCGCGCCTGCTGCAAAACACAAGGCAATCCCAAACCCAGCAGCAACGTCCGTCATCCCTCTGTCTGGCTGCGCAGATTAACAGCTCTCTTACAACTCTGACCGGTGGTCACCGCAGTTTGGAGACGGACGCCGGGAGGGAGAGGGAGAGAGAGAGAGAGAGACAGAGACAGAGAGAGAGAGAGAGAGAGAGAGTGAGAGAGAGACGACAGCCACTACAAAACGCACCAGAGACAAGCGGCGCATGCGAATGATGGGGAAACTAAAAAGCCACGACTGCATTGAGGAAAGGCCAATGGAGAAACTGCGGGATAAGTAGATAACCAATAAAAGCACTGTTTCTGCGTCTCTACCTTTGGACGCCCCGGGCAGGGAGATGTTCATCATTATGGGATAGATGCACAGCTCTTCTCGTTGCTATGGAAACCAGCACGCGAAAATTCACAGTGCGGCGATGGTTTTCTATTTACCTGAAGAACAAGGCAGCAAGGAACAAGAACAACACCGGATTCTGTCAACTAGAGGTTTGTCAGCTTTTTTTTCTAAGCAGTGCCAATTTCAACCAACTACAGGCAAGTGCATGTGTGTGAGGGGAAGCTGCCACGTGTGAGTTCATGTGACTGAAAACAACGTCGTCAAGAAATAAACAAATACTGCCAGCTCACACGTATTGCAGATGATGTTGGGTGTGAGGAATCTGCCTGCACACGAGAAAGGGTGTAGGAAGGGTGTGTGTTGCGTGGATGGTTGTGGAGTGGTTCAGGAGTCACTGCTGCATACAGAGCTGCTGCTGCTGCTGCTGCTGCTGCTGCTGCTGACCCTGTCAAGAATCCCAAAATCGGCAGGACAAGGACATGCTGCGTTTATAAAAGAATGATGAGGACAGAGACCAGGTTACATGAAAATAGAGTCAGACAAGAATGCTAACAGGCAAACAAGCAGCAAGGCAGGCAGGTTGATAGATAAATGAAGACAGACAATGATTCAGTGGACAGCCGGCCACAGCAGTGGAGGTCTATTTATAGCCCAAACAAACCCACAGGGGAGAAGGAGGGGGCAGCACCGTTTGCAACGCACCTACCTGTATGTTGGAGATGTAAAGGAACAAACATCCTTCCCTCCAGGTTTTATTTTGTGCCAAGTAACATAGAAGATCATATATGTTTGTGTGATTATTTGACCTTCTGGTTGTTTATGTGAGTTTGTTTACCTGGTCGCCCATCTGCTGATATGCAAAATAATGTGCTAATGGTCTTTGTGGAGAGTTGTCACTGCCTCCAATGAACTGGAGATAAACAGGAATGGCAGCCTTGAACATTTCTCATTGATTTACATCATTTAAAACAGAAAAAATTATATTTCATCTTTAAACCATGCACTAATAAATGTAATAGCAAATTTAACTACTAACAGAAAGCATCCAAGTCATTTGTCTTAACCTATTTCTTCCACAATTCCCCCGAATGCAAAGGAAAGATTATTGGTTGGACATGCACCGAATGAATCTACTGAGTCAAATTTAGGCTCTTTTGTTGCACAGGACACACTATATTATAGGATTAAAGGCCTTAAATGAAATCCAGCGAGTTATAGTCCAATTTATACGTTAGAAAAAGTAAGCCATGTGCCCTTTAAGCAGAAAACCTTGTGTTGCACTCAAAGTAAACTATGTGTAGACATTATATATGTGGAAAAAGCAAGCACATCACATGTTGATTTTTCAGTTCAGAAAATCAAACAATATAATTCTCACTGAAACAGTCCTCACAAAAGTTACAGAGATAAAGAGATTTCAAATTATTGAAGCTCAAACATTTATGACACCCCCACTTCTATTAAATTCTACAAAACGAAAGACAACCCAGTTTGAATTCCTCTAAAATATGTGATGAAGGGATTTGTACTCGGGACTGCTGTATTGTCCAGGCTTGGGGGTCTTCTGTGTCATCTTTACATATTGTCACTGTGCATGCATGAGTTTTTGGTGACAAATCAAGCGTAGTTCTGGTTGTGTGTGGTTGTCGTCTGTCTGGGAGGTACCCTACCTTAAGCTCATTGTAAACTAGGCATGGCTCCAGACCCCTGCCACATTAGGTTTGTCATAGCAGTTAAGAAGATGGGTGGATGGGTGGATGGAGGGATTTAGATTGAGCAAATGCAAAGAAAAGCCAAACACCTCTTGAAACTGATGGAATTGCACTTTTAAGTGTGATTAAAATTTGCAAGTCATGCCTACCGAAAACCTTCCCTCAAACAATTCAGAGAACTGGAGCTGATCCCAGTTAACAATGGGTGAAGCCACGGTACACCTTGGACAGGTTGCCAGTCCCTCACAGGGCAAAAACAAAGAGACAAGTAGTCATGCATTTACATTCACGTATACGGCCAGTTCAGGGTGACCGATTAGCCTCATTTGCATGTTTTTGGATGTAGAAAAAATTAATAAAACAGAGACCTTGACGTTACTATTTCAGAGCAATATTAAATTAATTGATATTTAGTGAGATAGTTATATAGGAAATATAGTTTTTCTGCTATTATGATAACACTTTCATATATAGATACTGTGCAATAAGTAATAATAGGATTGGTTCTCCACAAACGCAATTTACTAAAATGTTTTCATGGGACGCACAAATTATATCACAATCTTATGTCATTATTGTACATCATGCTCAAATGTCAGGTACTCTGATCAGCATGTCATTTAGATCAAATAAATGGAATCATTTATTTCATGGCCACCTTCTAGCAAGCTTGCAACTGTAATGTTGCTGGTTTATATTATTTAATCCACTGAATAGATGAATCAGTATAGATCTGCACTGTTGCTATGCGGCTATTTCAGCAGTTGATGTGTGACGTTTTCTCCTTTTTTCACTGGGGATCAGCTGTCAATAGTGTTTGTTGTGTACCTTGATAGAGCAACAAATCAAAAACAATTCATTTTAAAGTCATATGCTCAAGTGTGCTTTATGTTTGTGGGGAAACTGTGACAAGGAAGCAGTTGTGTTTTCACCATTGCTTCAACTACACACCGATGTCACTACAAAGATTGCATCACAGAAGTTGTTCACTCTGCGCAATGATGCTATTTTTAGGCGTAAGAATTATGTAGGCTTAAGACTTAAAATTCTAATATTGTCATAGGTTTTTACTCGACCTGTGAACATTTTCTACCTGATTGAAAGTGGGGACTTAAGCTGCTAACGCCAAAATGCCACTGACGGTTTTAGAGAATTACAACATATTGTCATACTGTTCCATCTGAGCTACGCCTCAGGTTGGCAGTTGATCATTCGCTTCACTGAGCACACTCAATGGACTTGGAAGGGGCTGCTTACACAATGCATCACCACCAGTGACCTCAGCCTGTACCTTTCCAACAACACAATGTGTCATCTGTCTTTGTCTGTGCATTACGAAGTGATTATCTGCAGAACATATTTATTTTTGAGGCTTGTGTTCACTGTTGTGGACGTGTACTGCCAGCTGGATATTGTAATTTGTACCTGAGCTCATTTTTCTTTGGTTTACCCATTTAAACATCTCAAATGTTTTCTGTCTTTGTGGAAAAAAAGATAATGAAAATAAGTGGCAAGCCACCATTGTGTATCTCTTTCTTCAGGATGACAGCGTTCTTAAGGAGATTGACATCAGCCACCATGTTAAGGAGGGATGTGAGAAAGCCGACCCTTCTCAGTTCCAACTGCTGAAGGTGCTGGGACAGGGCTCCTATGGAAAGGTACTAAACCTATAAGTACTGTATATATATTAGAATATATGTACATACACTGGATTTATTTAAAGAGAGAAAGCAGACTACCACACAAAAAAATGACGTCCAAGGTCCAAAGCTCACAGGGACTCAAAGGATGTATCCTTAAGCTACATGTGTACATTTGTTACATCTGTAAGATATGAGAATTTGTTTTGCATAAATACACATACACCTACAGCATGTATTGTCAATAACAAAGTTGGCCACTACAACTGCCTCCAGTGATGTGAGACGTCTTTACGGGAGACTTTGAATCCACCCTGAAGGAATTTGCTCTCATTCCAACACAAGCGCATTAAGGTCATGAAGTGGGGCAAAACAACCTGGCTCGCATTCAGCATTGTAATTCATCCCAAAGCTGTTGAACTGGGTTTGAATCAGAGCTCTGTGCAGACAGACAGGGTTCCTCCTCACAAAGCTCATAAAATCATTAGTCGGGTCTTTGCGCAGCCACAAAGTCATACATGCACTACAGTGTACAACAACATTATACGCTACATCTTTAGGAGAAGCAGAACAACAAGAGTCGTGAGATGTCGAAAGTTTATATCAATGATGTCTTCATATTCTAATTGTCTTTGGTATTATTTCAACAATTCCATATTATTACAGTTCTATACTTGTTAAGTTCTTTGTAACATTGTTAAGAAACGTGGTAAACAAATAAATAAATTGATAAATGGATATATCTGTAGGCTGAAACTGATTTATGAAAATATTCTGAGTCTAAAACTGCACACATAGTAAAGAGGTGTGATGCTTCTGCCTAATTTTGGCCACAGCGTGTATGTAATTTCAGGGCTCAAACTGATCATCCTCAGATTAAAAAACAATTTATTTCCAACTATCTGCAGATTAGCTGCCTTTACACTGGCTTCACAAATCACTATTATTCATTCAAAACAGGAAAGCCCCATTGATTTGTCAGCATTTGTGTAGATTATGGGTTTGCCTGGGCCAGACATGAAATCCTGGCAGATGCTTGGTGGGCGGATGATGTTTACAAGGCTGCGGGCAGGCACATGTGGTCAAGTCACAGTTTGGCCTGGACAGGATGTTCACTCGCAATATTGGCACCTGTTTTGCATCTGACAGCGTGTTTAAATCATAGCTGTTGTCTGTGACACTGAAGCAAACAAATATGTGGCTCTCTTAAGAAATAAAGTGGTAAATGGCATTTACCTCAGCCTATTATCCTACCAAATGTAAGTAATAGTGGTTATGGGATTTTAAAACGTGTTTGTGCCTTTATAAATAGTAAAATGACGCTCTAATGTTGGCTCGTGCTTCAACTTGAAATGTGTTCAGACCCCACTTTAAATATTGATATCTGAGTTTTCCAGTGATAAAGCAATGTTGTTTTGGCTGGAAAATACATGGATTACTGTGAAATACTTTGGATTAAACGCTGGGATGACTGGTACATTTTAATGACAATTTCCAGGTGTTTCTGGTGAGGAAGATTCGAGGAGCGGACCGAGGACAGCTGTATGCCATGAAGGTCCTGAAGAAGGCGACATTAAAAGGTAATTCATGTGATTCTCACTGAAAATCGAAAATTAAAAGAATCACAATCAAGTGGAAAATAATAAACAGTCAAATGCTGCAAATTAAACTAATGTTCTCATTCACAAACTCTAAGGATATATCCCGCGTTTGCTCCTCAAAGACAAAGATCTCCATTTATGTTGTAATGCATATGGTAATTTGTTATTGGGATTGAGTAGAAATAACATCAGATAAACGAATGTGAAGGTTTACTCGGTGTCCTACATTCATGGGGATTTGGGGTAAAAGAGGTTAGTTTGTACTTTTGATTCTGATAAAACAATTTTGCTTTGACTGGGATTATTGCAAACGAGGATGTACTGTAAAAGCAGGATGTGATGTCATGTGCTGATTTAGTTTCTTTTGTACAAGCTTTAATCCTCTTAACCTGCACTCCTGGAATTCAAAGAGTTACTGTCTCATCCTGTCAAGGAGACAGATGCCACAATGACAATGTTATTGTGGCGTTCACTCCGACAGCAGTGAAACCTGCAGCGTCTCAGAGCAGGTTTAATTCAATTCACAGTCATCAGCGAAAGCAATGCATTTCCATCTCGCAACATAAAATTGTCAGGACTATAAATACACAACTTGATTGATTTACACACATTTAGCTACAACTGAAAGCAGCAAAATAAACAAAGCGTTCTCTGCCTCCCTTTCAGTTCGGGATCGTGTGCGTTCCAAGATGGAACGAGACATTCTGGCCGAGGTCAACCACCCGTTTATAGTTAAACTCCATTATGGTAATTATAAATCACTTCAACTATACCTTTCAAAAAAACTGTTGGGTGTTACTTTTGAGGGATGTACTCTGACTCGCTCTGTGTGTGCATGGGTTTTGTCCAGCGGCTTTCCTCCCACAGTCCAGAAACACAGCTATGAGGCTAACTGGTGAATCTGAATGGATTGTTTTCAGGTGTTTCAGACGCTAAAAGGCGACAGAGATCATATGAGGATAAGACGTAAACATTTTAAGGATTTGATGAATGCTTTAAGTTCAGAAATAAAACAGTGGCCTGCCTACCTCACAGAATTTAATCTTGTCACTGTGTCTGTTATATGGCTGGAACCTCAGAATAATGTGTGTGTGTGTGTGTGTGCGTGTCTGTCTGTTTGTCGGTCAGCCTTTCAAACAGAAGGGAAACTCTATCTGATCCTGGACTTCCTTCGCGGAGGAGACCTTTTCACTCGTCTGTCTAAGGAGGTAGGTTCACAGGTCCACTGCTGATGGTCTTTCTGGCTTCTCTTACAAAACCCAGAATGTTCACAGACTTATGAGACACTATTAAATACACTCCCGTCATACTATTGTATTGTATATATAATGTAGTATCTGTAAATTTTGTTGCATGTTAAAAGCAAACAATGGGTTGTAACCTCTAGATTAAATGAAGTAAAAGATATTCAAATAAATATTTTCTGCTCCTACAATAGACTTTTTTCCCACCAACACAGTACCTTAGTGTAGAATAACAATTTAGAAAACGTTATTACGCATCAGTTTATGCTCTTACTCACGCAGGAAATCATTTAAATGCTGATTTTCCTTTCTTTTTTATTTGCCATTACTTATTGCACCGGCATGTCTTTGTTTTGTTTCAGGTAATGTTTACAGAGGAGGATGTGAAGTTTTACCTTGCAGAGTTGGCTCTGGCCTTGGACCACCTCCACAGTTTGGGGATCATCTACAGGGACCTCAAACCTGAAAAGTACTGTCTCTGTTTTGTTTTTTGGTTTTTTTTACATATTGAGTCAGAAAAAACTAAAGCTGATATTAATGCTTCTGTTTTGGTTGCCTTTCCTTTCAGTATTCTTCTGGATGAAGAAGGACACATTAAGATTACCGGTCAGTGCTTCCACATTCAAACAATCTATTTTCCTGTCTGTACTTGTCTTTCTTCTGACATTTTCCATTTCCGCCTCTATTTATTCAGACTTTGGTCTGAGTAAGGAAGCCATTGACCATGATAAAAGAGCATATTCCTTCTGTGGAACGATAGAGTACATGGCTCCAGAGGTCGTAAACAGAAGAGGGCATACACAAAGTGCTGACTGGTGGTCGTTTGGGGTACTTATGGTGAGAATCTTTGTTTTTAATTCTCTTTACACATTTTACATGCACTTGTAATCAATCCTCTGTATATATGATCTGTTTACTGACATGCATGTTTTGTTTGATCATGAATCTATTGCATTTCATGGGTTTCAGACTCCTAGGCCCTCAGATAACGTGCCAGTGTGTGTGGCCTTCTGCATTTATCGTTCTTCTGGCTGTAAAGCTGTTTAATTAACATCTCTCGCAGATTAGATCCCATCACTTTCAGTAATTGGGCATCTGCTGGATTGTGCTTGTTTTGTTAGTCTGGTGGCTTATTTTACTAATACTGGGGAGGTGGTTAATATTCACTGACAGCTGGTAGTATAGACCAGAGCACCAGAGAAGGATGTCACTCCCTGTCTGCCCTCGGCTGGTGTTAGGAATACATGTTACTGTGGGTTTCACAGATTTGGGGGAAATGTCATTAGAAAATGTGTTTCTTATCAATCAAAAAGTGTTTTTATGGAGAATTTATCATGATTGCGATTTAAAAAAAAATAAAAGCATGTGCAAAAGCATGAAGTTGTTTTTAGCATGCAGTCCAATGCCAAGTTAATATTTATCTTATTGAAGTGTGTGTGATTGTCCTGTTTTGGGCAGCAGTGGTATGTTTGAAACGTTTAATCCTTATTACTTTGCTACTTGTAAACAGTTTAGTACAAACGTGGGCCTGAATCATTCGTAGAGGCTTTTTGCTTTAGGCTGTCACCTACAAGAGAGTTGTTACAGCGATGATAAGACTTTACTGTTTAAGAATGAAGAAGTGCTTGTAGGAGTGAACAAAGCGGAGACCGGTAGATCTCAAAAGATTTTCTTTAATTCTCCGGGGTTACTATGAGTAGTGCGGGAATGCTGTGCATTCTCTTTCACTGTGAATATTAATAATATACTAAATTAAACCACTGGATTGCATGAACAAAGTCATGTCCAGAAACAATGTGTTAATTTTACTTTAGAACAATTTTAACTGGAAGTAACTGAGGGTCTCTGAGCCTTTACAGGAAGAACACTGGTGTAAAATGATTCCAGATCAATTCGACAGAAGGGAGCAGCAGAAATTCATCCAAAGCAAAGCTTTGCCTATTGTTCCTACTGTGGCCTAAAAACAGGAACGTTTGATGAACTGAGCAGACTTGTACCACCTCCACAGCACACTGTGTGTTAGCTGTTAGTCATCTGGCACATTCTCCCATTTCTTTTCTGTTTCTGCAGTTTGAAATGTTGACAGGTTCGTTGCCATTTCAAGGAAAAGATCGGAAAGAAACAATGGCACTCATTCTGAAGTAAGACTCATTTAATATCTCATCCCATCACCACATATATTACAAGAATTATTCCTAAATATCGAGAGATATAAATATATATATATATACTTTTGTCTGTTAAACACTACAAGGCTTTTTTCATGCATCACAATGTGTAATGATTTAGTTTTCATGACTAGTTTTTGCAAGAGTGAATTTCATCCCGTGTAGTATGCATGTTACATCAGTGGTGGATGTTAACTTCAACTGTACTCAACACAAACCTGTGGGGTTTTTTTTTTGTTCCATCTGTGCAGGGCTAAACTGGGAATGCCACAGTTTCTAAGTCCTGAAGTGCAGAGTTTATTGAGAGCTCTCTTCAAGAGGAATCCTGCTAATCGACTTGGTACAGTACAAATAAATCTCCAATGTTGACTGTGCAAACTGCTTCTCAAAGCAGCGCTCCAGCACCTCTGTGCATGCTGTGCAGCACTGAATTATCATGTTTCAAGTTATTTTTTTGTACAATAAGGGATTGAAATGCAACTTAAGTAGAGAGTACCAATTTAAAAACATTCACTTGTGAAAGTCTCAGTCGCTACTGTTGGGGTTTTTTTTCATATAAACTTGATCCAGCACATCAAGCCATAGTGTCACGATACCAGACAAACCATCAACAATCTTTGTCTACTTTGTTTAATATTATCATTATTTTTGCAAGTCTGTTTGCTGTGTTGCATTTTTTATTTATTTTTTTTATGTTTTACTGTGTATGGATTTGGACAATGACAATATTTTCTTAATCTCAATGACTGACAGGTGCAGGACCCGATGGAGTAGAAGAAATAAAAAGACATCGCTTCTTTGCATCAATAGACTGGAATGTAAGCACTCATGTTACACAACCATCTGCACCATACATCACAAGAAAACCAGAATGGGATGAATAACTGTGCATCTCAAAAAGGATGTTAAAGTGAAAAGTTCCTTCTAATTATTTCAAACTCAGAAAATTAAATATCACAATATCATACAGTTTACCTTGCCCTAATCAAAGACATGAAATATATGGCTTTCCTATATACAATATATATATATAAACTCAGCTCATTTAACTCTCTATGGCTGTCACTGAAACCCTGCAGCCTCTCCTCCGCTTTCTCAAGAGCTGCCCACGATCATGAATCTTTTAACATCCTCAGCATGAGCTACTGCTTTGTGGCAAAATCTCAAACTTTCATTTCTGCCTGTTTTGCCCAACTTTATTACAACTAATCCTCTTATCTGTAACAGCCGCTCCGTCAGGAAGTTTGCTCATGCGCAGATGTTGCGTCTGTGTTATCAGCATCTAACCTTGACATCCACTCCTGGCCCGCGTGCGGCTCTAAATGAGATCGTACTTTCAACTGTAAGCGCTCTTGCACAAAGTAGCCTGTCTAAAATCACTGAATCATGCTCTGAGACTCGCATTATGTTTCAGGCAAACGTGAAAGCTTTTCCTGCATGCTGCCAAAGCTGCTCTCTGCATGCTTTAGAGAGCAGTTAAAAGCCACTCAGCTTGGTTACATCTGTGATTCACTTATGTAACTACAGTATAAGCTATAGGGTTTATAATCAGCTAGTTGGTTGGTTTTTTTTGCTCCTAAGCTGTATTGCAAAAACAGAAAATTATACAAAAACGTATTCTGCATACAAGTGTGAGCCTGAAAATAACAAATTCTAAATTTAGCATCTCACTTAACATACACAAGATTTGTTCTCACAGATGTCCACAGGGCTTGACTCTGCCTGCATTGCATGAACAGTTGACACTGATTTTCATCCACTATTATCTGCTTTACATACTCACTAATCTCTGACCTTACACCAGCTTTCTCTAAACTCCCCGCTACACAACTACCTGCCTGCTTCCTGCCAAACATCACAGATTCACCAATCCCAGCTTACCATGGGTGAGGGCAGGGTACACTAAGGACAGCCCATCACAGGGCAAAAACACAAGAGACAGACAACCACACATACTGACATTCACACCTAGAGGCAATTTCGGGTCACTAATGGACTGTGGGAGAAACCGGAGTACCCAGTCCACACAGAAAGTTCCAGCCGGTATTTGAACCCGGACCTTCTCACTGTGAGGCGAGGGAGTTAACCACTGCTCCACTGTGCAGCCTTCCTCTGTTATCCCTCAAGGTTTTCTTCAAATGCTTTGATCTATTTAGAAGCTTTTTTAAAAAAATATCTCCCATAAAGCTGATAAAAAACCTTTCTGCAAACACACTGGACTTAATTCAAATAGCAAATAAAGCTATTGTGTGGGACCAGCTGCACCATTAAAACACCCTTTGATTTACTTAACGTTGACGAGTCAGCAAAAAGCTCTGCAGGATGCTTGCACGAGGCAACGACTCGTGCTGCAGGAGTGACATCTGCAGGCTGCACACAGCATTACATCAAAGTAAATAAAACGGATCAGTTGATGGTCTCAGCTCAATGACAAATAATGACTCAACACCAAAATACAAAAAATAAAAAAATTATATATATTTCATTTATTTATTTATTTTGGTGTCGATTTATTATTTGTTATCTGATCTTCAAATGATCAGATGTGGCCTGGCGGCAGTTAAATACCTAGATCTTTGCAATAAGACATATATAGTGTCTATAACATATTTTACTTCTTTTCCACCACTTGACCTTATCATCCATTAATTCTCTTCTATTTTGCTTTGTTCTCCCTCCACCATCAAATTTCATTGTCAGGTTGTGTCTCACTTTACATTCAAATCCGCAGTGACTTTGAAATATTTGCAATCCATATTTCATTTGGCTGAATAATAAGGAGAGGGAAACTCCTTTATAAGAAGAAAGCAACAGCTTATATCACTTTTTCTTTCAGGAATTATATTCCCAACTCAATGTTGTGTTGTAAAATTGCACTTGAGATGACAATCGTGTATCAATCTGTGGTCAAACTTGTTGCTGCTGTGGAAGTACTTACATTCCTCATGGTTGTTGTCTGTTTATGTAGAAGTTGTACAAGAAAGAAGTGAGACCCCCATTCAAACCTACTGTAGGAAGACCTGAAGATACTTTTCATTTTGATCCCGAGTTCACCTCCAGAACACCAACTGGTAAGTAAATAAATGTAACATGGCTGAATGAAATTTATTTTTATTTTTTTTAAAGTTAAACGGTAAGAAAACACAATAAATAGCAACTAACTAACACCACTTTCACAATAAAAACCCTAGACTGGCTATCAGTGTTATCAGTCTCCTAATAGGAATCAAAACACCATCTTCGAATGTGAAACAGGGAAATTGAGTTTTCAACTGATCAATGCAGCTGAGTGTGAGAAAAAGGCATGTGTGCAGTGGGTTTGGAGTCAAGTGTGAGACTCATTTGATGGTTGAATCGAACAGACAATCTATTTTAATTGAATAGCAAAAACTGAAGGTTTTCCGCAATTTGAGAATCCGTTAAACACTGTGCAATTATTCCTCTTGATGTGTCTTTGCATATTCAGATTCTCCCGGCATCCCTCCCAGCGCAAACACACACCAGTTGTTTCGTGGCTTCAGCTTCGTCGCGACAAATCAAAGCCAGGAGCCAAGTGTCGCCACTGTGGCATCCTCTCGACAGGAGGTGAACATCAACCCCATCGCACAGGTATCAAGAATCCCTTCTCAAGGAAGCAGCTCATGTAGCGCCACATCTAATTAAATTATGCACTCGCACACTGTTCAGCTCGTTAACTATGTAAATAAATCACTGCTGCGTGAGTTAACTGCCAAGATAAATGAACTGCATAATTAAGAGATTGGTTATTTAATGTTCCTAACCTTGTTAAACGTCACCCAGATAAATCACTGACGGTTTCTATGTTACTTACTGCAACTGCCTAATGAACAAAGCAATTATGCCACAGCGATATCTAACTCTGACTTATATGTGAACTATAATGATGGAAATCTTGTGTGTGTGTGTGTGTGTGTGTGTGTGTGTGTGTGTGTGTGTGTGTGTGTGTGTGTGTGTGTGTGTGTGTGTGTGTGTGTGTGTGTGTGTGTGTGTGTGTGTGTGTGTGTGTGTGTGTGTGTGTGTGTGTACTACAGCATCTCCGTGGTGATGTGGCCTTCAGTGACGTTTATGAGCTGAAAGAAGAAGTCGGACAGTCGGGAACGTCCGCATGCAAAAGGTGCCTGCACAGGGTCACTGCAGTGGAGTATTCAGTAAAGGTAATTAAATTAAACCAAATATACTGAGATGCAGGAAGAGAACATTTGTTCCCTAAAGTTTAGATTTGGGTTTTTCGGTCCTGCATGTGGCTAAAATGAAATGATGTGATTAGTAAGTATCACAGAGTATTCTGTGGTTTATATTAATATCTGTGGGGGGTTGGGACAAAAAGGTTTGAAACCACTAGTTTATAGCGCATATAAACAAACAAAAAACTAAGATTTGGAACTTTGTGGATGATTCTTTCTATTGCATCAAAACTTAAAAGTATAAAATATGTTAGACCAAAATCCCACCTAAAAAGACTCAATTACAATATCTATTAGAACTCTGCTTGTACTACTGGAGTTATACATAGTGGGTTGCATTATAAACTTAAGAAGGGCACTCTGATAATACATTCTGTGTTTTTCTAAAAAGGTTTGCATGCTGCATGTGTGTGTTTTTACGTCAGATCATTGAGAGAGCAAGGAGGGATCCATCAGACGAGATCGAGATCCTGTTGAGATATGGACAGCATCCAAATATTATCGGTTTGAAGGATGTAAGTAAAAACACAAACACAGCAAAATGCTTTAAAACCAAAATGTGAAACAGTCAGACTTTGTCTTTTTGTCCTCGAAGGAGAGCTTTGATTTTAGTCTCATTTTTCTTATACATGGCAGTGTGTTGTTTAATCTCTGTGCGACTGGTGTCTGTGTGTTTACAGGTGTTTGACGACGGCCAGAGTGTGTTCCTCGTTCAGGACTTGCTGAGGGGTGAGGAGCTGCTGGACAGGGCTCTGACACAGCCGAGTTTCACTGAGAGAGACGCGTCGGACATCATCTGCACGCTGACCAAAACTGTGGAGTATTTACACTCACAGGGGGTAAGTGGGCAATAAAGTGACAGATGGACAGAACGGAGGAAACGTCATGCAAATGTTTCCTGCACAAATGAGTCGGTTTAAAGCTCTGTTGGTTATTTCTACATCTAGAGCAAGTTTCAATAAATTGTTCAGATGTAATTGTTATATTTAGGGGCTCCATTTAGACAAATCAGGCGAAAAAATCTGATGTAATTCAAAATGTTTTACGATACCAATATTTATGGTTTCTAAGCTGAATCAATAAAAAAACAATGTAATACCCATGTATTATATCAAAACCATACGGATATTTCAATAAGACTACGATTTATTATCTGTGTGTGTTTGTCCCCTCTTTCTCTCTTTCAGGTTGTGCATCGAGACCTGAAGCCGAGTAACATTCGCTATGCCGATGACAGCGGGCTCCCGGGGAGCCTCAGGATTTGTGACTTTGGTGTCGCAAAGCAGCTCCGAGCGGAAAACGGCCTGTTGATGACTCCCTGCTACACGGCGACATTCATGGCTCCCGAGGTCGGCCAGCCAACACAGTCACAACAGCAGGCCTTTCACACATTCTGAAACAGCCGTCAGAAACCCACACTAACGGGGTGTTTCTCTTTGTGCGTGTTCGTGCAGGTCCTGAGGAAGCAGGGTTATGATGCGGCCTGTGACATCTGGAGCCTGGGGATTCTGCTCTACACCATGATAGCTGGGTCAGTTTAAGGTTTAAAAGCACTTAAAACAAGCTGCGCTGACAAACTGGTGTCTAAATGTTGCGATTTCCTGCAAGCATTCCCTCCGCTGCTGTAAAAAGGATGTCTTTAAACACTGGGTGGAAGTCCAAATAAAACCCCTCTGGTGAAATAACAGAGGACAATATAAGGCAATGTGCTTCTCTCATGACATTTCATAGGTAATTGCTTTTCATGTACTCTGCTGTGAACACGGAACACCGAGCTGTTTTTTGTTTTTTTATCCTCCAGGAGTGTGAATAAAAGGTTTTCCCACAATATTTTATATTTTAACACCTGTTTCTAACTTTAAAAAAGTCACTAAATGCAAATAATATCTTTGCACTTCCAGAAAACTTGCATAATAAGGGCCATATAAAGAATTAAGCTCAATTAAAGAACTTTTAAACATTCGATTTAATGAATCCAGAGCTTCAGTGTTGGATGCCCAAACATAAAGTTCTTCCACATCATAAATAAGGATAGCAAGATAAGTGGTTCACCTCAAAATGCTTTTATCTGAGCCATGTATACGAGTCGTCTTTGACCAAAGTCTATCCCCCGACCAGCATATCAATTAGATCTGGGACAGACAACAAAACTTCCATCTAACCTGAATGTTTATCCCTGCGCTCAGTTTCAGCCCGTTCGCCAGCAGCCTCGAGGACACAGCCGAGGAGATCCTGGCTCAGATTGGCAGCGGGAAGTTCATCATCGCAGGAGGGAACTGGGACCTCGTGTCGGAAGCAGCCAAGGTTACATCATTATGTTTTCTATTGTGCATGAAAAAAAAGGTTTTCTTGCTGGCACCCTGAAACCAGTGTCACAATAAACTAATATCAGCTCATGATTTACAGGACATTGTGATGAAGATGCTCCATGTGGATCCTCACCAACGTCTGACTGCCCCACAGGTACCAATGACATCACTTTACCGTAGTTTCAAAAAGCCTTTTGTTGTGTTTTTTTTACTTTAGGATTCTTCATTTCGCATGATATATCAAAAGTACATTACTCTGTTAATTAGAAAATGGTGATACAGAGTGAAAGAAATTTTTTGAAGTACGCGTCGTCTCATTGCTAATTTATATAGTAACTGTTATGGTTTTTTGTTGAAACAATACTTCAGGAGTCGTTTTTGCTTGCGATGCTCTTCAGGTTCTCCGTCACCCCTGGATTGTTGACAGAGGCCAACTTTCTGACAGAAATCTCACCAGACAGGATGCACTTACTGTTAAGGTCAGACCATTTCATGTTTTAACTGATATGATAATTTTTCTTGAATTAGATCACATTTATTATTCTAGAATTCTTAATATTTATATACATTTTATTCAAGATTTGTGGGAGAAAAAAATTGAAGGGAAAAAAAACCCCATGATAAATAATTAGAGTGAAATGAAATGATTGAATTTGTATAAAGTGGACCAACACAATGTTACCTGGTACACTTCAAATAAAGCAAATAAGCTATATTTCAATAATAAACCGTTTAAGTGTTCCTGTCACATTCGTCAAAATTAGATTTAAATGTTTAATGTAAAACAGATTTACCTTCCTGTGACCAACATCGATAATAACATACTAAGTCTGGATTTATCTTGATTTTGTGGCAATGGAAAATTGTCCAAATGTCTGCAATGGTTGAGGGTTTCTGCAGGATCAAACATTTGCATTAATGAGCGTAGTAGTGAAGGTTTGCATTTCAGCCTGATCTGAAACAATACTTCGAAGCTATTACTCTCAGCTTTAAAGTATTTTCTGCTATGTTTGTCTTGCTTTTAATCTGCCTCAACTTGGTTGCCAATATACTCTTCACTGAGAGTTTTGAAAATATTTTCCAACAACAGACAAATTGAGTTTGTTTTTACAGCCAACGGAGAATGTCTGATATTTTCACTCAGGTCATTGAAATTATCCTTGCCGAGTTGCTTGAGTTACATTAATAACAGTCAAAACGGTTACACATTGATGTCAATAAGAGAGTTATGTGTGTCAGGACCTGCATCAACTCCAATCAGCTATTGTATGGGGAAAGAAAGTTCCAACACCATGAACATATTTACTGGCATTTCCACTTTGATAACCGTTTACTGAATTTACTGAAGGATAGAAACTGGGCTCAGATTATTTCATTCCATTAGGTGCATTAAACCCATTTGTTAGAACTGAAATGTCCCCGATTCCTACAGCAGAAATATGCATTGACAATAAAATTACTCACACATTAAATTGCATCCAGATTCAAATTTCAAAGGAGATCTATTAGTTTATTTAAACTCACCAAATCAATGACTCGGTTTTCGCACAGAATTACTGTAATTGTGCAACCTGGTGGTTTTCTGAAACAATCATCACTTTGGGACCACAAGACCAAGTCTTTATAAGTGACGCCAACGACACTGTAGGATGTAGTTTTTCAACAGCCCATGAAGGGGCACTGTGCCACTTACTATAGAGGACAAACCCGCTGGCCTTTTTGAATGCTTTATTCATGCTGTGCATCATCTCTTATTCCACAAGGGGGCGCTGTGTGCCACTTACTCTGCTCTGAGGCGCTGCGTTCCTGCTCCAGTCCTGGAGCCGGTTGAGTCCTCCAGCCTGGCTCAGCGGAGAGTGATGAAGAAACAGGGGAGTCCAAAGGTTTCCACAGACGCTAAAGAAACGGAGTAGTCTTTATAAGTCTTTATTATTGAACCACATTATTAAAGATAAGGTTTCTTTTGACTTAAAAGCACAAAACATGCCGTACATCCTTCACAAGGAAGAGTTTATTTGGATTGACATCAATATCGTTCCTCGTTTACTAAAGTTAAAGTTTGAATTTAAGGCAAAAATTAATTCGACGTGCAGCATACCATTTAAGATGTGCGCCTTTATGGGTAACTTCACTCTAAATTGACAAAGTCAAAGTATTGCACCTTAAAACAGCCCACCCCCAGAATGGGTTCAAGTCATACTTTAAGAGGCCTTGATAGATCTTTTTAGTTCTGTGGCTATTATTACATGCTTAATTTATGAGACAACACGTGCACATTTACCTCTTTATGTTCATACAGGTAGGAAAACACTGCAATATTCACTCGCTTTGATTCATATCTGTAGTACCTCCTGCTGTTTAAAGACAGCTATAAAGGTTAGAACACCAAAAACAAGCTGAATTCAGTGCCACACATGATCAAATGAGTTTACCTGGATTTGTATGTCTAATAAGTACATGTTTGTAAAAAATTCAACAAAATAAATCAAAAAGTCAGCCAAATATTAACACCATTTTCCAAAGCCATGGCTTTAATGTATACAATAGTTGAATGAGGTAGTGCCACTCAGACCGTCATGTGTTTCCTCCTACTTTCTGAATTCTACAGATATGCATGATAAAAATGTAAATATTCAACCAAAGGGAATTATTTCTTAAACTAACAATGCCACTGAGTCTTATTGTTCATAAATATGCTTAATGAGTACGTTATCCTGTATGTATCGTTGTCTTCCATAAATGCAGCCTTTGAATCTTCAACATGTTTATTGTGAAATGTATTCCTGCTGCACATGTCGGACCAGAAGGAACAGTGAGCTGTGAATGGATTTTAGCTTGTGTTTTGTCATTTAAGATGTTACTTGGCTGAAGAGGTTTCACTTGACAAGAGCGCGCCGTACAGGTCGTACGCGCCATAGCAAATCTCTACACATTGCATTTTTAAATCAACATTGTAGTTCATCGTCCTGTGCAGGCTTGTGAGTAGCTGTCAGTAGGCTTCAATAGTGTCTGAAAGCCAAAACGTTTTGAGAACCACTGTGTCAGAAGTTCCTATATAGCTACTGTCTTTTTGCTGCTGCCCTGATTGTACCTGTTGAGGCGTACAATCATGAATACGAGGTAAGATTTGAACAGGGTGTCCGGCACACGATGCTGTACAGTTTAACAGTAGGAATGTAGATTTTGATGCTTCACAAGTTGTACATGCGCTTGACAACCAGAAGTAAAACACAGCAAAACCATGTGTTTGTGTGACCAATGAGCAAAGTAGCAGAGTTACAGTAACACTGTACAGACGATGTTTGCTGATGCACATATACCGTATGTGTTGCACTGCACGGGTGTTTAACAGGGGTAGAAAGGGCCGGTGCACCTCTACGTATGCAGATAAGGTTATAGACATTCTGTTGTCCAACCGGAAGTTGGAGGTAACCCTGTACATATTGTTTACTAATTTTGATTGTATATACTGTTGTGTAAAACCAAGAGAAATATATTCAATTGTGTATATACGTGTAAATATATACATAAGCTGATCTGCAATCAGGAAGACTGTATATTTTGTGTTAGCAAATATATTGAGACTGCACATATTATAGCGTATTCATTCACCCAGTGTACATACTGTCTATAACTGGCCAATCATTAAAATAATTGGCTAAAATGCCAAAGTTTTCCAAATAAAAAGACTGAAAACTGCACTTAAAGTGTCTGTGTTTTATTTCACCCTCGTATGATGACAGAGCAATTAAATTGTGTGATAGGGTCATGTGTAAATGGTTTAGCCACCTATCGTGTCAGAGAAAATACACTTAAATTTACGAATAACAATCAGCCTCTTTAGAAATGTTACATTTTATATTACAATCCAGTTGCCACTAAAAGTTTAATACACAGGTTTCAAGTTACTAGTGATATCTGAACTAACCAGGTGGGCTTTCATGCAAAGTGCAACAATTGGAGTCACTATGATCAATTCATCATAAATTATGATAAAAACAGAAAAAAAAAATAATTAATTGGAAATTCAAAATGCAAATAAACTTTAAAGTGCCAGCTGTGACAGTTGCAGGCGATATTAGACATATTTCAAATTAAAGACATCTAACTAGCTTGGGAAGATGTTTGCTTTTTATTGCCAATGGTTCCCGACAGCTGGGGAAATGTGGCTCAAGCTGTGAGACCGGCTGGCTCATCATCCTACAAAAGCCCGGCTCCATCTAACTTAACTGGCAAGTCCTGATATCAGTGAGTCAGTATTCACAATGCCCGTATCTTGACCCGGGGCACCTGAGTGAAATTCAACTATTACTATATTGACCACATCCACGCCTTTTTGAATTTCACAAAGCAAAACATTTATGGGAGAAAGGCTTGTTAGTAAAGTGCAATTTCTATTATTTTGGAATCACAAAGCCAATGCATGATTTTACCTGACTGACATTTAAACAAGAGAAAAACTTGTTGAAAGCTTATTTAAAGCTTTTCAATACAGTGTTTGAACTATAGAAGCAAAGATAAGGGACAAAAATGGCAACAATTAAAATATGTTAAACTTTTTATTGTTTTGTATATTACATACTGCAACAAGAAACACTTTTCTAAGTATCTAATAACACAAGCCTCTTATAATATTAAAACCAATGGAAGGTGTCACTCTGAAATTTGTGTACTCAAACATGTCTTTAAAGTGAGTGACTTTTGAATTGAAAACATCAAATGACAGCGACTTATCTCCCTTATACACATAAAGAAAATTGCTGTGAATTCAGGAAGAAAAAAGGTTTCACTCTAACATACCTTTGAGAAGTTGACGCAGTGTCATTCACGTCTTCTTTTCCCAGGCGTGAAGCTCCATGTTAGAGCCACTAGATGGCAACCCATCATAGCCTATTCTCTCACTCCCTTCTTCCTTTCACTTCCCAAAAGTTGTCTTTTTGGAGATATAATCTTTAGAAAAAAGAAGAAGCAGAAAGAGAGAGAAAAAAAAGAAAACTCTTTAATTTATATCAACCACCTGGCTCACACACTATAAAAGCTTTTAGCAGGCGCTGAGCTGATGTGTCAGGTGGGTGTGGCGGGCTCATCAGGCCTGACATTTAAGTGCAGTAGTGCTCAGAGCAAAAGGGATTCCAGGATATGAGTAGATACCGATGACAAGCCCCCCTGTGAAGATGATTGCAGTGGAGTGACAAGAGGAGACCAAACAACAGATAGAGCAAGGAGAAGGTGTCGGGAGGGGAGAGATGAAAGGCAAACTAAAGAAAAAGAGCTCCGAGAAACAATAACTCAACCCAACAATTACAGCGTTGTCAGAATTTAGATTATCTTTCAGGAAAGCAAGACTTTAAAAATGTACTTAAGACATGAAGTTTCCCATTTTCGACCGTGCATAATGTAAATTATATTTCATTGAGCTTTTATGTTACAATATCTTTACAGTGCTGGCATTGCATTTATATTAATAAAAAAAATAAATAGAGTAAAAGTAATGGTTAAAAAGTGGTCTATTGTCAATTTTATTTATGGAAATACATCAAATGAAATCATGATTTGAGAACCTAATTCGCACCTAAGTATCAAAGCGTTTGTAAATAAGTTGTCAAATATATTGTGCTGTTGGCCTTGACCTCTGCTCTAGTTGTGAAAATAGTTTCTTAAAAAAAACATACCCCCAACAGAAAAGTGCTTTTTAATTCACAATATGCATATATGTATGATTTATTAAGAAAATAGGGACAAAAACTGGTAGATTTAAATTGTTTATCATCGAATAACTCAAGACTATCTGACTGAAAACCCCACTTATTTCAATTCTACTTTTTTTGATTAAATTGAAAGAATTAGACAACCATTAACTTTTGTTTTGTTTTGATTTGTTTTGTTTTGCACTGTACTATATTTGATAAAGATGCATGCAGTACAGGTGTCCGACAATATATCTTATTTGCAACAAGTAGCCTGAAAAAGAACCTTTGGATGCAACGAGGAAAGGTTTTCAAATGGACATAAGGCCAAGCGTTCATAGCGAGGTCGCTTTAAACATCGTTTGACGTCGGCTCTTCCTATTATTGTGAAGCAGAATTCACTAAGAGCTGGGTCTTTTACCCGCTAACAGGGAACGTGAGGTGGGATTAGACCGTCGTGAGACAGGCTGGTTTTACCCTACTGATGATGTGTTGTTGCAATAGTAATTGTTGTATATAGATAATAGAAAAGTTGTGTCAAGCGCATATCATCAAATCTGGTGTCTTTTATGTTATTATGAGAAGTGTGAAGCAAAAGTCTTCTCTTGTAAAAGTTTGATGTAGCTGACAGTCCAGTTCCTCTTTAATTCTGCTATCATGAGTGTTACCCTTCACACATCAGGCTTCCATTATTATATTACACACATACATCTTATTTGGTGACAAATTGAAGTATTTTGAATATGAAACATTGGCACACAATACTAAATTAAAGAAAATTACTGATTGACTACATCCGGAAGGTTTTCTTCACTCAAAAGGTCTGTGGTTTCAAGGATGTCACTTTTCATGTTGAATGATGAATACAGGTACAAGTTAATTGGAATATTTATAATACATTTATTGATGAAGCAAAACAAAAAAGCAGAGCAATCAAATGGGGGAATATCTATAATTTAATGCTAAAGTGGGAAAATTCAATTATAAAAATGAAACCTCTCATTTAAATTGAGTAGGGATGATACCTTACTGTTGAACTATCTTTAATAAATTTGCACTGATCATAAATAAACACAACAACAAGACTACACTATGAGATTGAAGTGTTATTGTTGTGTTTTGTAATGACACGTGTTCCTCCTCACTCCCATCACAATGCAGAAGATAAACGACATATACACTCTGACAGAGATGGAGATCCCACCACCTATGGCACTGGATGCCACACACACACACACACACACACACACACACACACACACACACACACACACACACACACACACACACACACACACACACACACACACACACACACACACACACACACACACACACACACACACACACACACACACACACACACACACGGACACCCTGTGGCACTACAGTTCGACCTGCCACTCGGACATTCACCGAATCAGACAGACAAATCTCTAACAGACGGCTCCTGACAAAGAGATTATCACCGTGACAGGAGAAGTGTGTGCAGCTGTGGGTGGTGGAGTTTATAGCAGAAGGAAGACGGGGGGTGGGGAGAAAACTCCCCGTGCATTCACACGTTTGGCTCTTCTCTCGCACCGTAACAGAAAACATAGTCAAAGCTCAACTTCTGTCTCTACAAGCTGCACTTGTGTCTGTGACTATCACCATCAGCACCTATGTGCATCCATCACAGCTGCTGCGCCCACTGTCAACACAGAGTCTGAGTACCTTCACCGTGTGTGACTGAGGAGTGTAGGTGAAAGGAAGATGACAGACTACAAAAGAGGCACTTGCAGCCACACCAATACTATCCACTTTTTAAGTGTATAAGCTGAGTTCAAATGTTTCAAAACAATACAGGACATTCTAGTCGTACTCATAAATCCCTGAAAAACATATTTGTCTTCTTAGGCAGTGTCTGTAAACAGTATCGTGGAAGATGGATTTCACTTATGTAGCACTTTGCACTGTTAATCACATTCATCCATTCACACACCAATGGAGAGGGCTGTCATGCAAGGCACTTAATCCATCCATTGGGAGCAGTTTGGGGTTCAGAGTCCTGCACAGGGACACCTTGATGTGGACAGGGAGAGATGGGGAATTGAACCTGCAACCTTCCAACTGAGAGAGATCACTCTACCAAACCGAGTCACAGCTGCTTCCACATGTTACATGCTGCAATCTATTTCATAAAGTTACTGCAACACTTGTGAAACTTGCACGTGTTCTTCAGATTCCATACCATAACCATAACTATAACTATAATTATAATTATGACTATGACTAAACAGCAGTCGCTGCAATAATTATCTGTAAACTCTGCTCATGCATTTTTAAACAAATGATGCTCCTTAAAACTCTGTAAAACACATCGTTTCTGTAGCTGCTCAGGATCTTTCCATGAATCAGCTGTGGGTGTGACAGACATGTACAGATCATTGACACTGCTCTGACAATGAAGTCCTGTTTGCGGGAAATGTTGCACATGTTGTTTGAGATTAAAATGAGACATGGAAAACGTCCTCAAAGCAAATGTTCTCCTGCTTGAATTGCACTCATTCTAAGTAAAAAGAACTGCTGTGGCAATAGTTTCAGTACTCTTGCATGTGATACTTATTTACCTCATTTAACTGCATTGTCGATAACTGGCTTTCAATTACTTTCATCTGTATACAAGTATAAAGTACACTTTGAAAATTCAAAGTAAATAAAAATTACACAATAAAACATTTGTTCTGTAAAGAGATGTAGATATGAAATATGGGTTTTTCCCTGTTAAAAATATATTTGTTGCAATATTACAGTTCAAAAAGTGTGAATATGGTTTTTAATTGTGGACAGACTTGTTATTTTAAGTAGTAGTGTTGTGTAAATTGTACTTAAGTAGAGTTAAATAATATAATTGGTGGTACAAATATAAGATTTTGATTATTCTGTGAAATATATATATATATATATATATATATATATATATATATTTATTCACTTTTATATATAACTTTGAAAAGTTGGAAGAGTACAGAGTTTCAATAAATTATTAAATCATGATCACATTGTAATTACATAAAAGGTACCAAGTTGTCACTGTGACTGATGGACACAGTTTGATACTTCTTGGCACAGTTTTGAACAAACCACAAATTGCCGCAATAATGGTGATATAATCATGTAATCCAAACACAAATACATTCACAAGTCAAAGGTGCCAGTAGAGGATAAGTGAAGCTCTGCAGAAAGTCAATTAATCTTTTCAGCGGTCCCCCTTCCCTCCGCCCTGCTTAAAAGCTTCATTTACCTCCTATGGAGAAGAGATAGAAACACCATTAGTGAGATGATGGCAGGACTGGAAAAGGGGAAAGGAGAATCTCACAGTTGGATGAGCTGAAACAGTATAGGCCCCCATTTCCACAAAAAGTGTGTGCACGCAAAAAGGCGAGAGCATCTTCTGCATGGGTGAGCTCAATTAGGTTCTATCTTGATTATCAAAAGGTAGAGGCGTACAACTTTTAAGGCGGAAGTGTGCCTTGAATCCTGGGGATGGCACGGGGTGGGCTGACCTGCAGAGTGAAGCGAGTCGAGTTGGACTGATAAGATTGGTGAAGTGGCTGAGGGGCTTTTTGGTGCACAGAGGTGCTACTGAAGAAGGGATTAGTGGATAAGACCCCCACTATTATTTCCATATCCGAGCTGATGTCTCTTTATGAGTGTGTATGAGTGTGTGTGTGTGTGTGTGTGTGTGTGTGTGTGTGTGTGTGTGTGTGTGTGTGTGTGTGTGTGTGTGTGTGTGTGTGTGTGTGTGTGTGTGTGTGTGTGTGTGTGTGTGTGTGCGTGTGTGTGTGGCATTGGGACCCCAGCTGGATAAATGATATTCATGTGTGTTTACATGCACGCGTTTGGGTGTGTGAAATGCCAGTGAGCATATATGCTCTGCTTCACTGAGCTCGGCTGGGGACTGGAGCACAATTGGGGGCCTCTCTGTGTGAAAGAGGTCAAAATAAACACACTCGCACACACACGCACACACACACACACACACGCACGCACGCATATACAGCGGCACAAACACAAATAAGGAAGTTTGGCTGAATAATCAAGACTGTGATAATCAAACAGGATGCAAATCAGTAAGTTTCTTCTACCATAAAGTGACTCCCATATGTATGTCGAAGTCTGGACAACTCGAACTATTGACGGTAGAGAAACTCATATTACTTATATGTCACAATCTTGTCGTATTGGACTGCGCATTTCTTGACATTTATATTCAAGCCTACCCGAGTTCACCAGTTTCACAATTATGCAAGTTGAGGTGGGACATGCACCCTTCTGTCCCTGCTGATCCTAATTATTGCAGGTCTGATCGCGGGGCAGCAGGGTTTTACTCGGGTTAATAAAGTTGCTGCTAGAAGAAGGTCAAGTTGAATCGGTTGTCAGAGAGGACAGACATACCCAGGGCTGAAGACATGACGGGGTAACTGCAGGCAGGAGGCCCAGTCTCCATCTTCTTAATTACAAGGAGCTCCCGGTGTTGACCCTAAGGACGAACGCCAGCCAATGGCACGAATGCCGTTCAATACTTTTTCAAGTACATGCTCCGTGCAGCTCGGACTCCTTCAGGGGATAACAGGCCTCGAGCTGCATTCACGATAATCAAGCTAATCACTTACAGAAGACAGCAAAATGCACCATGGAGTTGTGCTTCTGTTTGAACGAAGCACAACATCCACATGTGAATGTGTGTTTGTCTGCACTAGAGTGTAAACAAATGTTTTGTCCCTGTTAACTAGGTCCCAGTCGGGCCAAACCTATTTGGCATTGGTCCACTGATGCTGGTGTGTATGCATTTGGGGTTCGATAATATTTACAGTATGCGGGCATATGTGTGCATGTTGTGGATGCGGCAGCCGGGGGGAGAGCATGCTGCTGCTGCCGCTGCCGCTGCCGCTGCTCACACTGGGCCTGTCTGCCTGGTGTGCCCCTTTCTGCACCAGCAGAGCTGGCAGTGCCTCCTGCCTCAGCCCAGTCGACTCACTGTGCGCCAGCTGGGCGCTACCAGGAGAGGCCCTGCGGAGAGAGGACGCAGGTCAGCTGTGACAGAGGGACAGAGAGAGAGAGAGAGAGAGAGAGAGAGAGAGAGAGAGAGAGGTAAAGAAGTAAAAGCGCAAGTTTAGATGCCTAACAATGTACTGTGATAATAAAGGAGAGAACAGTATCATGCAGACATGCATCAAATAATCAAGTGGATACAGAGTCAATCATGGATGTTCAGGTTACATAAAAATTCCTTTGTTTTACTGCATAAATCACGGTATTTGTACATGAATAAGAAAAAAATTACTTTTAAGTAGACTGTTAGACTCTATTCATGTGAAATTTTGCATTTGAAAATTGCTGAATTAGTTTACCAGTTTTTTTGGAGGTTTTCATTTAGAATCTGTACCCCACTCTGTGGCTTCCATAACAACTTTTTTTACTCTTCTTTATTTTTGGTATTTGACCCTTCAGTATTCACAAGTATTTTCACCATTGGGGCCTTTTTCAATTTAAACGTGACAAAGGAGGGTAGAATAGTGCCAGAGCAGGACGATGAAACACTACAAGATTGTGAATGAGACACAAATAGACTAACATCTACCATTTAACAAGAGGAGATACAGAACATAAATAAATAAGAATAATAAAAAAAAAAAAAGAAAAGTTATCTTAGCATCTCACTGAAACCACTACCCATGAAAGAAGAACTCAACTCTGGACACAGCTTTATTTCTATAGCACTTATCATAGTAACAACACCATTGAGCTAAAACAAAGTGCTATACATAAATGATCAGAGAAATCCAAAAAGGAAAAAAAATAATCTATATTTACAATTCTATTTAAGGATAGGAAGAAATCTCACTCTCAAGCTGATTCTCAGTTACCTGTACCAGCTCAAGATTTCCAAATTTCAATAAAGTTACTAATTTGGAAAAACATGGCTGTAGTGTTTGTGCAAAATGCTCTTGCATCAGTTCTGTTACATTAAGTACAGTTAAGCGCTGTAAAAACAATCACACGAGCATGAAGTTATCCTGGAAATAAGACTGAGAAATGCTTTGAGTTTACCTTTGGATACAAACCTAAAGGGGGTCCGTGTTTTTATTACAATAAATTTGTCCTAATCATGAGGTCTGGAGTGTCACTGAAAAGTCTCTCTTTGAAGATCACCTGGTGCCTTTGAACACTTTACCATCAGTCAGACTCTGCATTTCTTGATTTGCATTTACATTTCTTGCAGTTTGCAATGTTTCGGGGAATCAAAGCATTTACTTAGTGCCCAGGAAGTTGCAGGTTGAACTTGTAAAGTATTACCATCCACAGCCCGAAGAGGCAAACCACTTGAACATACTTGCTTAAGTTTAAATGAATGTTACTCTTCAATATGGTCCCTTCAGTACAAAGTACCAACTAAGAAATACATTTCAAATCAGGAAGAATCAACTTTTTAGTTTATGTCCACATTTGTCTCAGAACTTGATGAATCAGGGCAAAACAGCCTTTCATTGGTAATGTTAACAGAACATCATTAAAAGCCTCTCAGCCACAAACAAGAGGTTATCCAGTATGGCCACATACCATTTTGTGTACCAGTTACTCATCAATCACACAGATCTTGTAACCTGTTGACCACATGATTTACATTTGAATCATTTTGGTACGGTTGCAGCCATTGCACAAGTTCTGCAGGAATTAGTTATGAAAATGACTTGTTTTGATTCAACTCTTTTTTGCTTTTGTTCACTGATTCTTCTTACAATTGAGGCAGGCCCTAGAGGTTAGCGAAGCAGACCTGGGATCGGGAGTTTGCGGGTTTAAAACCCACAGCTGATGGGTTCCACCGTGGGTCCCTGAGCAAGACCCTTGACCCTCATCAGCTTCTTGGAGCATCATAGTGTGGCTGTACCTCTGCATCCCAGAAATAGTATATACACTAAATAAATAAATACACTTTATGACAAAAAAAGTGATTTACCCAAGGCGATTAATAAAGTATGAAAAAAAATTCATAGGTGTGCACAATGGCTGCTTGGGCAGAGTTCACATCCAGGCAGAACGACAGATTTTTTTTAAACATATTGCGAATCCCGTTTTCAAATTGCTACTAAACTCATTCAGTTAATAGGCAGAGGCTTTATGAGTAAGGTCAAGCATCAAGTGATAAAATAGACAATGAAAACATAAAAGAGATAGGAGAGCGTGCAGTTAATTAAGATAGAAGGATGATACTGAGCCGGAGGGAGCGCAGCTTAATGATCCTGTTCAGGTTTAGGTGTCACCAACTTTTTTCGTCTCGTCACTTCACAGACTAATGAGCATAACAAGGTAACAAATAACAGCACAGACACGTCAAAGGTCTCTGGCCTATTTAAGAAAACATCTATCAAAGCTTCACAGTGGAATAAGAGAGCAAAGACCTCCTGAAGTTCTAAAAACCATCATCTATAGGTTGAAACATGTTGCACAGCAAAGTCACATTTAGTTTTTAGTGCTATATACCGACCTAATACATGTCAACGAGATGAAAATATTATTGTCTGGCTTTTTTGATTGGTGGTGTCAAAATTATATCAAATTATATTGGACTACCTCCTCAAGCACAACAGGCAATGAAACTTTAATTGTATCACATTTAACATTGTCATCTCTTGTCACATTATATCAGAAAACAAATAAACATTACTTTATATTGAGAAACACAATATGACCATACCACACTGCAACTTGATGAAACCTTATTGCCTTAAAATATAATTTTCAATGGTATCATATGAAGATTTATACCAGTATGGAAAGTTTTATGTTATACTGTGAAACTGACTTTCTGGTTCTGGTTTTCTGTCCCGTAATGTGACAATGTAGATGATGATTGTTGATGTAGTAGCTCCCAAAAACTGGACAGCCATAACAAGTTATTACCACTTGCACCATAGATATTGCTATTTTTTTATGCCAGATACTCTACCTACTGCAACTGGGATTGAAACCCGGTCAGACATACTGAAGGTCATAACTTAACCCAATGCAACCCAATGCCTGCCTGCCGAGGAAAAATGTGGGCAGTCCTGGAGTGTCATTTCCAAAATAATGAGAAATTGTTTCTCTTTACATGACAAGGAGAGGTGTGTTTCCGTACCAGCTACTTCATTTCCTTTTACTACCAGAGTCCTCCTTTCTTGCTGTTTCATCCGTGTCAGATACAAACCTTCCTCTTACACTATGGTACCATTAAGCACAACCCTTAGAATGTACTAAAACATGAAAGCTAAAGGTATAGAACGCAAAAAGTGTAATATTCAAAATATTCAAATGTCTCTAATAATCTCTCAAACAAAACTAAATATTATCCTTAACAAACATAAATTAAACTAAACTATTTCTCTAAAGACATTTCAAAAGATTAAGTGTCTTTGCTGAGCTCACTGTTTTCTCCCTGTTGAGAAGGGGAACAAATGAGAACAGAAATAATAGTTATTTTTGGTATCACATATTGATGCCAAATACACATGTATGTAACACTGCTCAAAGGATAACAGCTGGTCTCCTACACCTCTTCTGTCACATTCTCGTGATATACTTTAGCTCAAAGCCACACTGCGCTGGCTCTGACACTGTGAAGCCACCGGGCTGCCCCTTCAGCACAAGAATCAGTGGAATCAAGTCATTACACCAGTAAGAGCAAACAAACTTCTATACCCTCACCTCCTTCCTCCTCCTACCCTCCTGCCCCACCGCAGACACTCGTGGTACACCCCACCCCAAGTCCATGCCTTCTCCAGAGCGCCCCCCTCCTCCCCCCTTTCTCTGCGGGCCTAGGGTCTCTGGCTGGGGCAGGCTGGCACAGCTGTGCCGGGAGCCGTGCTGTCACATGCTGTTAGGGTGACAGCCACTCACACTTCATAATGTCCCTCTCACAGGTCACCGAGCGACAAGCTGGGTCACCTCGCTCTAGCAGGCAGCCCCAGGGGAGGCAGAGTGCCCCCACCACCACTACTTCCCCAATCCCTCCCTCACCCACCACCTCACCATCAAATCACACACCTCCAAACCCTCCACCCTCCCAATGCCCAGGAAAATAGACAGGCGGGGGGGGGGGGGGGGGGGGGGGGGGCAGGTGGAGGGAAAAGGTGCTCTCTGTGTAGCTGGACTGGGGTACAACAATCTCTCTATCCCAGACTGTGCCAGGGTCACCATCAGGGTGAAGGTGTACATGCACTGCAGTAGTTCTTCTGATACAAGATCGAGTGGAGACAGTGGGTTGGGGTCAATATGAGCTGCTTGGATGGTAATTGTGGAACTGAGAAGACCATGAAGACATAGGTGCATCGCATAAAAGCTGAATATCATCAGAAAGTTGATTGTTTTGTCAGTTATTCATAGACTTATAATCTTTTCTGTCTTCCATCTGCTTCTGTATGACCTTTCCCCTGCCTCCTGTACTGTTACATCAACCATCCCCACGTCTTCCTTCACTACATCTATGAACAGTCTCCCTGAGGTCTTCCTCTTCTCTCCCTGCCTCACAGCTAAATCTCCATCATGTCTGCAGTAGATCCACTATCAGCAAATGATTACAATAAAAAAATAGGAAAAACATTAGATTTTATAAAGTATTTTAATGTTATGAGATGCAGTATTCTTGGTCTGTATGACTTAATAGTTAAAAATATATAGTATTAAAGAAAATCTTAATTTCAGTAACAAACCTAAATTACATGAAAGTTTCACAGTTTCTATTTGATTATAGGGAAAAATAACTTTTCAAAAATGCAGTTACATTTAAATTGAATGAGAGTACATGCCATTTTTAAAAAGCTGTATTATGTAGATGTTTTAGAAACCATGCTGTCTAAAAATGGATTTGAATGTCTTGTCATCCTTCTGATGGGTGGAGGGACGGGATGAACCTGTGTAATGGCCACAGGAGAGCACCATATGCTCCTGACGTCTGCCATCCAACTGTCATTAATGTGTATTATCTGTGCTCTCAACCTCGTTGTCTAATCTGATAGGAATACAAGTGTGAGCAGATGACATTAGTATCCCCCAGTAATGGGCCTAAACTGACAGTCGATCTAATTGGTTTGCCATTTTCACCTAATGCACAGCTTTGAGGGCAACACTATTAAATGTGTCTGTCTCAATGTGTCACCTGAACAAAGGGGCCAGTACCTACTGATTGTTATAGCATTTGTAGGATCAAATTAGGCCTACCTTAAATGTAAATGCCCACTGTCTTCAAAAGTGACAGTCAAAAAAAAAAAAAAAAAACAAGTTTAGAGAGGTGAGCAGCATGCTCAACTGTACTGCCAACCAGAGATCAACGACGCAAGGCAATGTTCACAAAACTATTTTTCTTCTTTCCGCACTAACAAACGACAAGTTAAGCATGTGAATTCGGGGGCAGATAAGCTAATTGGATGCAATGCCTGGAGTTGGCTTCAGCTGTGAGTGAGAGGCCTCATACCTAATTCCCGTTATTCAAACAGTCACACCCTGAGTGCGCTTAATTCACTGAAGGTGCGCACACACCCACTGAACAATGTGTAGCAATTAATTTCGCTCTCCCTCCCACATCTGGCGCTTCAGCGTGACCCTGCCTCTGCTGTGCCGTGTCGCTTAGGCGAGGCAAGCCTCTGCAATTTCACACGTAAAGGACCCCAATGAAACGTGAAAAGAATATGTGGCATTGTTAAATTGCATTAAAGAGTTTAAAACAGTAGATCTGCACCCCTGCCCCCTTCCTCTTGTTGAGGAGAAAACAAAGCAGTAAATGTGATCAAATGCTCAGTGACGAGACGTGACATAATGTAATACGCACAGAGGATGCGATTTCACAAGGGGGAACAATTCATCACGGGGCCCTCTCCAATGAGGATAAACACCTCAGAGAGAAAGAGATGAACTTGATGCCACAACAGGAGACACGCAAGAGGGTCTCTCAGGCCTCTGTGAGTCATGCATTCATTTGACCCGTTTGTTTTGAAATGTATGTATTCATAATGGCCTTAAGTGAGGATCAGATTCAGAAAGAAGATAGACATTCTTCAGATTTTGGACTATTTCAGACTATTTGGATAATCTAATTGTACTCTGCAAAGTTTGCGACTCGTCTTTTTTTCATCCCAAACTCACGGTACATTTCTTCAAACAACGGTATGTAGTGATTCAGTACGACTACCCTCGTTAGATTTAACTATGTGAGAAAACTTTTCCTCGTCGAAAAAACACAATTTGACAGTCACAATTATCATTTCAAGTGTCAAAAAAAGTGTCAAATTATATATTGACACAATATATGTTCTTGCAGTGAGCTCGACCCAATCCCAGCTGACTATAGGTGAAGGTAAGGTAGCCCCGAGACTAGTTACCAGTCCATCACAGGGACAAACACAGAGAGACCAGAGTATCTGGACTGTCACAGGAAACCTGGAAAACCCACAAGAAAAACATTGACGCAGAAGTCAACCCAGATTTGAACCAGGGACCTCCTAACCACATTAGCACAAGATATGGCAAGTAATATAAGCAACCTGACAAAGTGAAACCTAAAGTATTTCCAAAAAAAACCCTAATTGGACATCTTTTCAAACCTCAAAAATCCAACACTGCCAACAACTCAAAAGGAAACCATCTCGTTTTTTTTCATGTTCGCAGTGAACTCTCTCACTGGTTCTTCCCCAGGAAGACGGATCAGCAGACAGGAAGTCTGAAGTCAAGCTTTTTCAAGAATGACCACACAGAGACAACAAGCAATGAAAGGCTGTATCAGAAAAAACATTTAACTATCAACCTACATTCAAGTATCTATTAAAAACGACTAGAGTATTGGGGGAAACTTTTGTATTGTCAAACATAATTTGGAAACATTTAAGTGAATATGTTCATAAATAAGTGGACGGTGGGAAAAGTCCCTCTTCCAAATCAGAAAAATGCATCTGAGTGCAGCCAAAAGAGCTTGATCTTACTCACTTACTGTGGCTGCTGTTTTTGGTGAAAGTTAAGAACTATACAAGGTCTGAGCACAAATAAACACTCACTCTTTAGTGACTTTCCATTTCTGACTCTAAAGCCAAAGCAATGGTTATAATGATCACTATCTAAGTAAGTTCACAGCAGAAGTCACAGTAATGGCTGTTCAACAAATGGGCCTGAATGAAGCATGGAAATAGATTGTGTCTCCTGAGCTGTGTCCCATCAACCTCTTGGTTGATATTTGTGATGACGAGCTTGTTTGTCACCATTCAGGATCCTGAAGGTGGTGATGAAAGTGGCACCGCTGGAGGCAGCCAAGTTGTTCGATTGTTATTGTCAATGTTTTAGACTGGGAATTGGGACCTTTTTAACGGTTAACTATCCCAGTTCCAAAGTGCATGAATGCTGTATTTGCTATACTCCAAAACAATATAAACATTTAAAGCAGCTATTATTGAACCAAACTTTGAGACATAAAGTCAGTGACCTGTAGCGTCTACGACAGGACCAATATCAATGAGACAAAATGTTGGATGAAAGGATGAATTAGATGTAGGTATGAGTAGGAAGGTGTCAGTGGTGGTGGTGTAATTATTCCACAAAGTATATATTTTTGGGGAAACAAGTAATTTTGAAGGTGGACAAAATATCAAGCTTCCGTCATTTTACAACATGATTAATTTATGAGTGGTTTTAATTCCAGCGGGGGTTTTTTCTGCATGTTGGACTGCACGTTAATATTCATGGTATCCTTTTCACAATGTTTTAAATCGCATAACAACTGGCCATGTAAAATGTGAACACAAATGAAAACACAACTAAAATATTATTTAGGTTTCCTCAGAAATAACCACTGAAATGATACAAATGAAACAACGCATAATAATCAAATGGGCTTTTTTGAACAATTTTCTGATACTTCACAATCAAGAGTGGTACTCAAGAATCATAACAGCCATAAGAGTCCATCATAAGGGCAATGTTTGCATCCATAAATACGACAGCGACATTACTCTCTACGATTTTCTTATGTTCGCTGTTTTTCTTTTTTTCCCCCAAAAAAACACATCATCTCCCCCTTTACTCCCCAACTGCACCACCTCTCCGTCTCTCTCTGTGATTCTCTCCCTCCCTGTGTGTGCCACTGTGCCAGTCACCCTGCTCCAGGGCTCTGGAGATATTTCAAACATAACTGGGAAATCAATCTTACAGCAAACTGAAGGAAAACATCGAATGTCATTGAGCAATAAGTATGAAGCCTGTCAGAGGTGGAGCTGAGAGCCCGGCCTGCGGCGAGTAAGGCCTGCCAGAGTCCCAGTGAGAGGCCTCGTCAGCTGGGCCCCCTGTTTCTCCACGAGCACGAGCCTGCACACGTACACGCGCACACACGCACAGCAACTCTTCTCCAACAGTGACAAATACAATGCAGTTCGTGCTGTTACATGCTTTTGTGGTTCACGCCACTTTCACCTGTTTACTCTCTTTGTGTCAATCTAAGATATATAAAACATATTCCAAACACACACCAGCACAGAATTCAGCCTTGACAAATCGAACAACATTCAGTTTTATTGTGCTGAAAATGGAGTTTTTCCATTCAGTTATATGTTTACTTTTTAAATATAGTTTGTCAAGAAAGGCCTCACGAGATTCAAAACCCACTATAATATATTCTAACTTGACAATGCTGCAAGCTGCAACCACACAAAAGAACATATTGGTGCAATCTCGAGGAGAAATGTTGTTAGGTAGTCAAATGAATTGGCCAGTAAGTGTACAGGTGATACAAAAAGGATATTTAGAGAGAGAAGGAAGGTACATTTGAAGAAAAATGCTCTGAAATCAGACAAAATGCAGCAACAGTTTTTATCACGTCTCCAAATTCAGCCCATAAGGCTACATAAATAACAAACTAACAATCAGAGATGCAATCACCAATTGCCGTCACTGTATTTTTAAGGTTAGACACATGTCATTTCAGTTTATGGAGCGTGGCTGTGGATCAGCGAGTCATCTTCCATTTGCAAGGTTCGATTACCCATCTCTCTCTCTCTCTCTCTCTCTCTCTCTCTCTCTCTCTCTCTCTCTCTCGCCATACGCCCACATCTCCTGGAGCAAAACACTGAACCTCAGATTTCTACCAATGGAAGGTAAATACCTTGCATGGTGTGTGCGTGCGTGCGTGCGTGCACAAAGTGCTTAAAGACTGTTCAACCAATAATACGGTCAAACTACATTCACCATGTCTTCAAAATAAATAAAGACCACCCAAAAATGTTTCACTAAAATCATCAGTGGCCTTGGTTTACAAATCTATATTACTAATCTACTGTTGTTGACTTTTAGAGGAGAGGTAACTGGAGCTTGTTGAATAAAACAGAGACATTGGTTTGTAAAACATGTGACTATGACCATATCAAAGTTTAAAGCTGTCCATCTTATGACGTTGAAAAAAAAAAAAGGGCATACGCTCTGAAAGTGCATGTCCCTTAGTGCATGGTTTAGGCTTATCATTTACATCTAACAGGGCAGCTGCAGGAGGACAGACATGGAAAACATGAGAGGGAGATTGATTTCAGAAGGCAGGAGGGGAGAAGGGCAGGAGAAAGGGAGAGACCGGGCCAGACAGACAAGTGAAGGGAAGCAGAAGTTGATGAAACAAGATGTCACCACTGATGGGTCATTACACCCAAGTAAGCATGGGACACTTGTCGGGTCTACGCTGACCCCCCTCGCCTCTTCTCTCTTTATTTCTCCCGTGCAGACAATAACCGCAGTCTTGGTTTCTCACCAACACCGTGGAGGCTCGGTGGTGATTATCCTCATGGTGCAACAAATCACTGCAGTTCAGTGTGGCGGCACTCTTAATTGGCCTTTTTACATCTGCATACACATGTGTTTACATCTCCAGGTCAATTGAATTAGGCCTTATAATGAGCCCGGGCACTGAATATCTGAGGTGGCTGAGCACACTGGGGCATAAACAGACACAAATCAGGTGAATCCAGTTAGGAGAGTTTACACTTAACGTCACATGCATCCAGTATATGTCTCACAGTCTCTCGCTGCACTCATCCTCATTATCATGACTCCAAGCTGCATAGAGCTCAGGGCCACGGTGTCTATGATGTCAGATCACCGGGTCGAGGATACAAGGTCAAAAAGCGACACTAATCTACAAATCCCAAATGTGAGAGTTTAATAGTAAAGCTCAACCATTATTTGGTTTAAAGCTTACTCATTATGCAGAATCTCGATCACACAGCCACTGACCACATCCCACTGATAAGCCCGTTTAAACTTGAGGATGCAGAATGTGAGATGGTAATGTGAAGAACAACTTTAGATGCCATTATTCAGAAATATACCTCGGTTTGAGCGATGGGGGTGAATTAGTGATCCGCAAGTGACTTATAGAGCAAAAATGAATAATGGAATGTTTGTTTCCGCTGATGGACAGAGGAGAATGGGGTAGTGCGATGATATGAAAACGACAGTGGAAGAATGATTGCTGAGCTGCTCAGTGGCGGGGAACAGGAACTTTGTCACTTAAGCGGCAGCACATAAACAGATAGAAAAAATCAGGCATGAGACATGTATGGTTTTATGTGTTTTCACCTTTCATCAGCATGTCTTCTTACGCAACTGTACAACTCCAAAATCCAAGTAACAATTTTCAAAATCATCAATTGTTGTGCATCAAAAGTGTTTCCTATAGATAAAATTAAGCTTGTATAATAGCTTTCTAATTTCCGTAGTAATAAAATTAAAAAAAAAAATCACCAAACTAATGTCGTCAGTGTCAGATAAGAGTTTGAGGCATCGCACATGAGGTGGGGGGAGCAGCCCAGAGACTGCACAACTGCTTTCATGTGTGCATTTAGACTAGTGAGTGGAACTAAAACCTGGCCTGCGAACCAACACGCTCAGCTCCATTGGGACACAAAAAAGCGACAATAACAACCGAATTAACCATGCACATGCAGGCGTCAGCGTGCCGAGCTAATGCTGGTTAGCTGTCGGCGGCCTCGGGTCCACTCTGGTCCACTGATTCGAAGGACTACGATGGAGCATCATGCATCCAGGGCCCTGCACTGTGAAATTAGACGGGGGTGTGAAGGTGGAAAACCCAAATAAGCATGAGGCTGGAACGCGGTTTTGTATCACGCTTTCTCGCCTGTCTCATGCCCACGCCTCAACACTGTCAACACCGATAAAGAAGAAAACTGTACACGATCACAGGCATCTGAATTTCTTTGTTGTGACTAATGTGCCATCTTTTACTCTGGCTTGTATTGAAGTACTGCCGCTCTCATCTGTGAGCTGAGTTATTAGACCTCAAAATAAATTCAGTTTAAAACACAGGGATGAACTATTTTTTCAACTTTTCTACACGTTACTTTAACACCAAGGAAACAAAGGTCAAGCAAAAAGTAAATCCTAAATCCCCAACAGTGGTGCTGCACTTCCTCATAACTGAGCTTCTTTTTTTTTTCTCTCCTTTTGTTGTTTTCACTTCACTTTGACATACTGCAACTGAGGATTGCATCGCTGTACTCTTTCATACAGTTTCCATCCATCTGAAATCCTCTTTTGACCTTTGACAGGCTGCCGCCTTCATGCTGGCAGCTCTAATAGCATTCCACACACACACACACACACACACACACACACACACACACACACACACACACACACACACACACACACACACACACACACACACACACACACACACCCCTCAGAGACAAAGTTGCAACCTTTCTTATGGCATCCCTCAAACACTGATAACTGAATTCTTCCTTCTTCTCCCTCACATGTGTAACACAAAGGTCATACATGCATTAATGTACTAACACACACACACACACACACACACACACACACACACACACACACACACACACACACACACACACACACACACACAC
The DNA here is from genome assembly GCF_963383615.2 of Lipophrys pholis. NCBI lineage: Eukaryota > Metazoa > Chordata > Actinopteri > Blenniiformes > Blenniidae > Lipophrys > Lipophrys pholis. The sequence continues at coordinate 17,591,476 of NC_137636.1, read as the reverse complement.
ACACACACACACACACACACACACACACACACACACACACACACACACACACACACACACACACACACACACACACACACACACACACACACACACACACACACCACAAAGGAACAAAAGCCATCTGGAAGAATTATGCACACCATGAATAGCAAGCAACACCCACTGAAGAATCTCATATTTACCTGAACCTGAAGGGCCTTGGCAGTCTTGGTGGCATCTGAAGTGTTGACCCCTCCAATGTAAGCGTCCACGACTACAAACACACACACGGAGCCGTCTGAAATAGTCATCATGGGCTGAAGGGAGATGCTCTCCACCACTCTCACCACACCAGGCCTAGTTATACTCTGCCTGTGTGAGGTACACTGATTACTGATATTACACACATACAAACACATACACACACACACACACACACACACACACACACACTACCTTCACTGCAGGGTATGAGTAAACTCACCATGCAGAAGCAGGTCGCTGCATTAAACACAAGCATATGCTAGCAAGGAGTCTTACTATGATCTTGCACACTGCACTCCACTAGACTGGGCTTCAGCACGCTACACTAGTCTGTATTCCACTGCATTACATTGGGACGGCTAGCGCGGTGTAACAAGTGTGGGGCCCTCTGCTAGCAGGTTGCTAGGCTAGGCTATAGCAAATCAGGGCCTCCTGCAGTCATTGGTGTGAGAGCCCATTTTCACAGTTCACACCCGACCTGCTAATGGCTGATCATTCATTCACGCTCTCTGTTGATTGCACAGGCAGGGGGTTGGCCAATCGTACACTTCCCTAATGTACCGTACATAGTGAGGATAATCGGCGGGAGCAATAAGCATGCAAATGTTCTTTTGGCCATGAAAACTAATGTCTGGTAATCAGGGAATAATTCAGAGATGGACTTGGTGGTGTGTAGTTGGGACAGCAAACTTCACCGGGACGTGAGACTTTCACAGACTGTGTAATCTAGAGATGGACAAGCTTGGAAAATTGAAATGTGTATTCCATCATCATTTCGGAGGAAAGGCTATCGGGTCAAATCTTTCCCCCATGTTTTTATTAAACAACAGTGAACTTTACACAACACAGAAATGCTCACACAGATGCAGACCCCTGATAAAACTGCTTGATTTGCAGCTGATCTAAATGTCTGCAGTCACTGATGAATTTGAAGTGAATATTTAAAATATGCACTAACTTTGGAAACTCCTCATTTCTGCAGAAAGTTATTTCTTGCCTGCGAATAAATGGTCAAGACAAACTCTCCTGAAAACATTGGTGTGACCTTTCCATTATGTTTGAAGTTTTGAAAAATGTTACAATAGTACAATTGTAACTCTATTTAAGCTCAGGGATAACATGGAAACTCTACAAATGAAGACCACCCCCAAGCCAAGTCAGCACTCACACTGGTGACCTTTCAGCTTAATCATCAAACTGCATTTGGTTTATCTTTTATAAACCTGAAAGGAAATCTTAATTTCATGCAAAATGTTTGTGGTTTTTTTTTTCCATTTAAAAAACGTACTCTGAAATCATTTCGTAGGAAAAAATACTCTGTGACAAATACCTGAACCTGGCCTATTGAGTCTGGTCATGTTACTGATAAGTTAATGTAATTTCTGGGAAACTAATACTGAAAGAAGAATGAAGCCTTGAAATTTAAAAGTCCCTATTTCACTGGGCAGCTTCTCTGAGGCAGGATGGGGGACTTTAACAGTAAAAACATTTCACTCCCTATAATTAACATTAGTATACTTAGATAAATACTGCACATGTTCTGCATTGTGCTTGCTCTCACTGTATTTACAAAGCCTAATTGACGTTAAGCTTGTATCAGTTTAGCATTTTCTGCGTCAGCAAAGAGCTGTGAGGCATGCTGATGTGGAACATGTTGCATCTGCCTCCCTCACAGGTTTTTCACAGCGCATTAGGAGAACCTTGTTGAATTTGTCTTTAAGATCAGACTGCATTTTCTGTGTGACTACACATCTTTACCCTGTGGATGAGCTGCACTCTGCTACTCTGTCCATCTGGATATCCCAACTCATCCCAGGAAGTCCAGTTCTGCCAAACATGACAAACTTCCTCAGCTCGACTGGATTATAGCATGAGAGGGAGCGTGCAGCCACAGCCTCCGACTTAAATGCTCTCCAGGCTAAAAAAGAGAGTGATAGAGTTAGAGCCACAGAAGCATAATTAATGTTCTTAATTGGGCCTTTGCTTACAGTGGAGACTGATAGTCCACTCATAGCCAGCCATGGCTCCAGGGCCACTGTCATGCGCTGTTCATGACGTGAGTCCTGTGCCTGTCTGATCTTATACAGTTGCTGGCCTTTCCTCACAATGATACAACACAGACATTCGTGGGCAGTGGGGAAGAAACATTCAAACACTTATACACACACATCTTATGCTTCATACTTCTGAAGCAGGTACCAGAGCACCTCATTCCCTCTTTACTACAGCTGAATGATGACTTAAGCCATAACAAGTTCTCTTTGTATCTCATCTGATTGAGCTTTTGTCCCCTACAAAATTTATTTAACCTCCAGAAGCTGCTCTCCCCCAGAGGTCTTACTTACAAGCACTCACCTCCTCCCTCTGACCCGTGGCTTAGTGACATCAAATGAGCAACGAGGTGTAAATCCGCTGCTCTTAAAGGTCCCTGCTGCAGTTAAGTCAGGTGTGATACACAAAAGTGTTGGGAAGGGGCGGATTGTTCAGTGTACGCATTTACTCTTAGAGCGTATGTCCACAAAAGTGCTATAAACATTTATTTTGACATAATTAAATGAGAGAATGTAAATTATCTCATGTGGTTAAGAAGCATAACTCTCAGCCTTCTTTTTATATGGGTCCTTGTTGCATATCATACAACTCTTCATCCTTTCCATGATTCCTGATAATACTCTCAAATATTTAGGATAAATGGCTAAATGTATCACAAAGGTTTTATGAAAAAAAAAACATATTTTATAATAATGTCAATGGTTTGTTTAATGTGAGCATTGCATAAAAGAAGCTATCACATTCCAAACAGATGTTGAAATAAATAAATTTGATATGTTTTTGTTTTCTTTATCTTCTGAGTGATGGGATTTTATTTATGTAAAATAAGTTGGAAACAATAAGTTAAAATACTAGGGTATTTCCCCAAAAAAATTTATTTACATTTTTTTTAAAGACAGATAAAAAAAACCCTTACACAACAACACCTGTATTTAGGAGTAAAAATCACATATTTTTCATTTCAGGATTCTCAAATTGAAAATTCTCCAGCAGCCACAATTTCTTAATTCTTATGAAACTAAGATAATCTCAACAGGAAAGACTATATGTTTTTTTGTTTTTTTTTAATGAACATACATTCACTTGCATTTGTTTTATGTGCACAGTGTTTATGCAGTGTATAATGTCATTTTTTAAATATTTTTCTGATATTTCACAATGGAATATTTCAATCATGCAATGGTTCAAGTTGAATTAAAAGATATGAAAAGATGTTTTGACAGAGCAGAGAGGGCAAAACATAACAATATACTTACAGGAAGTGTGAAGCAGAACTACTGTGCATTATCATAATTTTACACATTACACAATTTTACAACAAGATCATAACGAACAAGGTACTGAATAATCTACCATCCATAACTGAAGCAAATATGAAGAAAATCTAAATGCGCCAATTATGATCACTTTAATGATGAAGATTTTAAAAAAAGCCTTGCAAATTTGGAAAGCATATAATTCAGACACGAACTCCATTTCGAAAACAAAATTGTAAATCTTGTCTTCGTGGCTTCAATTCACCAGCAGGTGTCAGTAGTGCACCACTGTAGCAGTTTCTTTTGATCAGCTGATGAGCTGCCTTTTGAGACAGCCTGCTCACATCTCTCCGTCTACATTAATTGTAAAAAAAAATAATAATAATTATATATACATATATATATTTTTTTTTTAAAAAACATTATCTCTCTATCTTTACACGTTAGTCTTTTTTTCAGCTAAGCAGACGCACAACTCATTATTTCCATGGTTTCAGCCTCAGTTAAAAATGTGGATGGGGAGGTCACTAACTGCTGGCCAGCTGCTGAGTAGAAATCATTTGTTTTTAGATAATAATGAAGATTTGTGACAGGGATATTACTGAGATGCAAAAGGCAAATACATTATAATTGTTCAATTTAATCAGCTCTCTAAATTTTCTCCTCAGTGAATTCAGAGATCTCATGTTCATGGCCTATATTTAAATTGAGCTTTTTTGTTCTGCTTTTAATTAGAGTACTTGTCTAACTATCTGTTTGTATTGTGCTGTACAGATTGGGCTTGTTTACTAAGGAGTCTTTGTATTGGGTGCCAGTTAGGGAATCTCGTTGACATAAGGATATAACAAAGGCTTTTAAAGTCTTACCTCGTACTCAAGTAAATGAAAGCCATGTACTTACATCTGCTCTCAAATTGGTGTAGTGCATTGCCATTGCATCTTCCCTGGTCAGAGGGACTGGGTGGCAGCTTAGTGTCCAACACAGAGAGAGACTGACACACTTTCTCTATGTTTTCACCCCCAGGCAGAGAGCTAATTAAGGAGGGACTCTGGTTTTATTTACTGTCAGCTCCTGGCCCCTGGGTGTGTGTGCGTGTGTGTTGGAGTGATTTTGCCCCATCTGAGGCTGTTTTCCGTCACACCAGTTTAGTTGGGCCTTTCCATTTTGCCCAGATTCAGCCAGCGGCACAATGACTGTAGTAATGCTGAGTGTTGTCCATTAGCTGGAGCTTCTTTAAGGAGGATATCTCCACAGCGATGCAAGGAGGTGCAGGGCATTTCAGCCAGTGCTGCAGGGAGAAATACAATTACTATGCCCCCGATATGATATAATCACTGATAAAATCAACGATATGATATGGAGATCAATGTACTCTCATATCTGAATTCATTTCATGCACATATTTGAAAGATGATGTTTTAATTGAATGTGATGTTGCACAGTTCACACATTTAGTTTAACTGTTTAACATGCTTCCCCTTTTTCTCCTGAGCTCCATCTGCTATTTTATCATCATGAAGAAAATCAAGGAAATCGATGAGGTTACATGATTGTCATCAATGAATTGTACTTTTTCGGAGTATTCCACTCAGTAGTTTTACACATGGTCAAGAACAATTTAAATTGTGTAATCTGCTTTGCTGTTTGCTGCTGAGAACTACGTTTTAAACATAGATAATTAAAAAGTAAGTAATCTTTTATAGTTTGTGAGAAGAATGCTTTGTGCTTCTCCTGGAAGTTCAGCAACAGTAGTTTTCATTGCAGACACATACAAATGGAGGAATTTAACAGTCATTGTGCTTGACTAAAATGAACGTCTTATTGTTTTTTCTTTTTTAAAATATTTAATAATTGATATTTTAAACTTGATCTGTTTGTATTCAATGTGCTGCTCCTGTCCTTGAACTTGACACTTATCTAAAGCACTTGATGTAATCTAAATTCTTTGCTGTCACTATTGTTTGTTATAGAAAACACATTTGAAGATATATGAATTGTTAATTCATTTAATCAATAGTGATGAAAAACAAAGGCAAACTACTTAAACAATAGCAAAACAGTCTGAGAATTGGCTCTAGTCAAAACTTAGGTTGTTTAAAAGCCAAATAATCATTTATCTTTGTAAAATAATTTTTTTCCTCAAGGAAGGTTTTTCATTTGTCAATTGGTTTTGGCTTATTTGTTCTAACCGTCCATCCATCTTCTGTATCACTTTATTTTTGTAGGGTTGCATTGTGTTGTTAATCCTGACTGACTATGGGGAGGAGGAGAGACCCTGGACATGTTGCCAGTCCGTTTCAGTGAAAAGACAGCGAGACGATATTCACATTCACACTATAAGTAGACTATACATTTTGAGTCACCACTTAAAGAAACCTGAAGGACCCGGAGAAAATCCACACACACATAAGAAAAACAAGGCACAGCTCTGCACAGAAAGGCCCCGAGCCCATACTCAAGCCGGATATTGTCTCACTGCGAGGCAAGAGAGCTAACCAGCACACACCAGTGCAGCCCGAGCTTTTCTGTTTCCAACAATAATTGGGAAGAGAGCACAATGAACACCGGCTTGGATGCCAAATGTATTATCCGGCATCTAACTGCAGCGAGCTGCAGCAGATATTTATAGAGGTCCACATTAACATGAAGGAGGAGACATCTTGTGTCCAGCAATTAGACATCAAAACCCAAAAATATTTGCATATCCTCAGATGAAATAGATCACAAGACAGTATTTTGTATGAAGTAGATTTATGTTATGATGCAGGCTGTTCTGAAAATAATTTTCAAATTATAATCTCACACGCTATTGTCTGAAATAATGCTTTCAAGATGGCCCCAGCCATTTCTGATAGATACCCACGCTGTATGTTGACTGTGGATGGTCATCTGTAGTTAAGCTGACAGTGGACAACCTCCCAACATCCACTGATGTTGATCAAACAGAACCTGCAGTCCCCCACCGGTCGCAAGCTGATTCAAACACTACCTCAGCAGGACTCTCTTTATAGGGTTCCACTAAAGCTCCATTTGTTGGTGACAGCACTGCTGCAGAGGTGACACACCACAGTGACAGGAGCAGCCCCCCCTCCCTCCACACTCTACCACCACCATCCACTCACCCAGCGGTGGTGCCCCAGTGAGCCGCAGTGAGCCCTGTTCCTCCCTCCCGTCAGTCAATAAACCGCAGGCAGCCACTCACACACAACAGTGCCAACAACCTGGAAATGTTGAGGGGGAGCGACAGGACAGAGAGGGGCCGCGAAAGAAAGGAAGTGATGAATGGATGGATGGATGGAGGAGAGTGGTATCTGAGCAGCGATCACAGTGAGGAGAACTCTCATTATGTGCTGTTGTTCCTGACAGTGACAGTACTGTAGCTGTTGCGAGGAGCTGATGACCCAAGTGACCCGGAAAGCAAGGCGTGGCCCACACAGCTGTGGTCACTGTGGTGATCTCACACAGTGTAATTAATGCACACAATCAGAGGTGTCTGCGTACGTGTGTGTGTGAACACACATGCAGGGGTTTGCCTGCTTATTACAACCAAACAGTGAGTTACAATCTGACAACAGAGAGCTCTGGGTAATTTCCCATCATGCCTCATCAGGAACAGCGGGGAACCAAGAGCCTCGCCACATCAGCTCACACTCGGACCTGGGTGGAAAATTACCATCATTAAACAGCAATGTGCGAGAGAGAGAAAGAGGGAGCCAAAAAAAGAGAGCCTCAGATAGACAATGGGATGGTTGGCGAGAGAGACAGACTGGAAGACTTGGTATGAAAGGAGTCTGACGAAAGGAAAATGAGATTGGCACAGTCTTGTTACAGTAAATACAAAAAGGTTGATGCTGTATTGATCTAGAAAAACTAGATGTCTGATCATCTGTGGATCTGAAGAGACAAATCCATAACACATCCCAGCTAAGGCGAAAAAAAAACAAAAAACAAACCAAAACACAGCTTTAACTAGTTTATCTGTTCTTCCTCTCTGTGTGTACTTTTCTTTTCATTAGCTGGTGTCTGTGATTGCTCTGGATTGAACAGTGACTCTGTATTGATCCAGAACTATTGTAATCAATGCACTTTGCCTCCGAAGCCTGAGAGGCAGGTGGTGAAGAGATTAGAAAAAAGACAGGTGGGATGGTAGGAAGGACTGGGGATCCCTCATATATATATATATATATATATATATATATATAATAAATGGGTTTTTGTGTGTCTATTGTTTTGTGTTTTACAGTCTTTTACCAGATAGAAAAGTGAGAGGAAACATGACAAAGAGGACAGGCTTCTTCGTTGAAACATTTCAATTTTCATGTCATAACTGAAATGCATGTAGTATAATAACAAGGCACTATGCAGCAAAGCATGACACTGAAATCCTACCTCCAGTGTCTCATTTTAAACCTGCTTAATTTAGCAGTGAGGTAAATGTTTGCGTTGGGATTTAGCACCAAAGGATAACATGTCTACTTTAAGGTCTATCCATAAAATCACCACCTCGATGTGAGTTGAGACAAGTTCTGGTTGTTCTTAGGAGGACACAATGTTTCCTGACAGTCTGTAGTCTCACAGCTCTTTTCCCGTCCTGACAGCTCCTCCAGGCCCTTGGCTCTTCTTAACTCCTTCTGTCTTCCTATCTTTTTCTCAGCGATGCTGAAAGTGTTTACCCTCACATCCTCTGCCATTTACTTCAGTGTCCCCGCACATATGTCCACGTCTCACTGTTACCCACCTTGACTCCATTCTGCCCTCCCACACCATTTCCAGTCCCTCTGTGTCTTTTTGTTGTTGTTTTCTCCCGTCTCTCCCCCTTCCTATAGTGGAATCGTGAAAATTGGAGGGAAAAAAAAAAAAAATCATTCCCTTCATCACTTGACTGAATGTTCACCTGGCTGCTCTGCTGGCTAGAGATGAGAGAATAGAGAAGATTAGAGAAAAAAAAAAACAAATGAGATGGAAAAATAAACAGAGAGAAGAGAGCAACAGAAAGACCCATGAGGACAGATGGACATATGCAGAACAGAATTTATGTTTTGCTGATTAGCAGTGGAGCTTTGTCCAGCATCCCCCGTCCTGTCCATAACATGTACAGTAACACACACACGCGCGCGCGCGCATTCCCCATGTAAAGGCCTACACAGATGCGCTCTTGGTGAGGGAGAAGAGAGAAAGTCTTTGCATGGATGACCCAGTTGGGTTTGTGCCAGTTCTGGAAGAGCCTGGAGCCAAAGTGTAGACCTGGACACACACACACACACACACACACACACACACACACACACACACACACACACACACACACACACACACACACACACACACACACACACACACACACACACACACACACACACACACACACACACACACACACACACACACACACACACACACCATCTGGTCCCGTGCCTTTTAATAACTGAAACAAGGCACAAGATGTAGGCAGCATGGTGCATGGTTTCCCATCAGCCTGGCAGCGAGAGAGCAGTAAGTAACAATAGCAACAATAGCCCTGAGAGCAGTAAATACACAAAGCATTACAGGTGTAGATTCAAACATACAGTGGCAGATGTGGCCTTTGCAGTAAACTGAAGAATTTCGTCAAAGGAGTGAATAACGCTTTCTGGGTTTTAATTCACAGAGCAGTCCAACAGAAGCAGCTTCCACTTTCTCGCCATACACAGCATAAATTCTTTCTCTTTCTTTGCTCTCTCCCTCACTTTTCTTCCTCTCTGTCTTTCTCCCCTGCTGCGTACAGGAGTCAGTCTGACTTTTGATCCTGACATCTGCGTCTTGCAGGAATGTCTGTGTGCTCTCTCTGCCCTCTGATGTAGCTCCAGGAACTAATGGAATGTGAAAGAGACAGACGGGCTTCTCGTCTGAAAAACACTGCCCTCTCTCCGCACACGTGTGTACACATGTGTGTGTATGCACGTCCAAGTGTGTGTACGTGTGAGTGGAGAGGGCACTCTTGCTCCCACACATCTCTACTGTCTGCTTCAATCCAGCCTCTTCAGCGTCCCCCAAAATGAGAAATGGTAAGACAGAGCAGACGATAAATAAGTTGAGTGCCTCAATTTACCTTTTTTTTTTTTGCACACGCCAATGTGGAGCGTGGTTTTAGGTCGGCTAACCTTTGAGCTGTGGTGTATGGGTTAATCCCACAACTCTTTCTCTCCCTCTCTCTTGCTCCATCCCTCGTTCTGCGGAGAGAGTCAGAAGGTCTAAAAGGGTGTTTACAATTCACTAATCTGACTTCAAAACCAGCTTAACTCTGGGAGACATCAAAGGTGTGCGCGTGATGGCCCCACTGATCCCAGTAAGGGGGGGATGTATGATAGACTGGAAACATAGTGAGAAGGGCTGGGGGAGAAGAGGGAATAAGAGGAAACTAGATATTTCTGAGATCTTGTGATGGCTGTCTCTCTTGATCTGACAAAAAAAAAACTTCCAGACTTATGATAAGGCTTATGAAATAGAAGCACTTCATGAGTCTGATTAATTCTGGATCAATAAAACAACCATCAAGGTGACCTTTAATAAGGTTTATAGGGCTGTGACACACACACACACACAAAGTTCTGTTTTAAACTGTTTGTATCACTATAATGAATACACCTTTTCAAGTCCTCTTCCTCAAAATCAGCCATGATGAAAGGGCAGCTAATGTTTCAGCCGCTGTTTTATACAAACATATTCATTAATAATTGATAGCTGGATTTTTAAACACAATCCCAGGAAGTGGACAGCATAGTCATTGTCCTGGTGAGGCTAACTAATGATGAAGAGCTCATTTAAACGAGACTTGCATGAATATCTGCACAGGGGAAAATGCAGGCGAGGTAAAATTAGCCAGTAATAAATGAACATTGTGGAAATACATCTGGCATTAATTGTCATCTAAAGGTCACGGTTCATTAAATTACCATTAAAGAGTTTGACAAAATATATTTGGTGCTCACTGGGGTATGCTGGCTTTGTGAAGTAAAATGTATAAATAACTGTAATAACTATAGCTGTGTTTCTAAGACCTATTAATATCAGATGGAACGCAGAAGTCTATTCGGCAGGGACATTGTCAAAGGATTTGCTCTATTAACAGATGTATTTTTCCTCCTCCTTGAACACGAAGAAATAATGCACATTATAATAAATTGTCAGGTAATGAATAGTCGGCCCAAAAATGTGGGCAGTATGATTTGTTGGAGATAAAGTGATGGCAGGCCCATTCGTTACACCGTACATACACTGAATACATCTTAATGCAAAGTTCCTTTGTGATTTCAAGTTTGTCCCACATTTTTATTGAGCTACCAGGGATGGACATGCGAGTCTGCCTGGAGCAAACATCTGCTCACACATGTTCATATATATATATAAACATACACAGAATGACATACATGCCCACACTAGACCCATAGGAGTCCAAGGATTTGGAGTAACAACTAGAGTTTAATTTTTTTTTTTTTTTTTAAAGGGAAATAAATGAAAACTAATGCAAATGAGAGTTTACAGTCGGCACACATTTGCTAAAGAAGAAAGGAAGAGGAGAGAAAAGAGGGTGAATGTGTGTGCGTGCGTGCGTGCGTGTGTGTGTGTTTTGAAAGCAACATGAGACAGAGAGACTCGGGTGGACAGACACTGATTCCCCCAGGTGCATGTTGGGTAAGTCTTCAATAATCTGGAGTGACAAGGAACAGAAGGAGCCGATTTCTCCTCATGTCATATCCTCTTTCCCTTCTCGCTTCCTGCTTCTTGTCAACAGGACTTTAAACTGGTGTTTGTTAAATTGGATGTCAGGTTCAACAGAGGACTTTGTTACATTGAATGCTTGTCTGTGCGCGTGCATGAAGACGCGTGTTCGGCCCTGTCATTTAAATGTGGTAACATCTTGTCTCCTCAAATTAAAGGGTCAGGGTCAGAAAACATAACGCAGCTGGAATACCTCCACTCGAGAAATTCCCCAAACCTTGATACGACTTGTAATTTCACACAAAACCCAAAGGCCTCCATTACACTGATCCACAACTTTAACATAATATTGGATGCTAAAGCCCCAGAGCCTCTGCTGTTCAACCCTGTCACTGTAGCAGGTCCGTGCTTCCTTTCCAGGAAGCTTTAGATGAGTCGGAAGCCCCTGGACATCTCTGCTAATCACTCATCCCGAAACAAGCACTTTCTAAATGACCTTAGAGAGGAAGAAACAAGAGACCAACAAGCCACACAGCCAAACAAGCCCCCCCAGGCCTCCAACCAATTTAGAACCCAATTAGATTTTTCAAATACTCTCGAGAGGTAAGTGTATATGTCTGTGTGTGAATGTGCATATGTTAACATGCATGAGTGTGGTTTGTCAGACAACCAGCTCTTTTTGTAAAAGCAAAAAAAAAAACCCCAGCAAAGGTCATTCCCTGTCTCAGTCAGTGCATGTTATTGTTGCGATTAGTGTGTGCGATTTTGTTTTGACTGTTATTGTTACAATCGTACATACCACTGACCTTTGATTTTAAAAACTAGAAGATTATTGTCAATGTCGGATGATTTCGGGAATGTTGTGTTTTTTATTCTTATATTGTGATATAGTGGCTCATTCCCAAAAATAAAGCTGCATTTTTAATTGATAAAATATTCCATGATTTGTTTTTTTTGGGGGGGACCTTCCAAACCAAATTAAATCTGCATATGTTTTATCATATAAATGCTTAACAATATTTGTTGTGATAAAGTATCAAGCAGGGTTTAATCAAATAATAAATGATGAAGGAGCAAATCCAATAATCTTATTTTTGTATACTATTTTTTTTCCTTTAGTGTGACATCACTGATATATCACTCACGTCTAAGCTTTTATTTTCCATCAAATGTAATGAATGTATCAAATTGAATTTCTCTGAGGTGGTATGCTTATTATGATTAATGTGATTAGACAGCAACATTGTAGTTTCAATATAATGTTTTCACATCATTTATGGTGACAGCTGAGAATTAGCCTCTTAATGTAACTTGGCACATAAAACAAAAGCACATAAATACACTCACAAACACACACCAGATGGCCACTCCCCCCTCACCTCCTACATTAGGGTCCCAGTGGCAACAGGTCAAAACAGGTCCCACCTGAACAGGGCATTTCTGGATCACAGGTGAGCCCTCTCTCTTCCCCTGGTCCGTCTCTTCTTTATAGTCACATCCTGTATTTCTGACTCTTTGACAGCAAAAGAGAGAAGGTTAATATGTGCCGGGTTACTTCTGCTGGACAGATGGGATTAAATGGAGATGAGATTAAGTGGATCACACACCTGATGTAGCGATAATGTTGCCCTTTCTTTTGCTTTTCATACACACAGCAGACATGCGGCACATGCTGGTTCACACAGTGTGCGGACACACACACACACACACACACACACATATAGAAAATAGTATTGTGGTGATGGAGAAAACAGCATCACCGCAGCGAAATGGAAGCTGTTCTATGTATTTACCCCTGGACTTTGTCAGCTGTAACGGATGGAGGTTGGAGAAACAGCCATTTCTCCTCACGCCTCTAGGTGGCAGTATTGTCATGTCCACATCTCTACTCTCCTAGGCCTTTCGGTGCTCAAGCGTTCAGAACTCCACAAAAAGCTCAAAAGTCTTTATTCACAGTAGAATATAATGACTCCTGCTGAAAGATGATCATCTGCCTTGCACTCCTCGATGCATTTTGTTTCTGTTCTGCATAAAATGTTCCAGAAGTTACCACAGGGCCAAACTGCACACATTTAATGCTGCAAAAGCCGAATATATTGGAGCCATTTGTTGAGAAAATTGTAATGCAACACCCATAAAGTTCTCATTATCAAGAAACCATATTTTAATATACACTGTCTAATGATAACCATTTACTGGGTGAAAAAAAATCTAAATTTTCATCAACAGCAGGAAGAAGTTGCAGTACATATTACGAAGGTGATAACAGTGGCAATCATCACATAACCTCGGCATCAACACACTCAAGTACTTTGATGATGTCCGTATGTGTGTGCCCTCCGTTAAATTATACTGTATGGAGTCAAATATTTCATTTTAGGGCTGCTGGGAGCTTTTCGTGTCCCAAGAATATGAGTGAGACAAAGAAGCAACAACAACCTCATGATTCGTACAAGTGAGCAACACACGATAAATGACTCATCATTGTATCCTGGAGATGAGAGAAGTGCAGTGTGGGCTCTCCCCTGCTGTGACCTGACGCCCTTTGGAAACACTGCATTGTCTACACATGTACACATTTGTTTTTTTCTAACCACAAAACATAAGAAACTTCTCAAACAGAACCATCCACTCATCAGTCAGCCAAGCACACTGTTTACATTCATCAGTAACTTGCAAATGGTATTTAGTTATTCGACCAACTCACCAATTCACACAGGTGCAAGTTCTCAACTCCTTTTCCCTCTTGTCTTGGGATTTCCTGCATCAGTTGATGCAAGTCCATAACACACTTAGGTATCAATTCTCCAAAAAGGTCATTGTCCATGTTTGCAGGCCACACCAGCATACACATGGCTGACTGTAAGTCAGGGAGAGAAATTGAGCTCTTACTAATAGTCACCTTTTAACACTTAGTTTGGGTATTTATACACACAAGCTACAAGACACCTCCTTGTGTATTTTCCTCCTTTCCCGGCTGCAGGATCATGGGTGCACCTGAAGTCTGAAGTCCCCAACAGTGTGCTAGCCTGACAGCTACCACTGCACGGTGTCACAGTGTGCACTGATTGTCTTATCTGCCCATTTATCACAGTTGAATTGGAACCAGCCTTGCCTGAAACCTGCTTTCAGCCTTCATTCGGGTGACTTGGGATGCATGATGCTGCAATTGTTCAGCTTTTTGAAATGAGGGTTTCATAGCAAATGCATTCAGAGTTATTTTAACTTGCTGAGATACTCAATGTGGGTTGGGTTTTTTTTTCTTGCCAAGATAGTTAATGTGTTTAGTAACTGTATTTCACTGGCCTGAAATAATTTTGACAATTAGCCCGCAACTAAGATCTGGTAGAGGTTTGACTAGGTTTTGTCCCTCAAGCACAGTGCATGCTCAAAAAAAAAACATAAATCTGACAAGGTTCTCCTGTTTTAGATATATTAAATATATTAAATTGGTTCTCACTGGAATTTTGGAAAGGGCATTAGTGTGAAAGATAAGGTTGGCTCTAAGAGGCTGTCAGCATAAGCTGTTTGCACACAAACCAGCACTGATGTCTTCTGTCAGCCCTCATTTTGGTAAACACTGATGTCTACATGAAGAAGCAGAGTGACAGGTGCATGATTGAGGTACTTAAAAGCAGACACTCTCAGCAACCATACCTCTCTCTCTTTCTGGATCTCCCAAGGTTGCTGCATTTTCTATCCCAGCATTACATGCAGTAACTTTTTTTTTTTAATCACACCACACTTTTTGTGTGATCTCATTAGCTTGCATATTTGTGTGTGTCTTAATTCTGAAATACTTCAACAACTTAGACTCATCCTCTCATTATTCAAACAGGCTTTCAGCTCCTTCCTTAACAAGAATAACATCACTTCCTTGGGAACCGATTCTGTTTGATTCTGTCATGCAGGATCTGGCTTCACACGGACTTTGCCACCTTTTCTAAGACTTTGCTTCAGGGACAGGTCTGTATAAACGAGATCTGTAAAAGATAAACGTTAAATATGCATCCAGATCTTCTGCTTGGGCGAGTGGACTGAATTTGTATGAATGGCTAATGTGTTGCTGTGACGGCAAGCAACTAGATTGATCACTCATTACGATATCTGCTCCATTGGCCATTAACACCCGCAAGGAGTCTAACCATGGGCCCCATCACACACAACACACCAGGGTTAAATTGAGTGAGGAAGTGGTGTGTGTGTGTGTGTGTGTGTGTGTGTGCGTGTGTGTGTGTGTGTGTGTGTGTGTGTGTGTGTGTGTGTGTGTGTGTGTGTGTGAGACGGTGAAGGACGAAGACTATCTGCTTGATCCAGGAGGCACGTGTTGGGCTGAAAGCTACGCTGACAGCTGGCATGACAGTGTCGGTGAAGTGGGTTCAGGTGTTAAGGTATACAAAAGGTGTACAATAGACGCGTATAGTTTCTCACCAGGGAAACTGCTCTGTGTATTTATCACACTCAGTAACCACATTATAGGTACAATGCTGCTGATAAAAGCACAAGCATTTACCCAGATGGCTCTTTACTGGGGGGAAAATCATACGTGGGACATTATTCCACGTTGACTTCAAACTATAGCTATCTGTGATTTCATGTGGCCTGCATCCGATTTTCTCTCCTGGTGGCCCTTTCAGGGCCGAGCTGAGAGTCAGAAAGAACAACATATGTAAATTTTAGGAGCAAGTCAAGAGGCTCTCCACACCCACAGCTGCAGGGATGTTGTCAAAAGAACAAAATCTAATAAACCTGTCGTTGACACCTGCACACAGTTTCTTTCTTTCAGCATCTCCTGGCATTTTCTCTTTCTCTCTAACACGCGCACACACACACACACACACACACACACACACACACACACACACACACACACACACACACACACACACACACACACACACACACACACACACACACACCTGCCTAAGTGAAGGATTTACTTGTATTATACACAGTGCATTGAACATGCCAATCAGCCGACAGTGCAGCTGTCTGTGTGTTGTCTGTGAGCTGTCTGCATTCCTTTAGAAATTAACCGTGCACCTCAAATACTCTCAGACACGCAGCTTCAAATGCTAAAGTGGGGACAAATGTCACGACAAGCTGTTCCATCAGTTACATGTCAAAATCACTCAGATAGTTTTTAATTACCATAAGTGAATGACTAATGCTCTGCATTTTTAA
Source organism: Lipophrys pholis (assembly GCF_963383615.2). Taxonomy (NCBI): domain Eukaryota; kingdom Metazoa; phylum Chordata; class Actinopteri; order Blenniiformes; family Blenniidae; genus Lipophrys; species Lipophrys pholis. The sequence goes on along the minus strand of NC_137636.1, from coordinate 17,575,040 downwards.
AAAGATGTTAAATTCATACCTCGGTGATTCATAACTCGGTACACAAATGAATACAGAACAAGTCTGAGACTGCATGGTGCTGCACACCCACACCATCCTTTAGATTGATATTGACATGTCAAAGTCTTTTAGCCCAACCATGTGATGGATGACGGCAGCATTTCCTGTTTGTGAACTAAATATGGCATTGTTATAAAGCCACATGATGAGAAACTATGAAAATAAATAATAATAAAAATAAACATTGAGAAGAAATCTGAATTTAGATGAAAATAACACTGTAATGTAGAAAATATCACATACAAGCTCGTCAAATGGATCACTGTAAATCTGAAGTTTGTAGAGAACCAGAGTTTTTCTATGTGGAGATGTTGGAGATGCTGGTGTTGACATAAAGTCTGTTTACTCCACTGTGCTCCCTCTGTAAAGATTCTGTCCACAGAGACCTCATACGGGGTGAGGGGAACCCTATTCATCTCCTCCCAAATGGGATAGCATCCTCCAGGGGAGAGGGGTGACACGGTCTTTGCCAAGGCGATGGGGAAGTCCTTCTGCTGATAATGGCAGTCGGCGGGGGGAACAACCTCAGCGGGCACCGGGCCAGACAACTGTCAATCAAACAACCTCTCCTCTTCTTCCACTTTTGGTCCCCACTGGCCCTCCTCTGTCTCCCTTTCTCCCATCTCAGTTCCCTCCATCACAGTATGCCTGTCTCAGAAAACTCTGGATCAAACCCCCAGCATGAAGATCCTCATGGTGAACATAATGAGCATGATGTTCTGACAAGGGCTGGTCGGGAGGAACCGAAGACAAACATCAATTACAGATGCGTAATTGTGAATACTGTGGCATTTTAATGGGTCAGCTAATTGCACATCAGCGCAGACAACAAGCTCCACAAAAGAAGGAAGCAAACATCGCATAGTGTTTAGTCCAAGTATTTCTTCCTCCATCTCTTCCCTCTGCGCAACAGATAACAAACAACAACTAACAATTGAGTATCTCTTTTTACCTAATTAGTAATCATCACAATGATAATTACATGATTGTGCAATGGCATGAAACTAATTAGTATGAGAATAACGTGTGTTTTCCCTCTCCATTTGCTTAATTTGGAACTTTAAATTTAAATCATTCATCCATTAATAGAGAAGTACAAAGTAAGATTTCATGAGGAAAAACACGCCTGCCTATTCTAACAACTGTTATTGCCATTCTGACGTTGCAAAAACAAATGGAAATTAAATGCTATAAGTGTTTCTGTAAAGATGGAAGTAAACTCTGGAAAGCTGCTAAAATTTAGTATTCAACTAAAAGTGATGGAGTTTTTCCCGTCTGTGTATTTACGGAAACAGAGTCAAGTGTGCGGTTTGTCATCAATTTGATTGTACAAGTCTATATATGTTTTTTGCAAGTACAATGTAAAACCAGTTTCTTGTGCTTGTATTCGTCTGCTGTGTAATTAACATTGTTTTTGTTTTATGTTAACTTAGTGCAGACGCATTGTGTTCTTGAGGAACAATATGCACTTCCACATCGATGAACTGAACTGTGTTATCAGAGGAAACATGGTGGCGAGAGAGTAACAATCAACTTAATGTGAATCTGTGTCTGATTTTAATGGAATATTGAACAAGTAATTGGATTTTATTACACACATTTCAAAATATTTATTGTGTTCATATTCTGTCCATTTCCTATCAAACTTACAGTATCAGGAGTGTGGAGCCAATCAAAGCTGATCATTGGTAAATATGGGGGTGTAGCCTGGACCTCCTGAAAGTGTGTGCACATACTTTGACCCTGAAGAATATCTGGAATAAACTGACTGAATGACAATTAAACGGATCTGTGTTATTAAAAAAAAACAAAAAACTAAATGTTGAAAACTCCATCTATGTTGCTTTATCAGTTCAGCACTGTCACAATATAAAATCATAACTTTGATGAGAATCTTGTTACGGTCCAGTGTCTTTCTGTGTTTCCCCCTCCCCTTTTGGTGTTTTTCAGCAGACAGTGTGAGGCAGGGGGCGTGGCCGACTGCGCCTCGTGCTGCAGACGAGGACCACCTGTACCTGATTGAGCAATCAACTCCCGTATGAAAGCCTGGTCCTCTCAGCGCCACACTGCTAGATAATTCCATCCTGTTCCGTCCTGCTCATGTTCGGTGTTCCTGCTCCAGTTGGCCAGCTCCCTGCCTGTTCAAGATTGTTGTTAATTAAAGTCTTAGGCCCCGTTTACACCACAAGGTATACGAGTGTATCCGCAAAACTTTCTTCACTTTTGGGGCGTCCGTTTACACGACACCAGTGTGCGGATGCACTGTATCCGTGAAGTTTTTAATCCGGCTCCCAAAGTGGAAAGATTCTTTCACGGCCGCTATGCCTCCTGCAGAGACTGCTCGGCGGCTACATAGCCTGTTACTGCGCATGCGCATATCTCCCCATCCCTCCTGCTCATCCAGTTGTAAACAAACATGGCGACTGCGTGGTATGTCTCGCGGTCCGTATTCTAGTTTTATCGTCCATATCAGTAGTTTTATAGTTGAGACTCACCCCTGATAGCATCCGATGCGTCATCAGTCCATGCGGATGTCGGGTGCTCTCCATTTTCTTCGCGTTTATAGTGTGTTGTTCTCTGCACACGTCTGTGTAGTTTCATTACAAAATCAAGCAACAGCGCCTTCCTGTGGCCCGGCATACTAACTAATCGTTATCTCTGTGTCAGCTGCTGCAGTGTAAACGCACTCCTTTTTTTTTTTTTTTAACGGATTAGGTGTTGTCACGTGAAACATTGTCAATGGGGCGTCACAGCTACAGTTGTGATACAGTATAATTCAAATATTTACAGAAGAAAATCAAGCAATTAGGTCGTTCAACATATTTCAAATGATACATCAACACGACGTTACCCTCTCCACAGTGTTAAACAGAATTAAACCTTACAGAAACTTGCTGACTTGCTTCACATCCACTGGGCTTGTTGATCAAATCAGAACTGTCATCATGGCGCTGTAAAAGTGGGAGAGGTAACGCCATGCTGTTGCTGCAAGCCGTATATTAATGAGACATCACTCCATCAGGGATGGTCTGTTATGACAAGTACTAGAGGCATTTGTGTGTGTTTTTGTTTGTGTGTGTGTGTGTGTGTGTGTGTGTGTGTTTGAACAGTCATGACCCAAAGGCTACACTGAATAATGCAAATTTCTAGGATTTTAGTCTTTTTAAAAGAAATGTAAGGTCCTATGTACGGTCACTTTTTGGGACCTAAACATATTTTTGCAGTCGGTAGATACAAGTAAATTTAGCTCTTGTCTTTGAGGGAACAAAAGAAAAACCAATCATATGGAATTTAGTTATTTCAGGAAACATTGTGATAATAAAAATCTGGTGATTTTCTGAAAATTAGACATTTGTATATTCAGATAACTGCATAGATAAAACTAAAGCAAAACATTACCTGGATTACAATTCTGAATACCTTCATGGTGATCTATTGGCGGACCCCCTTCCCCCTAAAAGATTGCTCTCGAGAAAGGTATATGTATATTGTACAATGCCTATAGACACAATGACATGTTTGCAGATCACTGGTTTGTATCACAACAAGGGTGTTTTCTGATCTTTGGGGAAAATCTGCTTGCATTTTCTAAGTTACAGACAAAAAAAATGATGGTTCCATCAACAGATTAATCAACAACAATATAATTGCATGTTGAAACCCTACATAAGACAAATACATGTTTATAGCTGGAAGTTTCTGCATTAAATGGCATGTCAAAAGACTTGCGTGAGCTCACTGTGCATTATTGGATGAATCAGTCTTACTGAGGTGGACCATCCACTTCTTTTAAAGCAAGCTTTTTACATTTAGAAGCCACTGTGTGTGCATGTGTGTGTGTGAGTGTGTGTGTGTTAACCAGCTGTATGTATATCAGGTATTTGCGTGTCTAAGAATGGTATGGTATAAAAAGAAACCCCAAGACTCATAAAATATATAACACAGCCCATCTTGCAGATTTTCCGATTAGAAACATTGGTGCATACACACTCCAACGTGCACCCCCACAGCGCTATGCTATCAAAAGGAGAAGCTTTTGCAAATCCTCCTTCAGTCTGTTGTAGTACGTCTGTTACATCTTTTCATTCCTTTCAGTTTCGGACATGGCACGGCTCATTTGTTCACAGAGTTACATAAAAGACTTGCTGACGCTCTAAGTTCTTATTAAAGACAACTTAGGTCAATGAAAAAGTGGCATGTTCAGAAACAATCAATCCAATGTGTATGTATGGTTTTGTCTTTATATGTGCCCAAGTGGTATTGACTTTGACTTGTTCGATATGTGAAGACATGTTTCTTTTTTTGTGGATGATTGTAGTTTAGTGCCAAATACAACATAGTCATCTAAAGGCTTTTAAACAGAAAACCCAAATCTTTTCAGACTTTTCATGTTACAACAATAAATAATCAGACTGAATTTAACATTTAGCTTAGTTTAGCTGAAATCATAAAGTTTTACACATTTTAGAAATACATAACCACAGTTGCGATGCATAATTTCTTTTATTCATTCATTTTAGGCATGTGACATTCAAACACTTTGTGCATTCACAGGCATAATCATATACATACACATACACATGTATCCAAAAATATATACACCATTTTATTATAATAAATAATAAATTATAGCTTATGAAAAATCTATTTATACAATATATATATATATATATATATATATATACTAGTGCTGTCAATCAATTTAAAAAAGTACTAATTAATTGCACAATTTTACTGTCATTAATTGCGATTTATCATAATGTTTTTCTACTGAAGACTGAAGCTTGTAATGGATATTTATTGAGGGAAAATACGATTTTTATAACGTCCCTTTCGCTTTTGTTGAAACTGTTTCTTTCCAAGATTTGCAAAACAATAAAAACATACATAAATTAATTTTTAAAGACCTAACTTAAGTCTGGGTTTTGTTAGAGTGCAGGTCCACCACTGTCTAGAATTTCTAGAAATAAAGTTGTAAACTTATCAAATGAACAAAGTGGCAATAATATACTTAAATATCTACAAACACACACACACACACACACACACCTATTGTTAGCACATTGAAAAATAACATTGTAGGAGGTATATGTGAAAACATGAAATGCCTCAAATCACTACTTCACAACTCATTTGAAAGAATTCATTAGTTTGAACTTTTAAAATGATTGAAATTGTAATCAGAGATATTTCTTTGCTATAGTCCACAATTAATTATGCATTTGTGACTTGGATTTGTAGTACAAAACAACAATTCAGAACCTAAGGTAAATGAAGCTGGACTTTCTGTAAAGATATACATTTTTTTGCAGTAGAGAACTCAAGTTCAATATTTTCATTTAATTTTGGAGAATTAGACGAGACCCTACAATTCTCGTTCACCATCTGTTTGCTCTCTCGCAGCATTTCAGCTGAAAGCACCAAGAACTCATTTTACCAGTCTAGCAAAGTGCCTGGCATCGGCAGGATGAACACAGCATTTTCTCCTTCACAATGGATCCCCCCGAACCCACAGAACTCCCATAATGACCAAGTTTCTCAATCCATTGCTGTGGTTGATGTTTGGCTTGCACTGTTGCTGATATCGCCCCCTCCTTCTGCTCTCTCCTTTCAAGTCCATCCATTTGACAAAGTGAAAACAGCAACAAAAACACAAACAAAAACCTCCCCGAGCTCAGGCACGCACAGCAAGAACCTGACATTGTAATTAGTTTTAAAAGTAATTGCTCGAAATGATTAGTTGAGTTGGGCCACTTTCCCTTGTTACCTCTGAATTGGAAATATAATTGTGGCGGACAGTAATTGGCCAGCAATAGACTGTTGGTTATTGTAGTCTGTTGTGGCCGACTGCATCATTACCAAGGCTTGGACACGGTTCAGCTTTTGAACTACATTGACCGAAGAGGAACACAAACACACACGCACGCAATGCTCTGCTTCACTATGCCAGCCATCTCAATCCCCACTCGGGCCTATGGCCCGCTCTAAGGATCTAAGTTGTTTACCACCCTGACTCCTTTTTCTTTCTCTTATCCTTTGTCCCGTCCTTTTCTTTGCCTATGCTCTCCTCTTGCTCAGAGGCAAATGGGCTGCCTGTCAAGAGAAAGGAAGACGAGGAGCTCCAATCCAGAGATGAGAGTCTTCTGCTCGTGGAGAGAAAAGGGGGAAGGCGGAGAGAATGATTGAAGGGGAAAAACAGACAGGACTCAACACAGGCAGAAAGTGTCAGAGAGTTGGTTTCACTATTGCATTTCTTTTGTGCAAGTTCTGTCTGTTATTGTCTGGATTAGTCTCTGTTTATCTTGATTTTACACATTTTCCTTCACAACTCACACAACAGGATCCAGGAAAAACCATGGGGACTACATAGTGGTGTTGTAGTACTCAAGACTGGTCTTGAATCAACAATTTTACGGTCTTGGTCTTGATTCAGTCTTGGCTCCTTGAACTCTTGGTCTTGTCTTCTTTCGGGGATGGTCTGGTCTTGGTCTTGACACAGTCTCGGCCTCAGAAAGTCGTGGTCTTTGGACGATCTGGTCTTGATTTTGTCTCGGTCTTGGGTTCAGTGGGCTTGACTTAAAACACTGACATAACCAGAATGTATTTTATTCTCAGAGGAAGGACCATTGTACACACTGATATATTAACATTGCTTGAAATGTAACCAATTACTCGTCGATCCATCCATCTTCTGTACTGCTTTATCCAACTCAGGGTCATGAGGGTTGGAGACTTTCCCAGCATTCAGTGGGCAAAGGGAACGTGACCTGGGGCTAGACTGTCATGAGACAGGTTAGTTTTACCCTACTGATGGTGTGTTGTTGACATCGTAATCCTGGACGGTAGACGACCACACACACCTGAGGGGAATTAAGAGTCGATGAATAAACTTCAAGTACATGTTTTTGAACGGTGGGAGGAAAGCAGAGTACCCAGAGAAAATGTACATTGGTGCACACGGCCAGCATAGAATTGCTACACAAAGGCCCCAGACCAGTGTCAAGTTGGGGATATTCTTGGTTTCAGCAAGAATACTCACCACCACACCTTGCAGCTCAAAAGTAAAAGTACTCTTGTTGAATAGGGACACAAAAAGGACAAAATAGTCTTTTGGAATATCCACTCAAATTGTTAGTTGCCTTTCAATTTCATTCACTATCACTGTCAGTAGCATGCCTGATAAAAATAACCTTGAGAAAATGATCTGCATTCAGAGTAGGTACATTTATCAGGCAAACAGTAAAGTATATAAAAAAAAATGACACCATGGAAATGTGTACTTTTAACAAACACATATAGAGCAGAAGTGTTTTAGGTCCAAATTGGTGTTCAAAAAGGTTTGAGTATTAACTTTAAATGTGGGCAAACTGTTGTGAACTATGATTTTAATTTGAATTGTATTAAAGTGTGGGTACAATTACAAGAATACTAAGTGCATGTACATGTACATGAAAATACACATTACATCAATGTGAGCATTTGCAATGGATCACTTTCTCCACTGCTTATATTCTTTGACACACACGCACATACTAACTCACTGATGTGACTGACTGTCACAGTGAAAAATGTACATACACCCTTTACTTTGTCTGTGCGATGCAGCCGCACTATTTCTATGTGGTAATGGCACAAATCACGAGGACTGACTCTCACAGTCTAGCTTATCTTAATCAGGTCAGAAGACGGAAGATGTGAAGCATACTATACACAAACTTCCTATTCTTCCTCAACCCTACCCAGTTTCCTTGGAGAATTCCAAACATCGAGTGTGTGTCTTTCAATTACGCTTTCCCTCTCACTATTAAGCAAAAGGGGGATATAGGTCAGGGCTGTCAGACTCGGGCTGTTGTCACCACCCCACCCTCCCCCTCTCTGCATCAGTCTTTGCCCGAGGATAGAGGTCCCATGGCTTTCCATTTGGACCCTCAGCGAGTGTGCTGTATATACAGCTCAGGCCCCACACCACGTGCACACGCAGAATCCCACCCACCCGCTCCATTAGAGGCAAGAAGCACTCGTACTGTTAACTGCCTTCGGGGGAGGAAACACTAAGGCCAAAGGTAGAACAACGTTCTTGCGAAACCCTTGACTTTTCACTCTCTTGCCGACTTTATTTACTCCACATAACTGTACAGGTGTTACCTTTAATGTTTGGAAGTTCAGAGTTTCACTCTTTTAATGGAACCCGGCAAAAGTTACGTTCTCCCATCTCAATTGTCTTCGTGTTGTTGTTTTTTTTTTTCTTTTTCACTCTTTGATTAGTGGACTGTGAGTATTGACGGCGTGGTGTGTGTGTGATCATCACAACAAACTGACAGTAGGGAGCTCGATAGCCATCCTACCCAGCCTCCAATACCATCTGTCTCGTATGGATCTCTGGAGGTTGACGCCTGTTGGCTTGAGAGATGTACACACCACAAGCCTCAAGGGCTAGCAAAGCAGAGCTGGAGGATGTGTATCTGCCCCATTTGAAGCTGTTCAGTCATCTTCACACACAGAATAGGGACGGGTAGAGTATGCCCACTCTTTTTCATGCTCTTATACACTGTCTTCCTCCCTCCTCCCTCTCGGTAACACACACAGAAGCAACAGTGATCAAACGCGACTCTGATGTCTTAATTAAGAAGTACTAAGATGCTTGATTAAAAGGAAAGAATGAAAGGATCCATCAATGAAAGAAGCAATTCCCTCATCAGCTTACAGCAACACAAGTGGATGAGAGAGGAGAGGCTGCAAAGAAAAAGTGAAGGGAGAAAACAGGATGTGTCAACAGAACAGAGGTATGCAAAGATAGCAGGAGGAGCACTGAAGTGTGGATTCATGCATCAGCCTGATTGATATGACTTCTACTGAGTTTAAGTGTCTGATGAGCAAAAGTTTAGTGTGATAAAGGCCATGTAGGTTTTCATTTGTGACCCACTGCTGGCGGTATTTCTGTCTGCAGGCAGCACTAAGAGAGACATTTGGCTGTCAGAGTAATGCTGCAGCGTCTGACCCAAGTTTACTTTTGGGTCATGTTCTCTACCATGGATATGAAAACAAACAAACCAAGCCATTACCAGTGAAGGGCGGCTCTCTTACTCTCCTTACCCATCCCTCCCGCTCTCCTCTTTCACGTGTCTTTGCACTTTTAAAAGATTCAATTAACCTGAAATGAACTGAGGAATCACGCAAACAGATCCTGCCTGTCTTCTTGTCTCTGTTCCATATTCAACTATTCTCCACTCCAGTTCCCTTCATTCCTGGCCCCTCCAGGTATTTCTCCTCCCTCCTTTTGTGTTAACAGTTCCAGAAGGAGGGGGAAACATTGATCTTCAGACAATAAATTTTTTTACAAATTATAGTTTTCAAGGAAGTTTGATTAAGTCACTGAGACCAACAGGTTAGTTATGATACATTAGGGAAAGTTTTCATTGTCGGGGATCAGGATCAAAAAAGTGAAAAATCTTATGGTTGGCTAGCCAAGGATTGGTAAACCACATGAATTGCGTAAGAAAGGCTTTTCAGGCTCAGTCAGTCAAAGTTACAGTCAAAGGTATAAATGTCGTCGCCCTTGAAAAAGCTGACAAAAACAGCATAATATGGACACCTGCATTTGAAATGAAGACTACAAGTTCATAAAAAAAATTAACAAACAAAGAAAAATAATCAAATATATTCGTGAATGTGGAGCAAGAAAGAAATATTCATAAATTGTGTATTTATTGAGGGATTGCTTCACATGCATGACATTAGGTAACTGCAAGTCGACTGCAGTGGGCAAAACAGGTGAGTTGCACTGTGGGTAATACTGCTGCCTGGTTAATCTCTGTCTCAGGTGCTTCAATCTAATCTTGTTTACTTCTACTTTATTATATTGGCATAAAAAGAAAAAAAACATTTTAAGTCTGCGTTAAAGATTGCTAAGTGACGATTGTGCCTCTGTTGGTAGAGTGGTCAACTCTCACTCAGAAAGTTACAGGTTCGATTCCCCATCTCCACCTGTCCACGTGTTGAAGTGTCCTTGAGCAAGATGGTGAACCTCAAACTGCTCCAGATGGATTGATTGAGCACCTTGCATGGCAGCTGCCTCTATTGGCGTGTCAAAGGGTGAACGTGATTAACAGTGTAAAGTGCTTCGAGGGCTCCTCATGTGTTGGAAAAGCATTTAAATCTTCCAAAAGAGTGATTGGGAGAAAGTTAGAAAACTCAGCACAGATGCTCCAAGTCACAGGTGTCTGTTTTGCTATTAAAAAGTGTTTGAATATTTGTTACATTTACAAATGCATTAGACTGCAGATACAAGGCTCTCCATGCTACAACTACCTTTTTTATATTTCTATCTTTATTGCAACTTTGTTTTTCCAGAAGAAAGTGAAGTTTTACTTGACCTTGAAGGCCAGGCTCTTTTGTTTTAAGTCTGGGGTTCACAACATAGCAGGAGACACATAGAAAAAGAAACTTAAGAAAAAAACAGTCTTATAGTCACAGTGTAATTCTATGTGATCTTTTTATTTATATGCCCTTTCACACTTGGATTTCCATGATGTAGCATTAAAGCTTCCCTGAGCAAGACCCTTAAACCCATTACTGCTCCCATTGCATCAGGAAGGGCGTCCAGCATGAAAACTTCTGCCAACTCAAAAATACAAATGAAATGATCTGGAAGGATGCAGGTGAAACGCAATTTTAAAATACTTTGTCGCAGCAATGTGTCAGAGGGAAGACATTTTTTAAATAACTGATCTCGTCCCACAAATATTCAATGCATTTCAGATGGAGCCTTGAACAAAGTGTTGTAGGATCAAGACAATGCACTTCCTCTACCTCCATTTACCTTACAGAGGGCGCAGACACATCTCAGCTCTGCTGACAGTCCACAGCCTGACTCTGCGCTGCTGCATAGCTCAGCACAGCTGTCTGTTGTCCGTTTCTTCCGATCTCTATCTCTTCCTGCCTCACTCCCGGCTTTGTGTCCACTCAGCATGATAATGATATACATCTTTGCCCAGTCATCTCTTTGAAACTCTGGTACAACTCAAAGTACGTTAATGAAAACAATGTCCTGTGTGGTTTGTGTATCTGTGGCCCTCATGTAATATGTGCAGCACACATTACAGAGCAATATTATGAATTTTAAATGACCAGACTTCAATGGTGTTAAATTCATCTTAAGGGAAAACTGACCTCCCCTAGGGAGAGAGTGACAGACATACTTATTCAAGTTTTACCTGGGGTGGTGTGAATCTATGAACTTCGGCTTTAACCCTGTTGACATTACTTAAATCAAATCCAGCTTTTTATCCACCAGGGCTGAGTTGCATTAGCAAATTGCCATAGCTCCCTCTATGGGGCACTGGCTTTAAAGGGACATGCTAAGATTACTCGTGTCAGCATTTCAGCTTAACAGTGGCACCATGTTGACACACAACAGATGAATATAAAACCTTGAGAAACAAAGATGTGCTCCAAGCAAAGCCCTGCATGAATATTTTTTGTCTCATATGCACAAGTACCCATACACACACAATCTTGAGTGTCCCTCCCAGCAGGCACAATAACACTCACGCAGATAATTCAGTGTCACATAGAGCCTTGTCTCTGACCCTCTGGTCCCTTCCAGACAGAGGAAGCAGCTGGACAGGGACCCACGGCTGCCGAGAACTCACTTCCCCTGGGGAATTCAAAGGAGTAGAGTCCCTCTCTGCCTCAGAGGATGACCAGCTGAGCATCCATATCCGAGTATGTGAATGTGGTGTGTGCCCGTGTCCAGGAAGGTTTGAGCTGGATCAGCCCATCTTACAAATGTGCTGAAGAACAGTGTTCTTTTTTTGGGGGAGTCAGCCGCTTTATGAAAAACATGACAACAACCAGCTTGGTCCACTCTAAACAAATTTCTGTTCGGGAGACTGCCCGAGGCTTCAGTGACAGAAAGACAATTTGGGTGGCACGCCTGTGTTTAAATTTTATTTGACTCACAGCTGGAGATCATATTCCCAATAATATATCATCAGTTCGATTTTGATAGAAAGTACTTTTAAAGTCAAACAAAGTCGTGCAGCTAATATTGTCTTCGGGGCTCCACAGTGCTTTTGTCAACTTTTTTTGTTGATTTTTCACGGACTTCTTTATCCCAATAACAGACACCATAGTTACACATTTGGCTACTGCAGAAAGCTGACAATAATACCGTCTTGTGCATGTAAAGTCACACAGACACACACACAGACACACAAACACACACAGACACAGACACACACACACACGCCTTACTAAGTGCATATTAATATTGTATGGTTAAATGGGAAATGTTAACATTTTTTTCAATTGCTGTGGCAGCCAGATTAAATATTAAACACTCGCATAGCTTTTGTTTTACCATAACACCAAAAAAGTGTAAACAAAAATTTTTAAAAATCTTTTTCAGGCAATGACTCCAGACTTTTCTGAGATTGTCAATTGTAAATTCAAACCAATATATATATATATTTTTTTTTAGTCGTATGCATATCAGGATTTAAGTTTAAAAACAATCTTGAGGTGAAATCAAATTGTGATTTTGAGCAAAATTCTTCACTGAATGAATGCAAGCCCCAGCATAGAAAAACTGTGTCCATCTCATCATTGTCTATTCTGCCATTGGCAGTTCCACAGAGACACAGCTTTACTCACTGCTCACGCAATGCTGTTCCTACAGTGCTGCACAGCTACAATGAACACACTGTCAGTCCCAGATGACAAGTGCCTGACAGTTATAAAACAGCACAATTAATGAAGGATGAATGAAAAAAGAAAGAATAAGAAAAGAAAGCTTTATATTCAGGGTCAAACTTTCATAGAACACACAGGGAATGTTTTAATAAATATCATTTTTATTCAAAAGTCATTACAAAGAAAACAGCATCCAGTCAAATCAAATGAGTTAATCTGAGTCAGAGTTACCCTGAGTATCAATTATGCGTTTGGTTGGGCTTTCACTCAGGGTCCCAAAATCATGTGGTGGCCAGAGCTGCAAAGGACAAAGGATATACAGTAACAACTGGTTAAAAAACATAAAAACTAACAACAAAAAGAATGAAAATGCCTGTACCTTTTACGTTCAAACCCTAACTTCAGATTTTGGGACATATGCCAATATGACTCTTTAAGATGCAAATGGATTCATAAAAGGTTGTGTTATTTCATCATCTGTCGTAATAGGGCCTCCAGTAGAGTGCCGCTGTCCAATCAGAAAGACAGAAGGTTGGCTGACCTGTTTCCAGGGTCGTGGCTGCTATGACATCCAGTGACATGACAACATAGCAGAATGGAAAGCTAGACAATATGTTATCCAGGCTTTGGTCAATCAGAAACACTTGCTTTGAACTTCCAACTGACTCGCATCCCCGAATTGGGCTTAAAAAAAGCCCTATTGGTCCATTATTTTTATTTTTTTTTATGGAATAGCTTTAACAAAACCTTTGCAGCTCAGCTGGGTGCTTAATACTCAACACGAGGAAGATTCTATGAAAGAGGTAATTAAACCTAACTTCTTGATTTAAAATATAACACCTTTTCACATTTATATATATATATATATACACAAGTGAGAATGTATGGAAAAGCTTCCCCATTACCTTCAAGCAAACACGCCCTCGGATGAGGGCATAGGGAATTGGGCCATAGGTCCTTGAGTCAGAGGAGTTCCTTAGGTTATCCCCTTCGAGCCATACATGGCCTTTTGGAACCTAAAATATTGGCACACGCAGAAAGAGGGCCAATATCATCATTTACTGCAAAGTAAAGGAATCAAGAAGTGTTGCATAAGAGAACCTGCTTAACTTTAATGTGAAACAGTGACTTGAGTGTGCAGTCAGAATGTACCTTTACCCCACCCACTTACAACACCCCCCCACCCGACACACTGCCTTAGCCTTCCCTCCCTCCCTCCCTCCTCATCTTAACGCCGACCTGCCTGTCCCTCTTTAACCTCGCACCGTCTTAGGAGAGGGGTCATGGGTAACGGGCAGGGTCGGGGGGGGAGCGAGGATTTAGGAGAACTTCAAACAGGGTCATTAGGCTGTTGGCCGAGATCTGCACCCCTCTTACCCAGGGAGGGCAAAACCAGAGAGGGGCCTGAGATAGCTGGGCAGAGAGAGCGAGAGAGGGAGAGCGAGAGAGAAAGAGAGAGAATGAGGGCTACGCTGCGGCTAGCAGCAGTGTCCAAGGGTCTCCACCGCGGTCTGACCTGCCAGTGGGGTGGTCATCCAAGCGGGCTCTAATTCACAGTGACACCAATTATGATTAATCTCATCACTTTAGGAGAGTAGGCTTGTCAAGGCCCTAATTAAGTGCGCTGTCCCCCCTATATGTGCAGACAGGATCAACAACACATTATATTGTCATAATGGGCATCACAATCCACGGGTCTATTTTTGTGTTGCCTAACTTTTTAACGGCAAAAGTCCTCTGGAGAAAAGCGAATAACGTGAAGGAAGAAAAATATAATCCACATTGGGATGACGTCACATCTTGTATTCCTCCGCTCGTATTCCCCTTTCCCATCACCCAGTTCTCTCTGATTGGAGGCTTCAGTCCGACTGTGGGATGCTGCATTTCATTCCATATTTGATAATTGAGACAGATGATGTGACATAATCACAAGCCAGTGACACGTTGACCTAACATGAGGTAAACAACTCGCTGAATAACAACGACACAAATGAATATCATTAAAGGAGTCATCTGAGAACCATATGTCAGCATGCTGGATTCTCACCATTACACCTCATTAACATGGTAACATATGCTGGCTCCCAAGCACAGGAAAAAGAAACACCACCGTTTGTCATCTGCCACACTAGAACCCCGCAATTCTTCTCATCAGCAAAATATGGTGAAAGCACAACAAACATAAAACTAGTTTAATGACAAGGCGCAGTATTTCAACCAGCAAGTCGGACCCTTTTGATTCTGTTATGGATAGAGTACATTCTGATCGCTCACGTTCAAATCAAACAGTATTTTGTCTTGAGTCCCATAAAAGAGAAGACTTCATTTAGAAACTCAGGCCAGAGTGAAAAAAAAACTGCTGAAAGGATCAAGCAGACAGGATTTCAGAAACAAGGAGAAAGTGAAGAGGTCTGAAACTTGACATGCCGAGCTGCGGCTGAACATGAACATGAAAGCTTATGCATATCACCTTTCGAGTCACAGGTGTATGGCCAAGAAAAGAAAGTGGTTTTCCCAGACCAACGTCTGAAGAAAACAATTAATAAACCATGTGTGACTCTGTCGTAAGTTCAAGTTCTAGTAAATAGTAAAAAAAAATATCTGTGTAACTTCTTTGGCTAATTATAGGTTGTAATTTATGTAATAAGGCATTTCTATACAGACTGAGAAGCAGGTGTAGGTAAATCATCATTTTGGCACATACTAAGATCGACATGTCTAATTTTGTCAGAGGAGCAGCTGAAACCATCATTCACATGTCATTTACAAGCACATACATTTCCAAAGATCTGGGTTGCTCAACACAGAGTTATAGTGTTGGGGTGTGACGCCACTTTGATCGACTCTGATGGATGGTGAAGCCTGCACCTGTCCTGTGGTTACTGGTTGGTTCGACGCCAGGCATTGTTTACCTGTCAGAGACGTGTCGAGGAGAGCAGAAACTGGAGCGCTCTTCACTGTGGAGGTGCGTTGTTTAACACTTTCACAATTACAGTGCTCATTATGTTAAAATGATTGGGGTGGAAATTCATGTTAAGCTTAATACAGGAATAATTGGTTCATCTTCCACCATGTTGCTCTGTCTATCTTTACTGCAGAGAACAGGATGTATGAAGACATTTCATCTCTCCCGTGTCTCGTTTCTTCGTTTTGCGCTCTCTGCTATAATATTAGGGATCAAGTGTCATTGTTTTGACACAATAACGCAGACACAGAACTGATTCCTAAAAGGTGACGGGGCAATTAGTCTGTTGTTGAATCTCTGAGGGTGGAGAGGACCAGCCTGTCTGCGTGAACAAAAAAAGAACTAAGAGATGACAGGACTAACGCCACCTTCGAAAATTCACCTTTACGGATCCGCACACAATGTCTCACAGCAACATATTATTCACAAAAGCATTATTTTTTTCAAGAGGAATTAAAAAAAAAAAGAAAAAAAAAAAGAAAACTGTCACGGAGTCTTCAAAATGTTCCAAAAAAAGAAAAGCTGTCACACAGTGAGTTAGCTCCTAGGAGCTCTAACATATTTCTTACAGTTCATATCAAGTTAATGTGCAGAATACTTGTGGTAGTAGATTATCCATAGGTAAAATAATACTCTATTTAAAATTTTGTTTTTTTATGTCATGTTTTCTGTGTGCCGCTAAAGTATATGATATATCGCCAAAGGTATTTGCTCATCTCTCCAAATCATTGAATTCAGGTGTTCTAATCACTTCCATGGCCACAGGGTGTATAAAATCAAGCATCTAGGCGTTGGACAATTTCTACAAACATTTATGAATGAATGGATCACCCTGATGAGCTCAGTTAATTCCAGTGTGGTACATTGATAGGATGCCACGTGTGCAAATAAGTCTATCCGTGAAATTTCTTCACTTCTAAATATTCCACAATCGACTGTTCGTAGTAATATAGCAAAGTGGGTGGAAGGGAGTGGGAACAATGGCAACTCAGCCACACATAAATCACAGAACGGGGTAAGCAGCTGCTGACTGGCATAGTGCACCGAGGTAACCAACCTTCTACAGTCAGTAGCTCCAGACCTCCGAGCTTCACGTGAGGTTCAGATTAGCTCCAGAACCGTGTATAGAAACCTCCATGGAGGGTTTCCACGGCCGAGCGGCTGCATCCAAGAATTACATCACCAAGCGCAATGCAACGCGCCGAATGCAGTGGTGTAAAGCACACCGTCACTGGACTCCAGAATGGAAGAGGTGTGTTCTCTGGAGAGACTAATCACACACCAAAGACATTTTGGACAATTTCATGCTCTCAACTTTGTGGGAACATTTTTGGCGATGACCCCTTCTTGTTCCAACATGACTGCACACCAGTGCACAAAGCAAGGTCCATAAAGACATGGATGAGCAAGTTATGGTGTTGAAGAACCTGACTGCCCTGCACAGAATCCTGACCCCAACGCAATAGAACACCTTTAGGAAGAATTAGAGCGGCGACTGCAAGCCAGGCCTTCTCCTCCCACATCAGGGTCTGACTTCACAGATGCCTTTCTGGAAGAATTCCTATAAACACACTCCTAAACTATGTAGAAAGTGTTCCGAGAATAGTTGAAGCTGTTGTAGCCGCAAACAGTGTACCGACATATTAAAGCCTATGGTTTAAGAATGAGTTGCCAGTCAAGTTTATTTGCGTGCAAAAGCAGGCAAACTAATACTTTTGGCAATATAGAGTAGATTTAAAATGGAAAAGTAAATTGTTTCTGTGTATCTGTACCTTACTCAAATATCTTTTTTCTGATGACATTTTTGCTTTTAATCACTCTACTCTGTTTATAGACCTGTATCTGAACTTATTACTCATACAAGTTTAAAACTGGGTCATTACATCTTTAACCTTCGTTTTAAGGACTTTGGTGACCGATGTAACAGCACAGAGAGCGAGTCAAATGTGGCGATAAAGCAAACTGTTCATTGAGTATAGAGTTTATGTTGCAGAGAAAAACATCATCAGCAAAAGAAAGTAACTATGTATCCCACATTAAAGGTGTCTCTACAAAAATCTGAAATTTAGAAAAACTTTATAATAAGGTTGCCAGAAAAAGCATACTTTTAAGTTGATAGTTATTGTAATTCAATTCCTTGTTCTAATTACATTTATTTTATTAGTTCCACAATAGTATAGTTTATTAATGATTTATTTTTTTTATATGACTAAAACCTCTAAGCTTCAAGCGACACCCATTTGTAAATGTAGTAGTTCCCCACCTAGCGGTAAGTGAAAAGATGACCTGATCTGAGACGTCTGTCAAAACATTCTGCAGCTAGAAATTACAATGCAACAATGCCACCTCTTACAAGTTCAGTCCTCTGTATGTTGGAGGTGATGCTTGTAGAAGGGGAAGCCTATTTATTTCCTTTTGTATTTGAGGAATGCCACTTATAGGCTTGGCCTCGTGCTGTATCTCGCTGAACTCATTCACCAGTCTGCTCATAGTCAATGAAATACGGAATAAATTCAAAAACATGCAACATAAACACAACCTTTGGTTTGTGGGCATAAGTATAGACACACACACACACACACACACACACACACACACACACACACACACACACACACACACACACACACACACACACACACACACACACACACACACACACACACACACACACACACACACACACACACACACACACACACACACACACACACACACACACACACACACACACACACACACACACACACACACACACACACACACACACACACACACACACACACACACGCCCCTCCTCCCACCCATCAGTCTGTCCATTCGGCTGGCACTAACTCTAACAGGCTTCAGAGAGATTGCAGGCCTGAGCTGTGGGTGTTGGGTAGAGTAGTAATAGAAAAGCAATGACAGTGGTTTCAGCAGCAGAACCCCTGTTCACTCTCGGGTTTTATCACTGTTCTGAGGAAATATAGGTGTTGTCAAAAACTGATATTTTGACCAATGACACAAAATGGATGTGTGTGGTCTAAAATGTAAACAACAATGATGGTGTATAGACACTGGTGTTCGCACAAAGGAAAAACTGAGAGACAGTTTGCATTATGCATGGAAATTCTGTTTGTCATTTTGGGGTGAAACAAACTATCAAGTGTTTTGTTGTAAACACAGTCTGCATTCATTCATTCTCCGTTTGAATGTATGATCTTTTTTCTAAACCTTTTTTTTGGGGGAATTTTAAAAGAGACACATTGAGTTGTGGGGGTTTGAATCACAACAGTAAAACCACTGCTAGAAACCTTACTTGGTAAAGCAAGTTGTCAGAGAATGGAGAAAAAAAGGTGGCTGAAAACAAAACAAAAAAATCCACCCCTTCAACAAATATATTATGAAAAATCAATATAATTTCAATTAATGATACATGATATTATTATACTTACATATGTGTGAGTTTTGAAGAAGTCTGATGGGGAACTTGAGCAGATCTTGTCTCCCTCCAGTCCAATTACTCTTTTACAAATGTTCATGTTGGGGTCAAATGGACTCCTTGCAATTACTATATCACCCCTGCAAAGGACACATGAGCACTTCACTTTTGACAGATGTCTAAAATAACAGACTATCTCAAATATAATATACAAAAACAGCCGAAATGATATCATGAGTGAATCATGAATATAGAGTGAGATAATCAAGATCCCATAGAATCACTGTAGGGCCTGGATCTTACTCATTGCATATTACTCAGCAGATTGGAACTTACTTCTGTATTTTACAAAGATGACGACTCATCCGTTCAGAGAAGACAACATCATGGCTGACAATAGTAGGCTCCATGGATGGACCAGAACACTGAAGGAAAATGACAAAAAGAGCATGTTTATCATTTTTATGCTTAGGAGAATAGGTCTCATTTGAGAGAAGTTGGAAAATTGTTTATGCACAATACGTACCACCACAAATTCCCCAAGGTACTCAAAGGCGCAGTGTGCAATGCATCCATATTGGACTGTGTAGCCCAGAAAACCCAAGGTCTTCCACAACATGTTGTGAAACATCTCCACCTACAGAACTGAAGAACAAAACATAGATTATAGTAGAATCTTGTCACTGTGAATGTCTGATCCATTTATGGTGGGCTTATGTTCTTTCTACGTTCTGTAAAGAAAAAAATGTTTGTGGTTGAATCCTTAAAGGTGTGGACAAGGTTGTTACAGTTGGCCTACTCCTAACATGCCACAATCCCTGGTGTTTCATTCTCAGAGGCTGAGCAGCCGGTTCACACCACAAAACTGGCCTGAACTTTGACCCCGAGTCGCACGCACCAATCAACACCTCGCACCCAGGTGATGGACAAACACAGAAGCTGTGACACGTCCAGCCAAGCAGGTCCACGCTGTCCGCGGAGAGTCCCTGACACTGTGCCATCTCAACTAAAACCGCAATCATGTGGGGTTATCAACTTATGTCAGCACCATAGAAACACAAAGACACATCAGGCACCCACACAACTAACTGCCCTGCGAACACTGCAAACACTGCCACATGAACACAAACAAGGACTGTCCATGTGTCCTCTCAGCAAACAACCCATCCACACTCAGGTTATTGACTTTTACTCAAGCTGCAACCTGTGGGATGAACAGGGGAAAGTAAGCCGGTATTTACACACTGTCAAGCAGAGCGCACGCACGCACACACCTGCATATACACAAACAAGAAGTGTATAACAATGGATACCGCTTGGCTTAGATGTTAGGCTGCACTTCAAACATTTTCTTTTAGCTCAGGCTGCTCTCCTGCCAGTCCACCGCAGGGTAAAGAAATCTTTTCCTCCATCTCCCTTATTCCTTCTGTCTCTTTCTCTCTCCATGTCTTCTCTCCCTCCCAGGGTATTATTAACCAAAGCAAGCAGAGCGGAAACCAAAGCCCCAAATCCTCAGAGCTCTGGGAATGACTTCCCAAAGATGGACAAGGATTAGACCCCCAATTTCTCCCTTGCCCCACCACCTCCATCCCCTTTCTCCCCAGGTTCCCAACAGACTGGGTGTCAGGTGGCTCTCCGAGCTCTGCCAAAGGTGTTACCCCTAATCCCATTACCCCCCTCTAGTCTTCTCTCTCACTCTCGCACACACACACACACACACACACACACACACCCACACAATGTTCCCTCATTCAGTCCAACTACACTTCACCTATTAAACCCTCTATCTATTCTTTCATCCCAAGCATGGTTTGTCTCTTTGGCCCATTCGCCATTCTTTCTGATCCAGAAAAGACCAACTCTATTCTTTCACCTCCTTGTGTGCTGCCACTCTGCTTGCTCCCTCTGTTCCCAGATCACCCCTGGCAACCCTCTACTTTCCAGCGCTCCCGAAAATGACAGAACTTGAACAGGTGAAGGGGAACATACATAAACTCAGCACAGGGCCCCGAATGAAATGCCCCAATCCAGTAGCAGGCTGCTCCGGTCTCTTGTTCCGTACCACAGGAACTATAAACTCAGTCTTCCCCCAGCCGGTGCAATAACACCTCTGGCCCTATAATTCCTCTGTTGGGAAGCAAGTGGTCTAAAGGTTAACGTGAATCTCGGGTCTGCACTAAGGCAACAAGTTCCTCTCTATTTCTCTTGCTCTCGACCAACTCCACCAGCATTTCTGTCACTGTCGTAGTCTAATGCACCCTCAGACATGATCTTTCATGTGCACCTCCTTCTGCTACACTGGGGACCAGGAATCTTTGTTAGCACTTTTTCGCAAAGCACAGTGGACAGCCTCCTGTACAGCTGCCCTCATATCTCTGTTTCATCACCCCCCTCCATTCCAGCATGCATTCATCATAGGTAGGGATTAAGGGACTTTGCATAACAAGATCACACGGCCAGTGACTGATATCAAGAGAGTCCATATGCAGCCGCCTGGTTTTCTGAGGCACCCTCTGTCATTGATAGTGTGTGTGTCTGTATGTGTGTGCATGTGGTGTGATGGTGTGTGAATGTTGACAGACAATGGCATTACCTATGTGTTTTATAGAAAGTACATACATGAGCTGGAGAAACTCCTCTGGGATTCAGAATGAGCAGGACATCCTCAGAGACCTCTGATTGGATCTTTATTACCTCGAATACCCCTGGGCAAAGAGTCAGGCAACGCACTCTATCGTCCACAATTGTCCACAATACCAGCTGCAGCTGGCTGTGCTGGGGGATACCAAGATTAATTGAATGCTGCATTACAGCTGTAAATTAACACAAAGTCTCCCCGTTAATCCAGGATTACACGCTAAACATGTTCATGGGAAAACAATGAGAAGTCATCGCAGCGCTCCCAGCAGAACCATCTGTGGCCACATCCCTCCTGTTGTCACAGCACAGCACTACAGTGAGGAAAAAGAGGGGGATCCCTAATGAATAGATGTCAATGAAAACATTTGATTGTGTATTTAACTCTGTGATCCTCTTACAGGGGGTGCTTTGTTCACTCAGGGCAAAAAAAAAACGAACAAAAAACAATTCAATAAACAAGAGAAACTTTTTGTTAATAAATACTGATGGAATATTTTTCAATAAGTTTACTTGATGGTGAAAGCAATTTTAGTAAGCAGTTAAAAACAGCAAAAAATAAATATAAATCTCAGTCAACAGTTTCATTGCAATCAGATTGGAAGATGTGACTTTGCTTCAGGATTCAAACTATGGAAATGCTTTGACATTTAACAAACCTATAATCAAGATGGCCAATAAAACAATATACATGGCATTTTTAGAGGCTATAAAAGGTGACGATTACAAAGGTCATTAATTGAATAAAATATTTATAGACTGGAAAAACTTGATATTTTTACTTGAATACCCTGATAAACCTTCTTGCGTTAAGATAGAATTTCATAATTATTTTAGTTTAAATCTGTTGATGTACAAAAAGCACACAAAAATTAAAGCCAGTAGTAGCAAATCAAAATTGACATCTAATTAAATACACATTATTGAAGCCATGTGGAAATATTCAGAAAAGAATTACTGCCACGGGTCTCAAGAGGTTTGACCCTGCCACGGCTGACTAGCGGTAATTGATATACATGACCAGTCTATTAGAACCACAAAGAGAATTTCAATCCAAACAGCACACAAGGGCCTTGCAGTGGACTTCTTACACAACTAAATTAGGAAAACATGGGCTGAGAGAGAACTGGGCAACAGGGGGGCTAAGAGGCTTACGAGCCCCTTGTCAGATATTCCTCTTCTCCCTGAGGATCCCAGATGGAAGGGAGTATGGAGGAGCAGGCACACCAGAGTCGGGACGAATCCCACCTCTGATGTCTTCCTCTGGGCACCAGAAGGCAGGGGAGGGTTGGGGTTTGGTCCTGTTGCGCAGAGCTTGGTTTGATCTTAATGTGAGCTATGAAAAAGGTGGAGATTTAGATACTGTGGGGGGTCTGTTTCAACTATCAGTGCAATCAGAGATAATCCTGCTGATATAAACACAGACACCTGGCCGGATGGAAAGTGACAGATGTAAAAGTCCCAGTCGCAGACTACTATGTCCAGCCTCCAAGTCTCCAAGGCCTGTCTTTAGTCAAGAGACTTAAATGAAGGGACTGATCTCCATATTGCTCTTTTCATTGTTGCTAACGGCAACACAGCCGTGAAACAGCTGAGCGAGGTTACTATTTGAGGAGCTGAGGATTTAAACCTACATTCAATGGGTCACCCAGAGCAAATAATAGCCAAGTGATATGAATACAACTGCTATGAATTGAAAGGAAGTGCAGGTTGACAGCGACCCCAGTCAATTACACTGAATGGAATATCAGTCACTAAGCCTTATTGTATTGACCACCAGTGATTGTGACATGCTGGCCGGGTGCTGAGAGATCTTATCTGATGTCGTATTAGATTTACAAAGGAGTTTGGGTTATGCACAGCCCAGCTCATGACGAAGACCTCTCAGCTGTTTTCTTTAAGGGTGCATGTGCCTCCCTCATGGAGGCCAAGTTAAATATGGCTCACTGTAGTTGTATATGGGGTGGTGGAGGTCGGGAAACCACAATCCAACCATTTCAAAATATATGTTGAATAAATGGAAAAAGTCTAAATTTTTAGACCAAATTATCTGCAGACAAAACCTGCAAGATGCATATTGTTCTTGTGACCTTAGAATATTAGTTTTCGTTCAGCGTTAACAAAACAAATATGGCGCATTTTGATGATAATCTTGTTTCCTCCGGATGCAAAATGTCAACCCCTTCTTGAACTTGACATGGTTGTCAAAATTAGACTGAAGAAACCAAAACAGTCTGACCAGGAAAACTGTGACATGTTATGACTGCTGCCATTATTTAGCTCAATCAGATACAGAGACTGATAGAAAAACAACCTCAGCAAAACACCTCCTTGGTAGATGATACTTTGAAAAGGGGGAAATTGGTGTTATTCTTTAACAATCACGCTCTGGACACGCCACAATATGCTTAAAAGTGTGATGGAACCCACAAGAGTTAACATGAAATTTTGGAGAGTTTGACTGAATGTGGAGAAAGTGATGTCTTTACAGAGTGCAAGCTGCGTTGTTAAAGCCGGCTCCCATCCTTTGAGATGCAGGTCAGCTTGCGCATCTTATTTGTCTCATATAGGGTTTCCACAATGCCCAGTGTTGTCAGTCATGATATATTCCCTTGGTCTCCTGTCAGCACTTATAAATCTCAACAGGCCTGTCAAAACAGCAGGACCATCTCTGCTGAGAGCATTTGTAAAGTGAGCAGTTGGGCAATTGCTTCCTTCAGAGCATCACAGCATCCTGCGATCTTGTGCTGCCTCTGGCCTCGCTCTCCCACACACATCTTTTTTGCAGTTGTCTTGAGCTTTAACACTAATCTCTCATCAGTAAATCAGCATTATTATGGACACTATACTGTAAAACATTAGCTGGGCTTTTACATAACAACAGCTTGTCCAATACAACATAACAAGCATGTACAGTAAGGGGACAGTGAAACTGTAATAACTGAATAGAGATGACCCATCTATTTTTTTTAATAACGTATCACACATATATGTGTGGAATGGTGCAGTACATAAAAGTATCCCAGAAGGTAGTGCATTAACTACTGTTTTGTCTGACTATGTCAAATTACTCTGAGGTAGTGACAATATACTCATTCATATATTCTATGCTACACATTTGACGGGCAAACTAAAATGTATTTTAAATTAAAATTGCTCAATATTATATGATGAAATTGAAAAGATGAAAATATATCTTAAAAAAGAATATTCAAGGATTTTTATACTTGCCAGTATTCTTAAAAGCCAAAGTAGAGCACATATTGCACAGGCATACAACTATAAGTACTGACTCATATCTGCTCTGTATTTTTATGATACTATTCAAGTGATGCATCTGTGTCATTATAGTAGCACGTGTTGTCTCAGAATGAATGAAGTATCCATTTAAGTCATTCAGTAGTTTGGCTAATTATTCTTGGAGAGAAAAAAAAAACTATGACGGCCAACCAAAAAGCAACAGCATCAACGACAAAATAATATAAACAACAGGTCCCCTCTAGGTATTGCCTGCTCCTTTTATGGTTCACAACAAAGGATCCTCCATCTCCGTTTCACCCTGTCCACTCTTACAAACAACCATCTCCACGTCCTCATTTTCTCTGACATTTTCCCTGTTCTAGTTCTGCCACACCGCTCCAAGTCTAACATCCTGTTTCCACCATCTCTCAGCCCAAGTTCAAACAATTTCAAACTGGAGTTTTACATCCAAACTGCTGTATATTAGCTGTACCTGACCCACCACCCTTTACAGTACATAAATCCATCAAATGACTCAGAAACTCTGGAGAAATCTGTGTGCAAACATCAATGCCAAAGGTCAATATTGGATGCTGAAGATCTCGAGGTCCTCAGGCAACACTGCTTTAAATACAGGCATACATCTGGACTGGAAAATACTATGTGACCACACTTTTCACCCCCCCACCAAAAAACTGTGAACATCACTAAACAAAATGCCACATGTGAATCAGATCCAGCCTGTTGAACGGGAAGCTACATCCGTCACAATAAGTTGGCATTCTTCTTTGAAATCTCTTGCAATTGGTCTCCTCGCTCGTCACACATTTACAGGCTGCTGTCACATGTTGATGTTTTTGTGGCCTCGACATCCCTAATAAAATGTGTTAGACTTACAGTTAAATCCATGTTTCACTACAATGGACAAGACTAATATAGAATAGAATTGAACAAGTTTGGACTAAAAACTATAAAAGTCAAAGACTTATTAATTCTTTATTTGAAGATATAACAGAGTGAATGAGGAGATAATCATGTAAAACGGTAGTCTTCAACTCTTCAATTGCAATTGACAGATCGATTTATGGCCAGTTAAAAGCTGATCTTTACACCAATCATAGTTCTCCTGAAAATCTGCCGCTCTGTCTCCAATTTCTGATTGGCTCGTCAGCTATGGAGAAGAAGTGCCCGTCAGGGAAAAAGACAGACGGCGGGCGTATGTGGCAGTAGCGGCGCAAGTGACTCCTCATTGTTTCAACAACTAAAGAAACCTTCACCAAGTTCTCAGTTGAACTGTCATGTCAAGCCATGCACTGAAATGTTCGAACAACACATTACTACAGTCCTACCTAGATTATCCTGATAAGCGCCGTACGTCACGTGATAAAAGTTTGTGGTCATGTGCGCCGGATTTAGTTCCAGGTTGCCATCATTTATATTATCCAGACAATTTGAGTTCTCCAGTCACACAAAAAAGGACATCTGCCCAACACTGTCTGGATAATCCAGGTAGTTTAGTAGTCAGTCCAGCAACATACATAGACACTCACACACATCCCAAATAGGGAGAGACTTTCAAAAGATGTGAGAGAAGACCCCCCCTGAACAATTATTTGTCCACCTGGATAATATAAGGGCTGAATTTGACAGGCGTATTCAATAAATGCATTAAATAGATGACACTGTGAGTTATATGAGCAACCCACTCATTCCCACAGACAGCAAAGTAGTCTGCTAAGCTTCAGGGGGTGTTTTCCTTACCAAATGGTGTGAACATGGAAACCATTGAACTGCAAAATGACACTGAATTATAAGCAAGGGCTAATGACACTTTTGGGGTCTTATATAGAGAAAGGTTTCCCCTTCTCGTCTGCCGTGTTATTAAGGTCAAATTTTATTTTGCCTCCACATATCTATGTGAGGTGGCATTTTCACACATGAGAATAATACGATCAAAGCACAGGACCCATCTGAATGACAGACACCTTGCTGACTGTGAGACAAGGTGTGTCCTACTATGAGCCCAGCTACAGTGCATTAACAGATGGGCTGCAGGCACAACAATCACACCGACTGTGACTGATGCACCCAGACAGGGACGAGGTCCAGGTTGATTTGACTTGTGCTGTGGTGTATCATTCCTCTCAGGATTTGAGGCTTCGGTTTTGAATGGTGCAATATAAATAACAATGGCTCATGTTTGCATATACGTCTCACATCTCTGCTATTAATTTACATGGCAGTTGTCAAATGTGTGTTCAAAATGTTTTGCAAAAAAAAAACCAATACTGCATGGATCGTGGATTGATTTCCGTATTTCTATATTTTAGAATATAACATTGTGAAGTAAAGATAAACTGCGTGGTAGAGCTTTGCTTTTTGTCTGAAATGAAAAGTGATCTTGACTTGAAAAGGGTTGGTGTTGTAAAACATTATGTAAAACATTATCTTGACTCCCGAATGAACGAACAAGGTCAGAAAAGCAGGACAAGCAGAACCGTTGAGGAGCAAAACGCTGTCTGTTGATTGAAAACTACATCCGCACAGGTTTTGGGTTAAACTCAATGGATCTGATTTAAAGAGCAGCTAATAACGTGTAATAATTGGCGGAAAATAAAGTTACTCACCACCGTGTGGAGTTACTGCTCTGACCATGCACTCACAATAACACATTCAACATCCCTTTGACAGCTTCCTGGAGACACCTCGTAACACTGGCGCCTCTCATTGGTTCAGCTCCTACAAGCTCGCCTCTGATTGGCTAATACGCGACAAAACATTACCGAGTGTCACCGCGTTACAAGCAGCATGGCGGCTCCCATGGACGGTGTGGGTAAACACCCAGCAGAGCGTCCACCAGTCAATAATACGAGTTTCCAGAAGAAAACAAGGAGCAGGTTAATCTCAATACCCGGCACGAGACCCTCGGTGCAAAATGGACAACTGTTAGTGTCAACCGGTGTCACATCGCTCGACTATCTGCTCGGTAACCGAAGTGCTAAGCTGCACGGCTAACTCAGCCTCAATGTTTCTGACTGGACAGGGTGAACTTTGTTGTGCGACTGCTTGTCAATTTGATTTTATTGCTGCGATTCTTTTCCCATAACTACATTGATGACTGTCAATATCAAAACCCACGTGGTTTTACACATAATTGTGCTCAGGGTGAGAAACTGCTTGCTTTCTCTACCGGGGGTGTCATGGTCCGTTTCCATTATTTAGATGCTTTGAAATGAAAATCCCACAAGTGATCTATGGATGTTTTATTTAATCCCGTGATTCTGCGTCCAATCATTTGAATGTTACTCGAGGCTCCAGCCCTTGTGACCCAGGTCTGGATAAAGCGAGGTAGGATGGATGAAGTCAAACAAATTGTATTGTAAAATCATACCATGGATAAACCAAAACAAGAAAAAAAGAAGTTACAGAATCACATGTCATTAAACGGCTAAAATAAAGCAAGTGTACACACTTTAATCAAAAAGTCTGTGTTCCTATTTCTGCATACAGAATAAGACAGGTATCCATTGGTATTTCTCCAAACATGTTTGGCTGTGCAACATTGGCACAAATTAAACAAAACCACAAAATTGTTTTTTTTAACTTATAAAGTATGAATGACATGGACAATGTGCTGACATGCAAGGAAAAACCATAATAGATGTTTTGGGAGGTTATTGCACCTCAACCATGAGTATCGTATACATCCATCTATCCATCTTCTGTACTGCCTATTTCCTGTTAAGGGTTGCTGGCTGCTGGATCCCAGCAAACTAAAGACAACAGCAGGGTATACTTGGACAGGTTGCCAGTCCATCACAGGGCAAACACAGTCACCAGTTGTCCTCACACGTATGTTTTTGGCCAGTGGGTTGAAACCCATGCACACACGGGGAGAACATGCAAACTTCACACAGAAAAGCCAGGATGGTATTTGAACCCAGACCGTCTTGCTGTGCGGCAAGAGCGTTGCGCCACCATGCAGCCAATATATGATACAGGGGGAGGGATGCTGTTGCAGCAATATCAACTGTCGAGATGTCATGTGAAAAGTAAAGATTACTGCAAATTATGCACTTGTTAATTTTCTTCATTTTAGAACAAATTTAAGTATTATGAGGGCATTATTACATACTCAAATCAGTACTTTGCATCCGCAATCACACAGATAAAAATACTTGTGTTTGGTCTGTAAAAAAATCTATCTTTAAGAATTTAAGCTGAGATGCTTTTCTCACTCTCTGTGTCTGACAAGTCAAAATATCCTATGCTCGGGCAAAAAGGAAACATGTTTTTATACACTGCACTGCTAAGACGGACCTTTCACTCACCACTGGTCCCAGATGCTTTTACAGGAATAATTTGTAACTTTCATTATACTAACACATTGCTCCAGGCAGCCATTTTAAACAGCTTTCTTTGCTAAGGTGATATTGCAAAGAAAGTATGCTGCTTAATTTTGAGGTCACCACAGTGAATTGTAGTCCACATGTTTGACTTTGCACAAGCTTTATTATGCTGTATGAGTAACTGCTCTTTTTTGTTTTTTACAATCAGGTGGTGGGTTAGCGGTTGGAACAGTTCTTCTCATAGGTGAGTCTGTGATTTCAAAATTTTCAATGTAATATTTTATTTTTCAGGGTTCCCATCAGGTGCAGCATAACATTCATTCATGTCCGACCTCTTGAAAAATCTTTTACACTTCTATTTCTTCTGCTTTGTTTAAAGAAGCTTTCCAAACACACCCCACTAATCATACATGAATTATTTGAATTGTCCCGTCTCAGCGTCAGACTCACTTCCAGCAAGAATTATGGCATGTTGAGAAACTTCTTGACAATTTTTTCCTACGGTTATTAATGCCAACTATCCAACCCAATTTTAACATTTTGCAGTAAAAGCTTTGATTGTTATATTAATCCCATCACCGAACATAATAGTTTGAAACCTTGTGTTTGTGTTCAACCCATCAGTTTTGTAAGGTGCATTCACTTTGGAGATTTTCCTGTTGGTTTCTTAATGCTCGATTATGTCATCCCTCATTTGTTTTAGATTCTCATTTTCAAATTAAACAAAACACATTAAACGAGTGATTCTTTGCCTTTTCCCCCGGAGCCCCCCTCAGATTGTCTCTAGAAAAGCTTTTACCAAAACATTACAGTGAACCGGATCAACTTGACATACATGGTCATACCTATCATACATATAGGAAAGCAGTTTCCTTCTTTATCCAAGTCGCTTCGCCAGTGCTGTTTCCTTGACTAAGTTGGCTCTGCGGATAGCTTTGGGATGCTTCCTACCTGGTAGAACGAGACTATTCATAGACATTACAGTGAAGACGAAAGAAAGCACAGGCACTCTCACCCACAAAAGCAGGAACTTTAGAATAAAAGAATCAATGAATGGATTTTTATTCAAATCATGTAAAAACAAAAGAAAGATATTAAACAAGTTAAAAAGAAAAAAAATCTAAATAAGTAGAGCAATAAAATGTTTGGCGAGAGCACACTCCATTTTCATATTTGGTACAAGCTCTACATGTCGGGGGTAGGAAGAAGTACAAACTTATTTAATCCTACACCCTTTGCAAAGCCATTCTTTCTCTTTTTCGTCACATGATTTTTTTCAAATCTTAATTTAACTTCAATATTACATAATTATACCCACGTATCTACAGTGACACTAATACAACATTCATCAATCAATCAATCAGTGTGACACCATAAGCACCCAAACTGTCATTGCTAACCCTGTACCTTGCTACAATCAACTCTTTGTATATTTTTTTCATTGTTTTAAATTAAGTTTAGTAACTTGTTTGAGTTTGATTTCTACACTTATTTTGTTCTGTAAGTTTAACACCCCTGCTGGTGATACAGAAGCATTTCAAGGTGGTGCGAACTTTTGACTTTTAAACTGTAATTTTCCCCTAAAGTTGTAACCTTCTTCTCTTTCATGAAACAATTGCTTAATGTTACCCGGCACTAAGGTATTCGTTGCTCTATTTAGTATTTGAATGATTTTAAACTCCACAAGGTCAATGAACTTTAACGTTTTCGACAGTAAGAATAGTGAATTGGTGTGTTCACGAAAGCCAACATTGTGCATGATTCTTTTTGCTCTTTTCTGTAGGATAATAAGTCCTTGTTGTAAATTTACATAACTTTCCCCAAACCTCCACACTGTAAAGTTAAATATGGTAGAATCAGTGAATTATAAAGAATGTGAAGTTAAAAAGCAATTGGCAAATTAGATAATCTGCTCCAGGTTCTGTCTGATATATATATATAAAGTGCAGTGGGACCCAGGGTCTAAGTTTGGGAACCACTGTGTTACAGCATGAGATCAGTGTGACTTTTACCACTTTTACTTTGGGAATTTCCTTTCAAGATATTCTGCATGCAGCTGAAGGTACACATAGTTCCAACTCAAAAATCGCTACAGACAAAAACATCCATCCATCTTCTTTACCCCCTTTATCCTGACTAACACTGCCTGCAGCTGAATCTTATCTTGGCCAACACCGAGTTAAAGGCAAAGTTGAACTTGTGTTTTGTTTTGGGCACAGCCATCAAGAAAAATGACTTCTGCCATGAACTGCTGTTTTTAACATATGCTTGTATAGTTGTTGTCAGTACATTGGTATACATTTTATCTTACATAACATTCTTCAAGCCAGGGAAGGGCTCGATGAGCTGCCTTTTCTGGAAGCATTTAACTCCCAAGTATCGTTAAAAACTTGTTGCAAGACTCATCGAAGGAGTCAGGTGTCATGTAATATAGTACTGCAGTATAGTACTACTATACTACAGCGTATAGTCGCTTTAATTCACTTCATCTATATATTTATGTAGGACTGAAATTGAGATAAATAGCATGGCAGCACGCTACAGCAATAGTCTCTCTGTTCTCAGCCTTTTTGTGGTTAGTATGTCACTGTTGAACAGAACAGAAATACACTAATGACCCGGAGGTCTCCAGTTAGAATCCCAGGTGTTCACACTTTCACAGTGATCCTTAATTAACATTCCCGTCTGCAGATGTGTTGTAGAAGTTTTCTGAATTACATTCAAAGCAAGTAGGTTTTCTAGGGACGTAAATGTCTCCCACTGTATTATTATTATTATTATCATTCATCATAGGCTAGGCTATATGCACTGGTGGACAGTAAGGTTAAGGTAGTCATGTTTCCCCTTGAAGCTGTAATTTGTGTGTAGCCAAGGCCTATACCAACTGATGATATTGCTTTGCCCTTTAATTCATCCCCCCAATCGATGCAGGAGTCAGTGATTACACACTAATGCGTTCTTCCCTTCCATTTTGTGAATCAATGTACGGTTGGTTTCATCTGGTAATGAGAGACACAATAAAGGTGAAATGCGTGTGTGTGCGCTCTCTTGTGTTTGTCTCTGAAAGAGTGGCGTGTGTGTGTGTGTGTGTGTGGGTGTGGGTGTGTGTGTGGGTGTGGGTGTGTGTGTGTGTGTGTGTGGGTGTGGGTGTGTGAGCACACACTGCTGTCTGTGTGTTTTGTTGTGTGGGAGGGTGTATGCGTTGGTGAGGGGTGGGGTGAGTTTGGAGTGTGTGTTTGTTTGTGTTTGTTTCAGGCAGTCGTCTCCTACAGTCTGCCCCTTTAGCCGTGATGGCCCGTTTGTGAGACAGACATAAAATTATCAGACTGGTCGTTGTCTGCCTTTGAAGTGTCTTGAGCTGTCCGTCCCGATTTGTCATCCAGAGGGGGGGATCAGTCCAGTATGGCTGCTGTCTGAAGATTTCTCATCTCTCCGGCGTTTTTGTGATAGAAGAAAAAAAAAGCCTTACCAGCACTTTCGTTAAATGTGTGTGATTTCAATTTGTCAGTGTAAAAAAAACTACTTTTTACCTGCAAAGATTAGTATTAATTTTTACCCATTTGATTTACCTTAAATCTCAGTGTGGTAAAATGGGACTGAAGTGTTGCACTGTAATAAAGTCCACATTCATGACATCAAGTGACATAAAAAAACCCCCCCAAAAAACATAATTTATCTCAAACATCCCCCATCTTGTTTAGATTATTTACATATAAATTTGAATAAAAATATTTATATCTTGTTTTGTTTCATTCTTTATGATTTACGTTTATTAACCATAAAAATCTATATAAAGGATCAAAAAATTTTATATTTCCTAAGATTAGATGATTTTTTATATTTTCTCAAGTCACAGTCAACGTTTTATAAATGCTAGACATATTTATGAGTCTTAGTAATAACTGACAAAACCAGGCCCTTTTTAATAATGTTCAATGATTTTTAAATGCATAGGTACAGTAACTTGTATTATGACGCTGAGCAGCATTGACAGAATGAGTAAAAAAAACTGTGTATCTGCAATAAGGATGGGCAATCGTGGCACAAACACAAGTGTTGTGTTCCAGTCAGCTCACTTATCAAGGAACAATCTCACATGCAGGTCAACATGAAAAAGAACTACCGGTGACGACTGAAGACTTGCTTTACTTTGCATGCGATGCAAAATGCAGTAAAATGCCTTTGCAATAATAGCGAAATTGTGACTTTCAAATGTACTTTCTCAAAGCTATTAGTCACAGAACAGAGATGAGCACATGTCATCTGTTCTCTAATGACAGGTCGAGTTCAAAACTGCAGTGTTAATCTTTTGAAGGAGAATGATGTCAAACATAGTACAATTTGCCCAATGTGAACTTTGACAGAAGAAAAGCGGTCAGTAGTGAACACAGTGCGAGAATAGCAGAATTTGTTGACTCACAAATTAACTAATAGAAATGTAGCCCTTGTTTGAAGTGGTGTAGCAGTGGCAGTTTAGATTTTTAAATATTTCTTGAAAATTATCTTTCTTATTAAATGTCTATGTTCATTTGTCTTTTTAAGAAATGATATTTCATAGACCAAAGACATACAAGCGACAAACATTCTGACCTAGATATTCTGTCTCCTCCCCCTTCAGCTTTAGCAGATATGATTCAGGTCTATCCTGCTCTCGTGTTTGAAGGCAAATAAATCAAAGACCTTTCCTCCTTTATCAGACCTTAGTCAGAATAAGCAAGAAAAAACAAGAGGAAGAATAAAATCATCCCCTGACTGTCCAGAGTGACTGATCTACCTCAAAGATATGACCCCCCTCCCCAACCCCCACCCCCTGTTGCTCCTATACCCCGCCACCTCCCGCCCCCTCCTCATACCCCCTGCCTCAACCGCCTAATGACTCCTGGAGGTTCCATTTGTAAGGCTCCCATAGAAACACAACCACAATAGGCCCCATCTTGAGAGGGCCCATCTGGGAGTCTTTGTGGGGCCTGCTGAAAGCCACAAAGGCCTGCTGACCTAGAAACCCATCAATAAGAGAACAGGGAGCCCCACCGACAACAAATTGAAGAGCCAAGGAATTTCCTGGGCCATCCTAAGTCCGTAGGTGAGGAGGTAGACTGGGAACGTGGGAGGCTGAATTCTCCGGATGTTGGAGGATGACACATCAGGATGTCATTCCCAAGCTGTCATCGGCATGCCCATTACCTTAAACTGTCACCGCTGCCTTTGTCCTTGTACCCACTGTTTGTCATTGTGAAGAGGGGCCTATGAAATCTTTACAAAATGGTGAATGTGACAGGAAGCAGCAGCAGCATGCTGGGCAGAGTTATGTGCCCTGCTCAGTTGGGTTTCATGGTGATGATGATGCAGGCTTTTTCTGTAATTATTATTGTGGATTTTGGGGTGTGGAAAGTCAGGTGGCTGCTGCCTTGTGTTCACCAACAAAGGATCATTTGGTTAAAGTATGTTTTGTGAGTAGAAGTATTTGTCAGACTTTATTCAATGCTTGAGCCGCCACTGGATAAGTCTGTAATGTCATCCCTCAAAAGGGATTTGCCCTGTGAACGTAACTTATTTTGTAAAATGATGATCTGATGTGAATGGCACTGGAAACATACTAGTGAAAGAATGCCAATGCCATCAAAGTGCAATCACAAAGCAGAAAGATTCAAGTGAACCAGATGTCAGGAAGCATTTTGAAGGCATATACTATCTTATCTTATTTCTGCCTGTTCTCGTCAGTCGTCCTGACAGCCGAGGTACTTTTCCGTTCAGTGGGAGGGGTCAGGTAAATGCTTAAGGCAGGTGTCTCATGCTCACCTCCCCTGCTACTCGGGTATATGATAGGTCGAAGTGGACAGGGATACTGTTAGTACCCTAACAAGAGAGCGGGGGATGTCATCTCCACTTTGATAGACAAATCACACTGCAACAACTATTTATCTGTGCCTTGTCAGTTACCACCTCTACTGTTTCCTACAAAAGGTACCCAGAATGGGGTCCTTATATCAATTATAGTTGGCAGCTGTGATGTGGTCATGTACTGCTGTTGTGTCGGTCTGCATAGTGAACAGTGAAGGAGGCAATAAATCACGAAAGACTTAAGGTCCATAAAACCAATCTTCATTGCTAAATCTTTTTGTTACCTTTCTTAAAGAATGTGGCATCGGACAGTCGACCTCAGCTCATTGTTTGTTTGTTTTTATTTTTGTTTGTTTCAGAGGAAGATCGGTATGATACCTACTCTCGCATGATCTTAAAGTACTTCCTGGCAGAAGGAGTGGTGTGTCAGCACAAACTTTTTGTGGCATCGGCTCAAGACAACCCTGAGGACATTTTACAGGTAAGAGGAAACATGCAATTTAGTGTGTAAGATCTGAGACAGAGAAGAGTTTGCATACGGTAAAGGTGTTTTCATCTTTAAGCTACAAACAAAGCGAAGGTGGTGTTAGTATAGCTACTCAAACATCCTATGCGGTGGAAATGCACTTTTTGAGTTTTCCCCCCAAAAATTTAAAGTATTGTAGTTGTCAAAACAGAGAGGAAACTGTCTTTAGAAGTCATGTTTTGTCACATTGACTCTCATACAGTGCTGGGAGACAGCTTTCTTCAACATGTGTGAGGGTCAGAGGGGGTATCGGAGAGGTCGAGGGTGGCATGGGTGTGGCATTGTTGAAATGTTTACTGTCGCATCACTTTGTGTAGAGGGCTGCAGCCCCAGAAGCTGACTGCCACCCAGCATACAGGAGGAGGGCCTCTCTCGCACTGATTGATAGTGGGAGGGGTCATAGCCTCACCCTCTCTTTACATATCAAAGACTTATTAGGAGAAGGACTCCCAATGGGGATATATCACGTCATTTAATGTTTTCACAGCTACATTTGCAGTATGCTAATCTTCACATGCTAGGTCACACTTTATCCACAAACAAATAAATTAACTCAGGAGGGGCAGCCAATGCAATGGGGAAAAAAATGTTTGACGGGTTGTGATCACATTGTTAATTGAATAACTGTTTACATGGTTTAGATTAACAATATTCTTTTTTCTTAATGTGTCTTGAATCCACACTAAGAATTTCTATACTCTCTCATTTTGTCTGCATGATTTTATAGATTAATAAAACAGTCTGCTGTTCATGTACACATTTTACTCCCATTGTGTGTGTGTGTGTATATATATATATATATATATATATATATATATATTTTTTTTTTTTTTTTTTTAAAACACAGATACATTTATTCATAACCGGGTTATCAAGGTAAAGCTAAAAGCATGTTTTAGTTTCAATTACATTTTAGAATGATTATGAAAAGTCACCTACATGGATAAACTGGACTTTATTGTCTTGCTGCTCAGTAGCTGTATCTGCTTGGAAAATTACAGTAACACTTTTAATTACAGACATCAGGTGCAAACAGTATATTTTCATTGTCGAAATTCATTGTGTTATTTCATCATGCAGGAACTCCCGTCTCCTATCTTGGATGACGTCGCTATCCCCAAGGTGGTGGAACAGCCCAGACTGCCTTGTGAACCTCAGGAAAGTTTGGATGCCATGAAAATTGCTTGGCGCTATCAAAACCTCCCTAAAGTCCAGGTATTCAGATGGATTTCTATGTTTATCATGCCTATCATTGCAGGTATTACAGCCCTTTTCACCGATATATATTAAGATAAAAGTTACTTTGTGATTGTCTGCTGTTATGAAAAGTTCAACATGTGTCACTGTTAAAGATGGTATGAGAATGGACAGCACCGGCCCTCTGGTCTTAGTAGTTTGGCAATTGTCTCGACCACTAAATCCATCAGCTTCTAAACTCCTTTGTGGAGTGAATGAGGCCTCAGCCTCTCTTTTCAGAGTTGGACCAGATTACTCACACTTAGCTGGAAATAGGTAGGCTTTTCAGTGGTCCCCAACTCACATGTACACACACACACACACACACACACACACACACACACACACACACACACACACACACACACACACACACACACACACACACACACACACACACACACACACACACACGCCTGCACCCCTGCTTAGCCTGGGAAACAAGCGTACTTTGCAGCCTGAGCATTGACATGTCTGCTCGATCAACCCTATGACCCAGACCTGCGCCTCTGTCTTCCCCCAAATCCCTGCCTTTCCCCCTGCTAGGGTCGGCAGCCCTACACTCTTTCTTCCGCTTTGAGGAGAGGTGACCCTCCCCTTCTACTTCTCTGCAGTCTACCCCCGTCGGTCTATAATCCATATCGCTATGTGGATTAACAGCACAGTGTATCCCAGGGGATCCTCTCCTTCTTTCTCTCCTCCCTGGAAACTTCTTTATATCTGTGTCCTTTCCTCACCTCTCCCCCTTCCCCTGTAAAATCGTCTTTACAAACCACTAGTAAGCCCCACCAGAGGATTTGCATCACAAATTCGCCCCCAGAGTCAGCGCTTACTTTCCCCTTACACACACCTCTCCTGGCAGAGCCCACTGTGTCGCTCTCTCGATGAAGACATCAGATCAAAGGTGAGGCCGTCAGGGCGGGGATGGAACGCTAAGCGGGTTGCCCGGCTCACAAAGAGAAGATGAGCCTCTGACCCCCCCTGCCCTGCTGACCCCCTCGTCCCGCCAGGAGAGGGACACACCGGGGGCCCTAATCCAGATTAGAAGTAGATTAAGGGCCCCTCTAACAATGGAATCCCTGGTTTCACTGAGAGAGAAGAGCTAAAACTCTCTCTTTCAGCTGCAGGAAAACATCCGCCTTCCCCTGCGTCCCTGACACGTTCGCATTCACAGCCAGAAGTGGACATTTATGTGAAGAAATGATTAAGAGCATAGACGTAGTGGTTATTTAACTTCTCTGCAGCACGAATGTTGAGGAATGACCCATAAACAATGCAATTGCTTTGCCATAGCCTCACAAAGCACACTCATTTAACATATTACAAAGACAAATAAAGTTTTGCTGTCCTATAAACTATTAGCGGTATATTCTCATATGAAATAAGTTGAATGCTCGAACATGTGTTTTGAATAGATGAAACCATGCAGTAGTGTAAGATGCATTTTAAGACGTTCTTTTTTTAATTGACTTATTTCGAAAAATCTTTACAATAGACTTCATTTGTTGACCTTTTCAGAGTGCCCTCGCGTCGTCTTCTCGGTTCGGGCATTACTATGACGTTTCCAAGACGATGGAGCCAGAAATTCGCCAGGCAGCCAAGTGCCACCGTTTCTACCTTCCAGACCATCCCACCCAGTCATCAAACACACACAGGTAAAACGACAAGACATCATCCGCAGAATGTACGGAAACCAATGAGACACCATCTGCAGAGCACAGGCACACGAGCCCGACATCATCCACGAAACACAGTTATATAAATAAGACACAATCTGCAGAACACAGGTAAGCAAACATGGCAATGTTCACAGAATACAGCGAAACCAGAGACACAGACAAACTGACATTATTTATAGAGCACATACTGCATAAGACCAAAACTTATGCCATAAATCTGTGTCACCCAGAAGGCATTGAGCTTTTTCTTCCTTTTAGTGAAAGCAATTCATACAATTTCTTTAGAATTCTGACATTACAAGTTTATCTATCAACAACTTCTACTGTCATTTTTTGTTCATAAAAGGTCACAAAATGATTTAAAACAAAAAGACCCAAATCAACATAAAAGTAATTATATGTTTTATTTTTATCATAGGAACCTTTTTTTTTAATTGGACAAACAAGTTAAAAATGTCAAGAACAGGAAATGGTAATTTTACATGAAAAGGACTTTTTCCATGATATGATCTTCAAAATAGTTTTCAATTAAGTTTCTTTTAATTAGTTCATCAGACCGTTTATTGTTTGCGATAGAATGTTTTTATTTTGCTTATCTGCCCAAAAAAATCCTTACATCTCACATTAATTAATACATTTTTGTTTCAGTAGTTGATCCCAGCAATGACGACGACACGTAAAAAGCATTGATGTTCCAAGCTGCTCACTGTTCGACATTCACAGGAAATACCCAGCCAAAAACATTTGGATATATTTTGAATACTGAAACACTCAGTACATTTGTACGAGCATCTCCTACAAATCTGGTTCATCCTCTGTTCTAAGTAGCTTGACATTGGCCTAAGTCATTCAGCCTTCTGGAAAGGTTGTGCATGTCTATTCAAATAAGGGTCTTGTTTGCTCAGCGTCTGTTTGATTTCTCCTGCGTTGAGTGTACTTAGGGTTCAGAGGTCATGAAGGCTCTTTACTCAAAAGAGTGCTGCTGAGCACACAAGGGCACACGAAGGCACTCTCACACACACTGGGTAAATACAGCAATCTGGAGCACAGAGGATGTGGAGGAGGCTTTATAGTATCCCTCTTCCTTTATGTCTGCAAACAGACTGTTTAACAGAGCACCTTTTTACAAACACATTAAATGCCGTGGACATTCAGTTTACTTATCATTGTGCTAAACGTCTGTTCAGAACCAGTAACTAATTGGAACAATTTGAAATATTAAACTTTCTTCAATGATGCTTGGAGTTTAGTGAGGCAGCGAGTCAGAGTGACATAGTGATGTTGAGAGTCTTGAATGGGATATAGATCTTATAGAAATTGTGACAGCGGGAAACTACACCTGCACTGCACCATTGTGCCCCGAGTCCCGCCCCAGCACTGACTGAAAACACACACACACACACACACACACACACACACACACACACACACACACACACACACACACACACACACACACACACACACACACAGTATTGCACATGCACATGTACCACACAAACTCCTAAGCAGGCTACTCCCCCTTGCACGTGTCCACAGCCCCATGTTGATACCCTAGCTGTTAAATTGCTCCATTTCACTTGAAGGCATAATTGGCACAAATTGCTCTCTAGGTGATACAGATCCTGTTGTTTAAGACCAAGCATCCCCCTTCTTTCCTCCTTTCTTCACTGACTGAAAGAGAAATACTGAGATAAAGAAGCTTCCCTGTGCATGATCCTAATTAGCTGACGCACTAGCCCCTATAGCTAAGCACCTAGACATTTTTGTTACCTGAATGAAGAGTGCTCAGTAGGGGTAGCTAAGGCACAATGATGCCTCGCACAATGGCTGCCAACCAGAAGCAGGCTCCCGCTCAACTGCATGTCACACCACCCCTGCCCCCTACTTCAGCGCTGGGGAATGGGCAGAGTGGCCATGGAGGGTAGGTGTCCCTCTTTCACCAAACCAGCACTATCATTAGCCACAGCAGGGTCAGGAGGCACGACTGTTGTGCTCAATAACTGAAATAGAGTACATAGATATACTTGGCCGAATGTAATCAACACAAGTATGTATTACCGTTCTTTATGCAGGGCTATTGGCGTGTGACCAATCCATGTGTATCAGCTTTTGTAGCCTGCAGGTCAAATTGACAAGTGACATAGCAGCCCACTGTGAGTCACTACAGAGTGGTCATTACAATGGTGGGGCGTTTTTAAGTGGAGGGTCCTGTGTAAAAAGCTGGGGTTAACATTCCCATTGGCCATCATGGGGGCACATGGAGGGCTCAGCAGTTATCAACCCCTTGACTACTACTTGACGTTCCGCCGTTGCTACTGTATGGCCTTTGTCAATGGTGCACAACTTACCCCTGATTAAACACCAAAATGCTGTTCTCAGTTAATTTCAGATCTCAGCCCATTAAGTCTCTTCTTACTTATCACCGTTGTTTTGTGTATGTTTGTGCATATGTGCGTCTCATCTGTCTGTCTGTCTATCTCGGCACAATCACATCCTCAGGGAGCTGACAAAGAACCAGTCATGTTGTAATTTAATCAACCAAATAAATTAATTGGATCTCTTGATATGGATCATCTGTCTGCTTCAGTGGCTCCAGAAAAGCACAGTCAGGAGGAACATATTGCAGTCATATAGGATTAGGCTACTGTGGTGATAGACTTGGCCCACATTTATCATAATGGTCTCAATGACAGTCCAAAGTACTTTTGTTCTCAATATTTGGGTTTATTTGCTTCACTGTGTCCATTTTCTCCTCTGTCCTGTGATCTCTCCAGTCCCATGCTTGAGTCCTACTCTGCATTGCTGAAGTCTCTTGAAGAGGTCATACACAGGGAGGGCTTTGATGTAGTGGCCCCCATGGTAAGAACTGAAAGACTCCTCTTTTTTTATGTTGTTTCAATTCACTGTTTTTTTGGTGCTCATTTTAGGTTTTAAAAACGGGCCAGGGACAACAGATAAATATGAGCCCATTCAGACTAATTCTGGCTCATTTACAGTTTTGTATTGATCAGTGAGCACTGTCCCATCTCAATAAATTTAATTAAATATGAATTCACTGCTCATCGCTTCACCAGGTAAACTTGTAAAATATAATGTGATCAAATACAGTAGATCTTATATGAGTTGTGCTTCTATAAAGCTCATAACTGAGTTTTAGTTAGCAAACTCAGATGCTGATTCTTGTTGATGTTCATTTTTCAGGTTGTGATGGGTTAATGTTTATCTTATCGAAGGGTGCTTTCAGAAGTTTTACCACCTCATATTTGTTAATGTGGTGGCCAAGATAACACCTTTTAATATAACATTATATTAAACTCATACCTCTACAGATAATTTGAAAAATATGTTCATTTTCCTCAATGGCGGAATTTATAGCTCATCTTTTGTATTAGAGCACATTAGATTGTAGATGTTTCTAATAAAGTGGCAGCTGAGCACATATTGTTACGTAGTTTCCAATTGTTGTCGGGTCTTTTAAGAAAGAAGCACATTCACTAAATACATTATGTTGTCATAAATTCAAGTAATATATTTTTTTGTACATTGCCAATAACACTAATAAGACCAGTAAGACAGAAAATTGTAATATTTGAAATATTATATATTATTGCAGATATAACACAACTTAAAAAACTCTCCACAAAAATAGAAAAATAGTCCACTTCAGTAAATTTTATCAATTGAGCTCAAAAGTTAGAATGACCAAACGTGGCAGAATGTTATTTAGCTTTTTATCTTGAGAACCAAACATTCATTTAATCAAGCAAATTGAAATCTGCATAACTAGTCCCAAGTTACTTTATCGGGGGTTTTGACAGGAACATTCCTAAAACACAACAGTTATGTTTTCTCAGGAAGTAAACACATGCACTCATAATTTATTATTTTTGAATAGAAAGTCTGACCAGTTGATACTGCAGAATACCATGTGGCAAATAAGTATCTAGATTTAGTCAGCCTATCATATATTGTGATCTCCGTATATAAATCAATTTCATGTGTGATATGTATATGGAGGAGCCTTTAAAAAAAAAAAAAAAAGAGGGCTGCATCTGTGACCTCAAGCATTGCTGTCACATTCCAACCACCACTCCAGTCTGTTATGTCTCTTTCTAACCTGCGTGGGTTGGCCTCACCTGCACGTCCCAGCTGTGTGTGTCTTACCTTTGACATACATCTTTTTAATAATCGACAATCCTCTGCAGAATGCCAGAAACATCCGTGGCCCCGTCTGTCTCGTTTTGCATGCCTATTTATGTTCTCCACAGGGCCAAGTCCTGTGTGAACATAGCATACATGCTTAAAACCTGCTCAAACTTCAAACACTCTACATCCTTAATGGGATTCATTCACAAGAGCATCAAAACGTTGTTTGTGATCCCGTGCATGTGTGTGTACCTTATTCACCTACATTCAATGACCCCTCTGCTCGTCACCTGGAGCCACCTCTCCCCCCACTCCCAAGTCAGTCCCATAGAGGATTTACCTCTCTCACCCCCCACTTTCCCTCCCCAAGTGCTGTCACTCACACACCAGATTAACTGCTGACATCATTAAAGCAGTGTGGCCGCCTGACATGCTGTTGGCACAGTCCAGGAATGCAGACCAACACAGAGCGACATGGGCACTGGCACAAAAATGCCCAGTATGGATGGATCATAGTGTGCGTTGATTTGTTAATCTGCCTTTGTGGACTGTTAACATGCAGATTTAATATCTACTGTGTGATGTAAATAGCAGATTAGAGGAAGGATTAATCCCCCTCAGCATAGTTTTATGTCTTTGTGAGAGGAGTGGGACAGGGGTGGCAGCAGGACTGAGAGTCTCCATAGACACTAGCTGATTAGGGTTGTGGTCCCAGGCTTGTTGTAGTCTATATGGCTGGCCTATGGTCCTTGGCTGGACCCCGCTGGCACTTTTCCCTGATTTCTTTTTTCTATAGGCTAAACTATAGGAGTAAAGTTTGGCCTCTCCTCCTGATGTTGCCACAGCAACAGTCATGTTGCCACAGTCTCCCCCCTCCTGAGCTGCAGTCAAAGAAATAGATTTCTAATTTGGTGACCTCCAAAAACATGTGCATGAAAAGAAAGGGCACATCTATAAGCGACAAATACACTAATTTACATAGGACTTGTATTATATTAAGTTATTGTGATGAAACATGTAAGTTGAATAACGTAAAGGAACATGATTAGGAAGGTCAGGTTGAGAGACTTTTGGAAGGTATGAGCAAATCAAGTCAAACTCACCAAAACAATGGGGTTTATTTTTCTTAGCTCCCTGTTATTCTGATCCAGATCCAAACCAATCTTAGGTCATACTGTTGGGAGAGGAAACGATGGGGAGTGGGGCGGAGGGGATTTTGGAGTCCTGAGATAATGGA
This sequence comes from Lipophrys pholis, assembly GCF_963383615.2. Lineage (NCBI taxonomy): Eukaryota > Metazoa > Chordata > Actinopteri > Blenniiformes > Blenniidae > Lipophrys > Lipophrys pholis. Next base: position 17,531,004 of record NC_137636.1, on the reverse strand, counting down.
GGGGGAGGGATAACAGAGAGAGGAGGCTGGAGGGAGAGGGGGGGGGCAAAAAGTGAGCAGATTTTAGGCTCAGGCTTTGTTAATCACTCTTGGCTCTCACCTCAGTAATCAGGAACCACCCCGAAGAAAACCTCAAATAAAAGGCAATTGAACTAAAGGCTAAAAACCTCTCACAGTTTGGACAGGCTCCTCCATTCTCTCAGTTTCAGTGATATATACCCCACTCCTGTTTGGCCACTTTTTCTCTGTTCTCATGAGAGTGGGTTACCGTTGATCTCTTGTGATGGGGTTGGGGTGGTATGGTGATGGTGGGTGGGGGTGTTTCAAGGGAACACACTCCACCCTTACCCAGGCCCCCTTGGCTGCAGAGCATCGCTGCAGTGCCAAGAATGTGCTGGGGTTTCTGGGTGGCGGCCATATTGGAAGCCTGTCTGACAGGTCCATTGTGCGTGTGTCAGATGGCTTCTGTGATTGGGCAGTTGTGTCCAGTCACGTTTGGGCACCGTGTTTCTGTCGTCTGTGCTGGTGAGCAGACTGTGCGCTCGCTCCCTCACAAACTTTGTGAATAAAATCCAAGACAGCAGCACCTTTCTGAAATTATTTGAATGCTGTCATCAGATCATGTTTAAAAGCACATTTTTGAACCTTTTTGCATTTGTGTGCTTGTGTACATGTGTGCCGTGTGTCTCTGCCTGTGTGTGCATCAGTGAAACTTTGCATTTACTTTTTTCACATTTTTCATATTTCTTAACCCTCGTTCTCACTTGTTCTTATAGCCAAAGTCACGAAACATCCTGCGCGTTGGGCTTCACTCTCTTGGCTCTGCGCTGTGGGGTGATGACCTGACTTGCCATGACAACCCCAGGTATCGTCATGCCCTGACTACCTTTCTGTATGGGCTGCGTGCCTTGCTGAGGTCATCACTGTCCGTTGCCGTACTTACTGTTCCTTCTCATCTTATCCAGGTAAGAAAGTGTTTCACACGTAAAAACAACTTTATTCACATTAATGCTGTTTAGGTACTGTTTGATGACATAAAATTGCAGCTCTATAGTTTACAGGTAACAGCCAGTTAGTACATGCGTGTTTAAATCAGTCTTTGGTCCATATTTATTTGCTTGGTCTTTTTCCTCACAAACATTAAGTGTAGCATCTTTTGTCCTGTGGGCCTCCTCATGACCCTACAGTTTGGTGTCACCCTGGTATGACTCAGGCCTGTGAGGGGCCTCTTCCTCTACACACCACTTCCCCCAGCAGAGCCAGTCAAGCGCACACTCCATTCAAAGTCCTTTAAACCTTTGTTTGTTTGTTTTGGCTCCAATTACTTTAAGCTCTATCCAGAGTGCGTGCCTTATGCACACATATATTGTCTTATAAATATGGCTCCTTTGCAGTTATGTGTCTCTCTTGCTGCGTTTGTGGGTGTGTGTCTTGCGAAAGGAGGAGTGGGAGTTGTGGGGGGTGTCTTCATGGATGCGTCTGTGTCCAGTCTGGCCTCTCAGTGTGAAGGTGGAGTCATCTGCTGAGGCATATGGCAAACCACAGCCCTCCCCCAGACGGTCCACAGAAGCACACTCACCAGAAAAGCCATCTGAGACATTCTACCAAAATGTCTGAATCTGCCCACACTTTAAAGTGTCCTTTTTCCTTTTAGTACTTATTCACAAGAGTACGCACATTCATTTATTTGCAGTCCTTTCACACAAAGATATAGGTCACTGCTTAACTTACACAACAGCTGTGTTGTCACAACATAGTCTGGCTCCAGGCCTATATGCTCAGTGCACAGCGGCCTTGGCCTACTGAAAAAAGGTAGAGTGGCTAACTAGCAGATGTCAGCTGTGGTGGGAGCGGTCCCTCTGTCCCACACTGGCCAGGCCTCCAAACCCTTAATCTGTCCCCTCCCTCTTTTCTACCCCGGGGAGAGAAGTGAATGAGCTGGGAATGAAGAAGAGAGGGGGAAATTTTGGACTGAATCAGGTGTTTGGTGAGTAAGCCAACATGGAGGTAATTAGAGGCTGATACCTTATGACCTTATCATCAGTTTAACATTGTGAGTCTTACTTGATGTTGTTGTGTTCAGAGAATGTTCTAATTGATCAGCTGGGCTTAGTTATGTGTATATTTGCTCACTTTAAGTTCATGACAGTGATGTGTTTCCATTTTTATACACCAGGATGAGACCGGAATATCATTCTGGTAGTTCCACTCTTCAGGTAATTAGATTACTTACCAAAAGAGTGTGGCCTTTTGAAGACTGTCTAGACAAGTAGCAGAGGGCGAGCTGACCGGGACTGTCTTGGCCAGCTAGCCCTCTGCTACTAGTCTACAATACTCAATTCATTATTGAGCAGCTTGGGAAGCTGAGCAACTCACTGAAAGCCTCATCACAGCAGCCCAGTGCCACAGTCCATCTGAAACATTAATTAGGCTTGTCTTAGCCTGGTTCTCCTCCATCGCCCCAACTCCAAAAACCACACCCAACACACACACACACACACACACACACACACACACACACACACACACACACACACACACACACACACACACACACACACACACACACACACACACACACACAAAATACAGTATTCCTTAAAATGCATGCATACCCCCCTCAGTTCTGGCTCAGAATAAATTATGAGTGTACAACACATAAACCGACATTTTGACCACCTGGCTAATGGTGTGTGTGTGTGTGTGTGTGTGTGTGTGTGTGCGTGCGTGCGTGCGTGCGTGCGTGTAAATATATATATAATTTTTATTTAATTTTTTAATTTTTTCCCTCATAGTTACTGACCACTGCTGACCAGGAACACCTCATCTGAGCTATAGTTTTGGAACTGCTCTGACCCAATTGTCTGGCCATTACAATTAGGTGCTTATCCTCCTCCCTTAAATTCTTAATGTTGCCCATTTTCACTTCTACCACATAGGCTTAGTAGACAACATGTTCATTCTTGATTGATATATTCCAACCATTCTAAAGAAAATCTGTATTTCACTTTCCCTGTCAGTGGTTATTAGGGTATAGTCAATTTGTCTACCATCGATACATACTGACCTGCGATAATGCCCATTTTTTTTTTAACAACATCCTTTTTCTAGGTTCACCATTAACAATTGGAAATTTGTTTTAATGTCAAAATATGTCACATCATGTAAGCTGCAAATCACGATATTTCTCAATCTGTTCCATTGACTGATGTATTAAATCTGTATGAAGAATTTATGTGCAATACCTTCATCTATGGACAAATGTTGTCAAACAAACATGTGCAGTGGCTGTCAGTCACCAGTCATCTGCTAAATCTTTTCTAAAATTTAAAATAAGCAAAAACCAAAAAAAATGTATGCATTTGAGATTAGCGTTCCTCTGATCAGCTCTGAAGTTGAAGTCATGGAGCTGTTGAGCACGTGCATGTCTTATTGACCTCATTGTGCAGTGCTGCCACTGAACTGGTGCGGACACTAGATTCCTCCGACTTTGAAACTTCTGATTCTTTGCCAAGGATCCTCATCTTTGTATTTAAGTATGCATAGAAAAGTCATTATGACCTAGACTGACAAGCCCTGATAAAGTTTTAGTTGGCTATCTCCCTCGTGCAGACAGACGCCATGGGTCATACTGAACCATTAATGTTTTGAATAATTTGTCGTATCTCCAAACTGTTACACAGGCTTTAATTGCCGCACAAAAGTGACCTCAGATACCCTGTAAGTGCTGGTGGTAGGGACTAGTTAGATGCTGCATACTTTAAAAGTAGGACAAAAATGAAAAGGAAGAAGAAAGAGTAGGGAAACGACATGAAGGCATGAAAACTGCATTAGGCGGTGGCAGCCAACACAGAGAGAAGGATGTGAATGATTCAGGAGGCAGGGTGATTAATAATGCAAGACTCCCTCTCTCCCTCTGTCCCAACGTCCCTCTCTCCATCCCCTCCACTCCTTTTACCCTTTCCTTCCACTCTTTTGTGTATTTCTCCCTCATTCTCTCTATCCACTATATTCACCAATAATTTGCTCACTTTGTTGTCAACGCACTGACCTAACCAGTAGGGGGAGCTATCCACATCAAGCCTCTGTCACTTTTCCCACTCCTCCATCCTCTTCTGATGTGTGCTAGTTTGAGGTTGTGCACCAAGTCAAGTCTTTTTTGTGAAGAATGCCAGATTGGTGAAAGTACATACATGTAATGTCACTAAGTGGTTGATATTTTTGTGGCTGAATGATGGGTATCCAGGGCATGTCCAGCAGTTGGCCCCAGCATCACCTGTGTAGCCCCTCACACTTTTTGCCCCCTGTATACTTCATGACACTCGCATAAGCCATGGACAAAAATGACCTGGCCACAGGAAATGATGACCTAATTTAATTGCAACACTGATTGCCCGTCAGGAGGCTTTTAATTACCTGCTCATGTTCTCCTCTCCCTCTCCCTCTCCCCTCTCTCTCTCTCTCTCTCTCTCTCTCTCTCTCTCTCTCTCTCTCTCTCTCTCTCTCTCTCTCTCTCTCTCTCTCTCTCTCTCTCTCTCTCTCTCTCTCTCTCTCTCTCTCCCGCTCTCCCGCTCTCCCGCTCTCCCGCTCGCTCTCATTCTTGATTCCACTCAATTCTACAGGACAGGGCTCTAATGGGCAGTATAACCAGGCTATGTGACAATGCCATAGCCTTGGAATCATTCAAAGGCTCTGAGAGAGAAACAAACCCTCTCTACAAAGACTACCATGGTAAGAACACACACTCTCGCTTATCTTTCTCCTTCTTTTCCATCAAATACACACACAGGCAGTGCATTAAGGCTGGGTCTGGGCTGTGGATGGAGGCAGGGCAGCCCCCTTGCAGGCCAGGCTGTCAGTGCGCGTTAGTGTGTTGCTGCTCAATCAGACGTGCTCCTCAGTAGACAGGCCGGGGGGGATTCAGCTGCCACGCTGTACCCCCTCTCCCTCGCACCCTCATCCCCTCCATCCCTGCCTTCCTCCCCCCCTCCAGCAGAGCCTCTCTCCCTCTCGCCTCGCCCACTCTCCATCCCCTGTCCCATACCCCTGAGGCTCTGGAGCAGAGCAGACCAACACTGGGGAATCGATATTCTCACCATCACTCTCTCTTCCTCTCTGCCTCTATCTCTCCATCCCTCGCTCAATGTCTCCATGGCCAGCATGCTCTACTAATAAATGGAGGGCAAGGCTTTCAGAATGGAGAGAGGACACCAGTAAGGGACGGTCAGAGAGAAAGAAACGGAAAGAAAGTGGGAGGAGGGGAGAGCAACACAGTTTGTCTCTGCTCTCCTGTTCTTCGCCATCACTTTTCTTCTGCAGTTTTATCATTTGTGCTTTCTCCCGCTCGCTTCCTTCTTTTCTATCACTCTATCACACTTTCCATGGATAAAGGTCAGTTTAAGCGAGTGGGGTATTTTTAGCAATGCCTCTCCAACTCTGCGACTCACTCTTGCGCTTTTCCTCCCCCCCCCCCCCCCCCCTCATCCCTCCCCTCTCCTCCCTTCCCCTCCTTGGGTGAGACAGCCCCGGTTGTGACAGATGAAGGAAAGAGATTGAAAACATTCTATGGAAGAATTTAGTTTCATCCAACAGCATGTTTTATTTAGATAGACCATCCCATAGTGATCACATTCCTCTGCATGGTAAAGCCAGGTGGCTTTATAACACTGTCAACAAACGAGTGTTGTAGCGCATCATTTTTTAAAATCCTCGTGTAGCACACAATCTTCTTTTGAATTTCGCCGTTAATATTCTTTAAATGGTCTGTTCAAAAATATATTGGCCTGGTTTAACCAGCCATATGAAATCTTGTTCGGTTATGAAATAGATTTATGTGTATGATTGTTTTGATGTGTGTTCATGAGTGCAAACGCATCTGGTACGAATGTGAGAGTGTGTGCGGATGCGCGTGCATGCGTGTTTGCGGCAGCAGTTCAGGGCTGCTCAAAGCATGCTGGGAAGCCTGTCACTGCAAATCAGGCAAGGGGAAATCACCCAAGTGCACAGAGGAGAGAACCCACCATCCCCCACTTTCTCTGTCTGTCTTCCTTTCTCCATTACTCCCTCGATATCTCTTTTTCTTTCAAACACTTACGTATACTCCTTCGACTCTACCATATGTATCAGTGGGTTCCGAAAATGTAACAAGGCAAAAATAAATGAGGAAGAAAAAGTTTTGTTTTAAGTCATTAAAATGTTCTTGTCTTTTTGTTGGAATTCCTAGTTTATCTGTTTTGTGTCTCATTGCTCCAATAGTTGGACATTTATTTTCACCCATGCTTCAGTCCATAGTAAAAAAATTAAAAATAGGAAGAGAGTAGTAATGGTGACAAAGAAAACAAGCTTGTGTACAGTAATACTTCTCATTTCACTGAACTGCCACCAGATTTGCTGCTTAGTGCTTAACTGTCAGAAAACAAATCCTCTTTTTGTGTGCCACTTTTATGATGAACCACAAACTGCAATTTCCACTTTTGCTATCACTGCACTGAACTGTCAGTAACAACCACAGCTGCTTGGAATTCGCAGAAAGCATGCAAAACATGTGAAATATTTATTTATTAGTTTATTCAATTGCTGATCTAGATTGTTAGACCATCTTATCACATCATTAATCTTGCAACTCTGATGCATTTTGATATGTCTATTTCTATTTTGAATAGAAAGTTTAAAAATCTCATAAAAGCACGGTCAGCGAAGAAACAAATAAAATAGACAACAATTTGAGAAGCAAGGCAATTTTATTAGTAAGGCACATTTAAATAGCAAAACAAAAACATTGATAAATGTCAATACAAGCAAGAAAACAAAAAAAAACAAGCAAAAAAAGAACCACAAAAATCTACTACTTCCACTGACTTTATGTTTCTGTCATTTAACAAAGCATTGAATAATTGTCATCGTTGTAAAAACAATGGCACATGTTAGGGTTGGAAATAGGGTGACATATTTATAGGGTGACATTTTTAGCAGAGATTTTGTTGTTTGTTTGTTAAATGATTGTTGTCATAAAATAGCCATCTCAAACAAAGTCAACTTTGCAATTAAAACAGTATAACCATCTGAATGACAATTTGATTGGGACTAATAATCACCTACTACTAAACATTTATAAGCGCTCCATGTGACTTTGTTATATCACAATTATGAAATTGTAATGCAACTTTTAATGATCGCTAAAATTAATAATAATATCAGTGAATAATATATCAGTTAGTCCAACATCCAACAATATTTTCATTGTTTTTTGTTGTAGTTTTTATGCACCTTTAAACACTTGCATATTTAATCTGCTCTCTGTGTCCTTCACAGGCCTGTTACACGTACATCAGGTACCTCACCTGAACTGTCTGGCAAACCAGCTCCCTGATCATAAGGACCTGGCTTTCAAGCTCAAGAGAAAACAGTTCAGCATTGAGGTATGTTGGTATTTCGTGATTTCAGTGGTTTTACTCTGATGAAGGCATTTTTTACTGTTGTCTCACAGTGAGATTGTTCATTTTCTTTGATGCCCCAATTTAATTTACATTATGTATTTTTCATAACTTACTTTTTGATCATGAACCAAAGCATTTTTTTTGTTGTTTTTTTTGTGCGGGGAAGTCTTTCACCAAATGGATGTTTCACCAACCTGTGCTTACTTTTCTCTGCTATTGGGTGGTAAAAACAAAAGTGAAGTTATTGATTTCTGTTGCTGCCATGTCTACTACAGTGTAGCATCAAGTGTGCAATGCAGTGAGAAAAGTCTATCCTTATAAATATGTAATGAGGAAATGCTCATGGGTACTCAAAAGAGGTATAGTAAAACTTTTTTAATGTGTGAAGAATGAATTTCTCTTTTTATTTGATTCTGATGCATGGACATGTCTTGCATGAATTATGAAAAAAAAAAAAAAACCTAAGCTTAATTCTCTTGATATACAGAAATGAGGCAGATAATAGAGTTGCATGAACTACAATAGCTGTGGTCAAATAACACTGTGATACCCACATATTCAGAGAGACTCATTGGTATGGCATTTGCAGAAATACACAAATGCACACATATTTAGCACATAATTGATTTGGTACTGTTTCTTTTTCTTCATTCATTTTGATTTATTGTTTGACATCTTTATTTTTCCGTCAGAGTTTCATCCATTTTGCATGCGTCACATCATCACTCTCACCCAGGGCAATCAATCTGTCACTGAACTACCACTCCGGAGACAAATTAAGGGGCCCTCCTCTTAGCTCAGGCTCATGATTGGTCCTCATTACATTATCATTACCTTATCACACCCTCTGGTCCTTGGCTCTCAGTGAGTCCTATTGTCTCAGGCAGGAGGTGAAGGGGAGGAGAGGAATGCCCACCCTACCCCCAAACTTCCCCGCATCCCACTGTCAATCCTTTCATTTTTTTTTGCCTGCCTTCACCACCCTTCTAACCCATTCTCCTGTCTGCATCAGCCTTCTCCCTCTCCTTTCTCTGACCCACCAAATAGGCCACCCCTCTATAGATTTACGAGGTCTGTAAAAGTCAAGGTGGTTATCCTCAGTGGTCTTTTAATTGGTCCGTGTAATGGGTAGGCCAGGGAGAGAGATGCCTACAGAATCTCTGTAGCTCTGTGGGGCCTGGATACCATGTCATATATTCCAGCAGTACATTGTTAAGGCCAAGCTTTGTCTGCCTTCTTGTTTAAAGAGCTTCATTGGGGTTTTTTTCTCTTCAGTTGAAGTCATACTCTTGCATTGGCCACATTTTAAGAGACTAAAACGACTGTAATTGTTGGCACAGACAACTACTTAATATGAAATGTCAATCACAATCCTTAGCCATGACACATGTTTGTGTGTCAGGGAGTTTCCCGGAGAACTTTGTATCACATCACCAGTCATGCATCAAATCAACTAAAACGCACATTAGTCATTGTCATGCCCTATTATGTTCATGTGCTGGCACGGTCATTGGCCGTCATTAACATGCGTATCACCTGAGATGGAGGTGTCACAAAGGTATGAGCACATGCTTGCTCCATAGCTGTTGTTGCGAAGGCACTGATGTCCATGAGATCGCATGCAGGACTACTGTTGTGCTCCGTCTACGTGGTTCATTGTGTACAGTGTTTGACCTGTTGGTCAGCTGCCTCGGTGGGCTGCTGATTGACACACGCAATGGTGATTGGATTCTAAGCCCAGTGTCTGACATGTGACAGGCCACACCATCCCTGCTAATCACCTCATTTACTAAAGCCATAAGGCGTCACTGCCTGGGGCCACGAAATGCAGCAACCTCACTACTGCTTCAGTCTTCATCCACACGTCCTGCTGCTGTGCCCCTCTTTCACTTTGGCTTGTTTATCATATTTAAAAATTGTTGAATCATCTATCAGGATTACTTTGTGGTGGTGAATGACAAATGATTGACAACTCTTGGTCTTCACCAGATGGGTCAGGCAGCGGCATGTCATCACAGCTGCACTTGCAGTGGTGACTAATTTCTTAAGTCATGCACCTATTGCTTAACACTCAGGAAATGCAGAAATTGTGTGACAGCACGCAAAGTACAGGTTTTGCCAATGAAGAACTCAACTTGTGTGTTGTAGTGCTTGATATTGTTTTATCTCATCTTATAGGTTGAAGTACTCACATTTCATTTCACATACCATGCTCACTTCTTTCAATATTCTGCTAATTCTGTGTTAAGGTTACCATAGTAACACTTGACTTTTTCTGGGAGTTCAAGCTGCGGTTGATGAACACTCATTAGCTATGACGCCTGAAGCCAGAATTAACCCATGGCCTTGTCTGAGCAGGTAGGGGAGTGTTAAGGTGTTTATCCAGGATTAACACACACTCATAGGCATATACCATCGCTTGTTCCCACACATAACTATATTGACGTTCATGCAACAGCACACGCAAACACTTTTTGAGAAATGCGCACGCCAAAGGTCATCGAAAGTTTTTCAAGCATGCAACGCGTGTGAGAATTCGCTCAGTCAGTCATGTTCAGTTCGCACAGGCTTCTGTCACTAGTTGCACAACGCAAGATGCTTTGAGGATGGAGCGCTGAAGAATGCAGATGGTACGCAATTATGTTCTCTTTACCTTTCTTTGACCCTTTAAACTGACAGGCGATGTGCCTGTGGGGTATTGGGGTGCCAGGGCAGGTCACAGTGTCAAATACAGTATAAGACAGGGATTTGTGTCAAATTAGTTATCTGTTAGAGAGCCTATTGGGAGGTGTCTGTTTTACTGACAAGCCATGTCACTGCAGCTACGGAGACTATAAACAGAAAACGTCTGATTTTTAAGCACCCCGTTTCTCTCTCTGTAGTATTTTGCAGTAAAGTGCTCCAATAAAGATGATATCAACTGAAGTGGAAGTTGACATCCAAAAGAGACTCAGATTCAGTCAAATAAAGGAGTTTTATTAAAGTTACTGGCCTCTAAATAATGAGACTGTGGGTGTGCTGATGAAGATTGAACTGGAACATACACAAAGCATCATTTAGGAAATGGGGTGCCCACAGCTTCAACTGTACCAAGATGCAAGCCAGACATCATGACAGGGGTGCTTTAAGGGTTGTTCAGTTTTACTCTTCAATCTCAAAAAGAAATAGATTCCGTATTGCTTATGGTAGTATCAACTGTTGTGAAATAATTACCTTTTTTTTTCTTTTTCATTGCAATCTTTAACAACATGTTCCTCAAACACAGTTCCTGGGATTTTTGTCTGAATACTCACACATAAATGCTGCAAAGACAGCCATAGTCACCTCATGTTAATCACAGCCTGGTGTTAAATCAAGACGCACTGTAACTGAATTATGTTGAACAGTGGGTGCACGTTTTGCTAAGTTTCACATAAACTCAATCCAGCAAAAACAACTTGAGATGTCCGAGGCCCAACGCGACCTGAGCGTAGCATCGACCAGCTGAGGGAGTTTCTGGATGAGTAAGGGTTAGCAAAGAGAGAGCAGTGAAGGGAGTGAACATGATAGTGCTGAGTAGAGGGAGACTTAAGGGGAACAGGAAGTCAAACTGAAAGAGTCCGAGGGAGGTGTATAGAGTAGGTTAATGTTTCTTGGCATGTCCTCAAAACGTCTTTAAGACAACGCCTGTGTCTACCCCCCGTTGAAGCCTGTGGGTGCCGAGGGAAGGGTGTTAATGGACCTATGTGAGGAGCAGAGCGAAGGCTTGGAGAGGAGGGGGAAGGCATAAGCGGAGAGAAGCAGTTAAGTGATTCTCAGGTCAGGTCTAATTAAAATGAGGGCTTTTCCTCAGAGGCACCAAACCGTCTTATTGAGAGAGAAATAAAAAGAGAGGGAAAGAAAGAATTGCAGAATGCAGAATGACAGAGACAACTCCCCAGGGCTCGTTTTTGTATTTGTTTATATGTATGTTTGTATCCGTTGCCTGATCGCACAACTGCTTGCCTCATGTCTCACATATTGCTTGGTGGTAAATGTCTCAAATATGCCAATTTGGAAAGAACTCATATAGACTAAAACAAATCTTTCAATATTTACTTTCAATACCAGGTCGTAATAACCATTTACCAACTGAGATCAAACTAAATTCACTCATTGATCTTACTGGATGTCCTTTTAGTGGCAGATAACAAAATCTATTGGTCCTCTGTACACCTGTTTGTGATTCGTAAATCTTCCTTGGGAATCACAGTTAGATGGGAATGGACCATCGAAATAATATTCCAGTTGAATAATTTATACGTCCTCCCCTGGTGTTCACCAACCTCTGTCGCATTTGGGAATGAGGTGTGCTTATGGTTTGTGCGTGTATGAAAAAGAGAGCGAGAACTCAGCACAGGCCAGTCAGTGGCACGCGATCGTAGCCCTCAGCTGAACAATATTCACAACATACATCAGATTTGCATCTATTATTTAACAGGGATTTTATCTATTCTGCAAATGTGCATGTGTGTTTGAAAAGGCCCCTTCTTGTAAGTTCTCTGTCTGTGCTGGGCGTTTGTGACTGCAAATGTGTGCCTGTTTTTTTTTACTCTTTATTAATTATTATTATTATTGTTATTATTATTAATATTATTTTGAAAGGGTTGTTTGTTATATTACCTTCAAATGGTCAAAGTGCTTCAGCTTTGCTGTGCCAGGTATTTGTATTCATTCAGGAAACCAAGTGCACTCGATAAATTACATAAGGAACCACAGAAATATTGTGGTTGTAATTGTGAATGTGGCCCCCTCCATAGTTGTAGATATAGTGAGAAGTCACTGTAACCTGAATATAGAAAACGTGCTTGTGCGAACAAGGTCAAAGTTCATAAATCTCAAGGGACGCTTGCTAAAACATTCCAAATGAGCTTTTTATTTTTTTTCTTCATTATTGCCAAATGCCTTGGGAGAAAAAGCCACAGCTGAAGTGTTTACTGTAGCCAAGTCAAAGCTCAGTAAGAGAATATCTGGGACAGCCAAATGTGCTGCCCTCTATACTATATCAACAAAATGCCGAAACACTTCTTTCAAAGAGACAATATTAAAGAAAAACAAAACAAGGCATATGTGTTCCTCCTGCCAGACTGAGTAAGAGTTGCGTCTGCCTGAACTCGGCCTGGAAGTGAAGCTGTTTCATCAGTGAGCAGTGAACCTTTAACATGGTCCATGCACCACTCAGCCCCCATCAGACTAGACTGGCCACATTGGACTCAGACCTGATTAAAGTAGCCCCAGTTGTCTTCAGCTCCCATTAGAGATAGGAAAAGGGGCTATAACACAAACGCCACCCTACATTCATGGGGTCTTGTGGTACTATAGGGTATGTGTAAGTGTGTGTTCAGAAAAGGTTTCCTATTAGCATAATGGCAGTGACTGGCTAACCATAGCCCCCCTGGTGCTTATAAACTGGGTCTCCACTATTTCTCGTTCATCTTCATTTTATTGTTGTTTCATTTGTTTTATGAAATAGTGTCTTATCTTGCCTTGGGTCCATGCCCTTTGTGTGCATCCCTGAAAACAGTTTGTGAGAGTTGCAAATGAGGTCAGTATAAATCTCCTCAAAAAAACCTTGTGTTCAACAAACTTTGTTTTGTGTTTTAGTCTGGATTGTGTAAATAGATAGTTTGACTTGGTTGCAAAAGTGCTCAATTTCTGTGACATTTGAAATCTTAGAAACTCTTTAAAATAGATTGCACAAAATGTTTTTTTCTTAGAATTTGCAATTATTCATAATAGGTTTTGATCATTTAAAGTGCAGACTGTCAACCCTCAGGGATCCACGTATGATACACAATATTTGATATCCCCATTCTAAACGTGCACCGGAACATCATTAATATCAACACTGAGGCTTCACAAAATAGTGGCAAAACCGAGTGACTGTCTCATTTTAAATGACACAGCATCCTCACTGCTGTTGGTCCAGCCACAAAGTTAAAATTGCCATCATGAGCACAAACAGCTCCATGGTCGGTGTGGTTCAAAGGTGGAATGTTGATCCGGAGCAGGAGCATCAAACTCAGGAAGGCTCTCTGCGTGGGTCCTAAAAATAACTTTCCCACACTCTCACCGCTCAGTGTCCTGGGGGGGTCAGAAAGAGGTGTGTGTGTGTGTGTGTGTGTGTGTGTGTGTGTGTGTGTGTGTGTGTGTGTGTGTGTGTGTGTGTGTGTGTGTGTGTGTGTGTGTGTGTGTGTGTGTGTGTGTGTGTGCGTGCGTGCGTGCGTGCGTGCGTGCGTGCGTGCGCGCGCTTGTTCAGTCTATGCATGCTAGGCTTTTATAATGTGAATAAATGTTAAGACATCATTATTTATGAGATCAGATGTTTTTCACATTAATTTACTATTTAAAAAACAGGTTTGTGATGATTTAGCCTTCTTCTATTGTGTTTTAGCAACCATTCTGCATCTGTGCTTTCATTTACTGAAGAGTGCAGTTGAATAGATAATTGCTTTCCTTTAAATACATAGGAGGATGTACCTTGTTTGGATTGAAAAGGTAAATGTCCAGATCTACCTGTCACTATGTGCAGTCTCTTGAGACTTGTTTTTCTGTTGTGTACATTCATTTGAACGTAAAAAGAAAATAGCTCTTGCATATTTTGGTACACTAAACAGAATTCTTAAAGATTTGGTGCTGACCATACGAGTACTTTTACTGACCTGCAACTCTGAGAGCACGATCACAGACAGAACCCATCTTGTGTAATGGCTCAGCAACAAGTCATCCTCTTTTTGACATCGATTTACATAACCTAAGACTGTACAGTGTATGTTTAAAACATCCCACAATAGAGATAACACAGTGGTGCAAAGTGTAATTCGATGCTGTGTGGCTGCCGTATTGCTCTATTGGCTGTCCTGTTCAGAGAGACACTTTCTTAACACTGTTGACCTTCAGTTACTACCTCCGATGCCAGCCAATAATTCTAAAAGAGGTGAACACATTGACCTGTTCATTATGTCTCTGCGTCATTCAAAGGCACAACAGCATCAAAACAAAATTGGTGAAAAAGGTAGATTTACTAGAAGAAAGTTGGCTTCTTAGTTTCTCTGTCTGTGTTGGTGATCCTCCTATTGTTTTTCTGTTCACATCAAACTACCACCTCTGCTACTAAACTAGTGTCATTGAAAAGCCCTTTCAGATCTGTAGACAATCATTGTTAAGCACGGGACTTGTTGGTTTGCATCACAAAAACTAATCCTCGAAATACCAGATGAGTTGGACACACTGTCTTTTTCTAAACACTGTCTCTGTCAACAATCCCTCAATGGTTAAAACAAATTTGGTGTCTGGATTCTTTTTCATCCTCGTTAACTATGAGCACACCATAAAGACATCTGTATTAGCTAATCATGGGAGCCACTTAACCCTTGCAACTGTGAATATGGTTGTATTCAAAAAGGATTCACCCGACAGTCAACACAGACTTGTTTAACGTGGCGCTGGCCATTTAAGGAAGCGCGATAGCGGCTGAATGTAGTGGTGTTCATGAATTTTATGAGGGCAAGTGTCCCTGTCCTTCAGAGTTCACAGGTGGCCAATTGAAAGGCCCCGCCAGATGATGGAGGATAGTTAAGACACATATAGAGCTCTGAATAGGCTTTAATTGTATGCAGTGGATGAGTCTCCAGGGCTGTTGGAAGGACGAGCCTTCACTTCAAAAGCAAAGTCAAACCAGGTGATGGTGCCTCAATGGAAAGTTCACTACGCCTTCATGAACCTACGGAGCATGTGTGAGTCAGTGGTCATGTGTTCATGTAGCAAAAATACAGCAATTTGCTTTGTGGTTTTCTCAGTGCATGAGTGCGTGCGTGCGTGTTTGTGCGCGCGCTATCTAACACACACACACACACACACACACACACACATGCGTATATGTGTGAAGGTGGAGGCGGAGTGAGCAGTGGGTGGGAGAATACTCCAGTGTGTGGCTTAACCAAACTTTCCTTTTGTCCCAAACAATGATGAGTGATGATGAGTGACAGGGGTGTTAGGAGTGGGATCTGGGGAACAGAATGCGGTTAAGCAGCGCTCACCCAAACGTACACAAAAGGCAGCAAAAGGTCAAATCTGAGGCAGGCTTCTTATCTTTTGGCACATAATATTACTCCGTATTATGTATAATGAACTACAGCATTTTGTTTTTTGTTGTTGTTGTTTGTTTTGCTTTGACCGAACTTACATAGTGATTATATTTCTATACAGATTTACAGCAAATCAACCTCTTCTACATTTATTGATCAACACCAACTCCTAAAATACTTAAAAAAAAAATTTGTGTCATTCCACTTGTTTTGATTTTAATTCACAACAAAAGTAGCTTTAGAATAATCTTTGTTTCTCGGCACCTCTTCCTTCTTTAACTTTGTCCTGCTGAATTTCCATGCGCTCATTCTGGAGCAAAAATAATAATAAAATACTTGCACAGTTGCCCTTTTGTTACACAAAATCCATACATTCTGCTTACACAGCTCAACCCAACACACAGAAACCCCTCCTTTTACCCCCATACACGTTATGCCCCACTGCCAGCCAGGGATGAGGAGGACTTGCGTGCAAGTGTTTCCCAGGAGGCAGTGGTGGACTCAGGGCTCTGAGGCCCGGCGATGGCACTAGATGGCGGTTAGAGAGGAACCTTTTTTTTTTTTTTTTTTTTTTTGCCTACTCTCATCCTCCCCCTCCCCCTTTCTGAGCTCAGGCAATGATCGTAATGGGGGGTGACAGCTCACCTCTCCCTAGCGTGCCTACAGACCTCGGAGCGTTATACCCCCCCCGCGTAACCCTACCACCACCCCCAAGTCCCGGAAGGCCACAAAGGTTACTCCATATGTTAGTCTGAGGATTCTTATGAATCTTTTTTTTTTTTTTCTCAGACAAGTGTATTTTCTGTCAGGTTTGGAAAGACTTCTGTGCATAACATTAAATCTAATGTGACGCAATTCTGCTGGATCCCCTTCATCTTAAATACATATATCGGTCCTCAGTGGGATCTCTCTTGTTGTTTTATTTATTTTTGCACTGTCATCCTTTCCCTCCTGTTCTGTTCTTCTGTGTGAGTTGCGACTCAGTGGTGTGAAAATATCCAGGGCCTGGAGTTTCACATCTATTAAAGGCTTCATGTTTGGTGAAGGGAAGTGATCTGATGGCCTGATGTTGTACGCTCACTTACACAGAATGTTTGAATGGGGACCTCATGTACGCTTGCTTCATCACCCACCGTGAAAGTGTGTGAGCGTGCATGTGCTTGTGTCTCGTATGCATTGTGTGCAGATGCTGGTGCCCACATGCCTTGCAGTTTTGTTTTGTTTTTTCTTTTACTTATGAATGAACTTTGCTCAACATAAAGGACGGACAAACATAGAGCTCAGCTCATTTGAATAGGTTGACAACACTGATTAGGGTGTCTCTTGTGCGTTTTTTTAAAACACTCGAGCATTCACCAAGCATAACAAAACTTATGAGAAGGCAAAGGTAACGCGATGCAAAATTAGATTTATTTTTAATAAAAAATTTTGTACAATCATTTCACTCCTTAACAGACTTTTCTTGTACCTGTAATGATAAGCGTATTAAAAAGAGGAGTGTATATATTGCGTGCTTAGACGAGTGAAGAGCAGTGTTCAAAAGCATGTGTAGCAGTAAATATTAGAGCAAGCAGAGTGTGAGCAAGGCCAATTTGTACAGAAAGAAGTGCTTTCCCATCTCAAACTCCCTGTCTGCCCCTCCTTGTCGCTCCTGTTCTCTGTCTCACTGTTTCCTTTGTCGGAGGCTCTCTCCCTTCAGTCACCTTTTTCAGTCTCAGTCAGCCCTTTAGGAGCATCACTTTCTGCACGCGGGAGCCCATTTCCAGTTTGATAGTACTCACTCCATGTGATTCCAGACACAAAATCAACTTGGCACCTTATGCGCTCATGCTTGCTTTAAGATGTTGCAATCATGGTTATCGTTCAAGCTCACTGTGAAAACCACACTTGCCACCTCAACCAACAAAAAAAGGGCTGGCAATCTAATCTGGATGGCTTACGGAAGTGCACAGGGCAAGCAGCATTGCTGTGGGAATCAGTCTGCAATGTTGGAATATGTGAGATAAGTGCCAAAGGGGTTGTGTGCAGCTTCCTGGCATCCTCTCTAAACACCCTGCAGGCTAAAGTGGAATCCCAGCCACTCCCCACATATCACCCCATATAATGTTTGGGGACACATTTAGCACTTAGCCTGGACACGCAACATTTCTCTGTGTTTTTTTCTCTTTTTTTTTCACTACCACATGAGCCTTCTCTCTTCTCTCACTATGGTTTGCAAGTGTATCGCCACTTCAGGTCTTAATGGCAGCTTACATATCAGACAGGATGCACTGGCCTGGTGTAATCTGACTTGTCTTAATTACAGGCAGTATCCAGTAATAGGCTGCTACCATAGATATCGGCCATTAGAGCAGTGTCTCTGGCAGAAGGAGTCTGATTGGCTACGAGGCAGGTGATAAAGAAGCCATGCCTCATTTCCCTCCAATTTTTTGTTCACACATCCCTGTATTAAAGTCAAGCGTGAAGATGGCAAAGGACTACGTTAACCTGATTTATGTGCTCTCATACTTGCTGGTAGTTAATCTGCCCCTCCTCATTGCATTGTCAGCAATCAGTGCATTGTCAGCAATCAGCAACCCTGACTAAGTGGATGATATTGCCGGATTTAAGTTATTTCAAGAAAGTTTGGAACCCCAAAGTTTTCGATGACTGTCTACTAAATTGGATTCCAAATAGGGTTTTTTTTCTTGTTCTTC
Source organism: Lipophrys pholis (assembly GCF_963383615.2). Taxonomy (NCBI): domain Eukaryota; kingdom Metazoa; phylum Chordata; class Actinopteri; order Blenniiformes; family Blenniidae; genus Lipophrys; species Lipophrys pholis. The sequence goes on along the minus strand of NC_137636.1, from coordinate 17,512,767 downwards.
CATAATCTTTCGTGGATTTTTGCGAAGAGTATGATCAGCCCTCGGGTTTGTCTTTTTGGTTTTAATTCTAAAATTTAAAAACCAATCTGTGTTTTGTAGAAAGAATTCCAGCAAGATATTGTGCTTTCAAAAGAGTTTCATGTTATTCCGATTGCCATGCTTTACTTTTGCTTCTTCATTTACCCATACTGGATGATATCTTGAGGGCTTTTTTTTTTCAGATACATTTTTTTTATTGTCATTGAAATAGAGTGGAACAACTTGATGCTGATTTAATCTCCCATTAATGTTAATCAGGGTTATCCAACTCCTTTTAGTTCAAGATGCCACATATAGTCCAATTTGAGCTCGACAGGGCTGGTGAAATGACAGCACAAAATGCCGAAAAATATATTAACATCATGAAAATGTTTGGTTTTTCCTATCAAATATATGGTGAACAATCTGAAAAAAGTACAATCTGAAATCCTACCTTCCAAAATGGTTCTAGTCGTTTTTTTTTTATTAATTTGGCCGCAAAGTTTTGCAGTAGTTAGGATTCACTGATCTCTACTATTAAAGAAGTGCACACCCTGTGGGCAAATTAGTAACGGTAGTTACTTTTATTGAAAAGCAAATGTCTTTTCTTGACGGGCTGGTTTTGACCTGCATGCTACATATTTGACTTTCCTGATATAAATGATGGCCAGGATATCGATGGTGGTTTCACATTTTTGTTCCACTCTCCAAGCCTTAGTTAGCAGCACAGCAGCATGTGAGCTGATGCCATGATCTGTTTGAGTACTTCCACAGACAGTTTTCACCGTTCCATTTCAAATGCCATAAACAAAGTCAAACCATTAAAGATAATATACCCATTATTAGTATGGAAATTAGAAATGGAATACCATCGAATGCTGAAAGCTTGTCACTTGAGTGACAGTTAAAGACACTCCTGGTTCAGTGCACTGTATTTAAGATATGTTTGATGTTTTTCAAACTCCATATTTGGCACATTATTCTCGGGTGGCAGCCCACACCTTGTTGGTATTTAAGACAGATTTCAACGAATATTGCCGGATTGTGGTGGCGGTTGCATTTAAGGGTGCAGCGCTCTCATAACGGGGAGGTGTCGTCTGCTGACAGATCACTGTCTGGATGAGAGAGCACAGCAGCATCCCACCTCATTACCGTAGCAACACACTAACCGAGGGACCGACACACTGCTCGTCGTGATTAAGATGTAAATTTCCTCTAATTGGAATGTAAATTCATACATTTATATGAAGACGTCAGCTGTCACATTGCAATATTGTGTCCTTTTTTCTACTTCTCCCCTGTTCCCCAAGCTGGGACTAGGTGCCTGTAATCTGTATCATACTCCCGCAGCCTATCTTGGGATTTGCCGTTTGTTTAATGGCGGGTCCATTGTCCTGCATCCAGCCCGTCATTGTAATGCTTCCCATTCATGTTTCTGTGTTTTGTTGCAGTCTGATTTGCTCCCGCTACCTGTGTTTGTTCCTCCATGCATGGCTGAGCCGTCAGGGCTTTGGGGATGGGGAGGGACTTTGAGACGGGGCCGGGGTCATTGGGTGGCCGTATTTTGTGTGTGCATCGATTACTTCTGCTGAATGTTCTTCAATGCAAATAAGTCTGCCACTTTGAGAGGAAGCACATGTATCTGAAGTAATTAATTTTACCCTTGAATGCCAGCTGTGGTGTTGGTGTGATGTGTTCCAAATTGAGCTTTCTCACCAAAAAGGTGTTAATTTAGGGATTTGGCAGATGAAGTAAGTGTGTTTGCCAACGTATATGGCCACTATAATGGAGATGTGTCATTTTTGTTTCACCAATTCAAAGAATGTAACGCAATATGAGTTTACAAAAGAACGTTACAGATTTACCTACAGCCATGTCTATTGTTGAATTCAACCCCATTTCCAAGAAGGTTTTGTAAAGTTTTAAGCACAAATAACAACAAGAGGCAATGATTTGTAAATCTCATACGCTCTCAATTTTATTCAAAAGGAACATTTACACTATGACAGAATCTTAAGATCATAAATGTGAGACATTTTTAACTGAAAATAGTACCTCATTTGGAATTAGATGGCAGCAATACGTCTCAAAAAAGTTTGAGACAGTGCCATCCTTCCCAACTGAAGCTGAAGTTTGCTACAGTGTGGAAAGTAAGCTGAGTAAGCTGTTTGGGAACAAGATTGTTTCATTCTTCTCTGATGGGAGTATATCCTTCTAATACCTTGATTGAGTTTTCTTAGTTACAAAAGGCATTTACAGATCATTTATTTCTCAAAGTGTTCCTGAGCCCATGTAGTTGTGTCCAACTCATGCCTGTTGTTAATGTATATTTCTGCCACTTTAGACATTTTAGACTTTTTTCTTTATTAGTGAATTTCTTTCCACTTTACCTAAAATACACTCTACCCTACTCATTTTCTACCATATTAAGGTCTTAACTTGTTGCCAGTCATAATCTAATTACTAGTTAGATTTTCTTTGTTTTGTTGCTGCTGTCACAACTTTTTTTTAATTGTGTTGCTGGTTTATTTTCATATGTTGACTATATTCAGTTCGTGAATGAAATATGGGTCCAAGAAAATTGCATATCTTTGCATCTGTCTTAACCTCTTTTTTTTTTTTAAATGAGGGGTTGTACTTCAACTTTCTGAATAACTTTTTGTGCTTTTCTTTATTGCTTCAAAACAGACTATTTTGAGTAAATCGAAAAACAAGTGATATCGTTGATAATGGAGATAACCTAAGAGATAGTTCACAAAACTCAGTCTTGAACTTGTATGATGTTTGATTTATATGAATACTGACACGTAGGACTTCAGGCAGGATACTAAGCCTATTTTCACACAACAAGCTTTACTAATACATGTCTGAACAGGTCATGTTCCTAAAGTGATCCACATGTGCCAAAGCATGACAGCAAAATATGACACCTGGTGTTCTCATACAGAAGCAAACAAAATATAATTTACATGAGTAATTACCTCAATTCAATTCAACTTTATTTACATAGCGTGAAATACAACAGTTATTTCAAGGCACTTTTAACAGAGAAAAAGTATTCCACATGAGCAACCATAAGTGACGGTGGAAAGGAAAAACTTTCTTTTAAGACGAAGAAACCTTTGCAGAACCGGGCTCAGAGGTAGCGGCTTTCCTCTGTTCTGGTTGTGGTGAGGGGATAGAAGGAGAGAAAAGGATAGGACAAAGAGACAGAAACAGGCAAAAAGACAGAAATCCACTTGCAGCAGACGGCAGGAGGCTCAGACCACAAACCTCCAGTTCCACTGTCAGAGATCCTGTAGGATTGAGAGAGGTTAGTAACTGACTGACTGTTAATACTGAAAGGATTTACCACACTCATAAGCAATATTTTGTTTGACTCATCCGTCTTAAGTGTCAAACATATTTTGTGGTTTGCTAAAATCGGGATTTGTAGATTTATAAGGTAATTTTAAAGAAGTGTACAGTGTGATGGTTTTTGTGAAATCCGTCCAAGTGATTCTTTTTTGTTTGTGTCATGCTGCACAATATACCTGCGGTAGGAATTTTGCAAACACGTGAAGAGAAACTTTTTGTTTTGTTTTGTTTTTTTGTTTTTGCTAAAGGAGTCACAAACTGAACACTGAATTAAATACATAATGAATTCACTACATTGTAGTGCTGTCAAACAATTCAACATTTTTAATCAGATTAATCACAGAGTTGCTTTTTAATAATTTCAGTTAATCACGATTAAATTTCATTAATTTTTAATTTATATTAATTGTGTTTCATTTTGCATGACCAAACAGACTCACGAAATAAGTGAATATTTATGCATTTACCGTGTTTACTAAACACCTTTAATAGTTCATGTTAACAAAAAACTTTTTTTTTCAAAACAAAATTTCATCTACATACACTCATTTGTTCCATTTTTTAGCCAGCTACTCAGACAAGCTAACTTGTTGAAAGTGTCGGAGTGGAGAGCTGATCGCTTCTTATTTACAATGTTGCCTGCAACTGAGACCACTCAGCAGACTCCAGACTAACGTATGCGTCTTCGTGTTAATGTGGTATTTTAATCTGGAAGTGCTTCTGTGAAAATAAAATTCCTTCCTGCAGTGTGCATAAGACTTTATGTCGGTCGACTCTTCCGTCTTTTTTGGGGGGGGTAAGAGGGGGGTCTAAAATGTCCCAACATGCTTGTTTAGCGTCTTCCATATCCAGTTGGTTCTGCCACTACCAGAAAAGCTGCCCATTTGCTCATGCGCAGCAGCATTCGTGATGGTAAATCTACTTGGACAAACTGCCCAAAATGCATTGCCAGAGACCTTTCAGGGATTTCTCCACTGCGGAATGGGTAGTTGCGTTACAATTCTTAATGAAATTAATCATGATGAATCAAACCATGTTTATAGTAGTTTTGGCAGCCCTGCTAAATTGATCATTTTAAAGTAACTTATTATTCTTAAATATTGTTATTATTTTCAAACCTATATTTGGACAGTCAAAGTAAAATAATTAGTGATATCAATCAATTTTCTTTTACTTACGATACTTAAGACTGAAGCTTGAAATGAATATTTATTCATGACAAATCATGGAATTAACGTAGACTTAACACACAGAAACTATTAAAATTTAAAAAATATTTTTATTACTTCCTCTGAGCTTTGAGTGAATTCTGCTTCTCCTCAAGTTTATCAAATAAATCAATGAATAAGTAATTGAATAAACATCTTTCTTATATCCACTGACAAATAATACTATCAAAACCCAGATTTATATGTTAGAGTGTAGTTACAAAACTTTGAGAATTTGAATATGTCTAGAAACAAAGTTGTGAACTTATTACATAAACAAAGTTGCAATAATATACTGAAATACACACACACACACACACACACACACACTCACACACAAACACACAGAGGGGGGCACGTACAGGAGGAAAAGAGAGGGAGGAGAAATGAATAATATCCTCCAGTTTTAGCAGTTTGGTGAGCTACTGGTCAGTCAACATTGCAACCTGCTTTTTTTGCTGTGCAGAAATACTTATATGGACCTTAAATTCAGCTTTACACAGTGTGCAAATGATGTTCACTTTCCTTTTTAACGTGAAACATTCTGCCTTAATATTATCCCATCATTGCTCAGTATTCTGCTGCTCTGTAGTCGGGGTGCTGCACCAAGGGAGTTAAAAAAAAATGAAAGTAAACAAAACTGCGTTAATTGCCTCCGGGGTTTTTTTTTTTTAAATGAGTTAACTGTTTTAAATTATTTAATAAACGTGTTACTTTTTAACCAGCACTAAAAAAATATGACATAAACCAAAATAAGTGCAATCATTTTAACTTGTTTTGCAAAACATAACTGACATAACATGTCAAATCCTGCCTGCTAGACATGTTTTGATGAACACAAACAAAAGCAGGATGATTTCTTTTTGTTTGTATGTTTATAATCTGTACTGATCATGAAGTATTTCTGGGTGTGTCCTTGAGGATCTTGCATATCTTCTGTACACATCCTCTCAAGCCCAGGTAGTGTGTGAAATCTCAATGGTCATGCAAACCTTTCCAATAAAGAGCTTCAGCAGTTGGAACTGCCATTCCCACAGTTTTTCTCACGCTATTTTAGGAAGTGTTGACACACGAAAATATGTTCACGTGTGTGAAGCTACAGATGTGCATCTAGTCAAAACTGAAAACAGAAGCCTCTGGAAAATGTGATGCGTTCACTTCTGTGACGCCTGCAGGACTCCATGGACCATGCCATGCTATAAAAGTGAATCTAGTTACAGATTTGTGCAAAAATATGAAAAGTGTTTTGGAAACAAAAAAATCTTTATTCTATCATGCAATACGAATAAGAAAACATTTTTGATTTGCTCTGCGGCAGAATTCAATAACCTCAGTATGTAGCGAATGTCATTCGCTGTCTTTGCATATAAAATGAACGACAATTCCTGGAGGTACTGGTATGTCATAGTAGTGATCTCAACTTATCTTTACCTATTAGAGCCACAGAAGATCTGTGGTTAGTCCTGAAATGTGTTTGAGACAACCTTCCTGCAAAAAGTGTTTTCAGGTTTAAGCAGAAGAATTGATGCTGTTTGGGTTGCAAAAGGTGGTCAGACTAGGTCCTGGTAACAACACCTTGAGAGTATTCTCATATTGCAACATTTTGCACAATACTGTCAGTTGAAGGAGTCTTCCGTGCCCTGTCACAGGTGAGAATAAAAAAAAACAAAAAAAAAACAATTTGATTTGAGGCCAGTAGACTCTTGGGTTCTCATGCGATATCCTTGAGGCTGAGGGTTGAGTTGTACATTAGGAATTCTGACTATGCTGCCACAGCATGTCAATGGTACCGCACCCACCTGTGGCACCAGACCTGTGCAGCTTGTCCTCCCTCAATTAGCTTTCCATCAGGAAGGAATCCTAATAAACCTGCTCCTTTCACTTCCACTCCATCCATCATCTTTTGTTCATTACATCAAACCGACCGTGTGGAAAACTGACACGTTCCCAGTTGTTGTTCTTGTTAACCAGGAATCTGCCTCTGGTCAGGTGAACCACCCGGGTCTGTTCATGTGAGTTATTTGCAAGTTTGGGACGAGCACTTACCTTCTGGTGATTGGAGAGGAGCCTATAGGGGGTTTCCTCACAGTTCCACCCATCATCTGATTGTTTAAGTTCTAGAATAGGAAGTCAAATCGATTTTGCCTTTGGGTGCTAAAATTTAAGTGATTCATTAAACCCACAAGACTTGCATTTAAATGTCTTTTTTTTAATATTCTGAATATGACTTTCCATACTCTCCTATTCATGAATTTTGTTTTAGGCTCTTTTGTAATATAGCAAACCAGGCTTTGTTCACCCTAATCACCACATAGGCATACAGGAGAAGAGGTAAGAATCAACTGGGGCAGAGAGAGAGAGAGAGAGAGAGAGAGAGAGAGAGAGAGAGAGACCATTTTGTCCCCCAGGTATGACAGAGTCACTCATGCAGAAAGATCCCACATGGAAGGAGGTAGGAGAGGTGGGTGGAGGAGAGAGCGGGGGCATTAAGGAACTCTTGGCTTGCTATCTTTGTTGGTACCTCCCTTTCCTGAAAACACATCTGTCTTCTCCTCCCTGCCACACACCTTCTCTGCATCCCTCGCTCACCCTTTCACTCCACCAACAGTGACTTTTTCACTGTTAACAGCTTAAACTGTTTCCTCATATTGAGGGCACAAGTGTTTCTTGTCACATTTCATGCCACTTGCCATATTTCGTCAAACTTTCTAGGGATGGAGCTTTTTGGCTGCCGGTTGGATCTCTTTTTAGCCCGGGTTTTTTTTTTTTTGGGCCATCGGACACACCACAGTTACCATTATCCCCAAGCTGTCCGTCTTACATGCAAATATGTGTCAGCTCTACAGTGATCACCATTTTAGTCCACTGCAGAGCTATCTCATGGCTGCATGCATTAAAACAATTAAACTTTGCCCCTCCCCCCACCACAACAATCATTTGCGGATGTGTTGGGTGAAATTTAGCAAGAAATTATCATTTTCTGAATCACTTCACTCTGCTTGCTCTGTGTTTGTTTCATTCTTTCTCTTTCTCTGTTTCGTCTTTGAGCTCTTTAAAAGACTCTGAGCCCCCTGCATGTTCTTCTCTTTGCTTCTTTTCTCTGTACTTTTTTTCATCATTATCCAACAGCACTTTTCTGTGCGTGCAAATGCTTTCTGAACGGCGTCCTTTCTTCCCTTTCAGGCTGGATGTCATTGTTGCTGCCTGTGGGCTGGGTGTATTTATTTAGGGGTAATTGGTGTGTGGATGAGTGAGGTAATGAGGTGCATCCACACTTGGCTGCTCCCCTCCCTGAGAGCCCGAGACAGACGTAGCCTAGCTGGGCTCCGGCTTGAGCTGTACCACACTGCTGTCTCCTCCACACAAGCCAGAATGGCTCTTTCATACCCAGGTGGACAAACACAATCACTGGGGCTGATACCTCAATGAGGCGTCTGCAGTTTGAAGTGGTGTGTGTGTGTGTGTGTGTGTGTGTGTGTGTGTGTGTGTGTGTGTGTGTGTGTGTGTGTGTGTGTGTGTGTGTGTGTGTGTGTGTGTGTGTGTGTGTGTGTGTGTGTGTGTGTGTGTGTGTGTGTGTGTGTGTGTGTGTGTGTGTGTGCATGAGTGCGTATCCGTGTGTGCGTGTGCTTGTGGGTCTAGAGAGTGAACAAAACAGTGCTTGGTTGTTTGCCTGTCTCTGTCTTGAGTCCTTGTTTGTCTTGCAGCTTGTGTTTGTATAAGTGATTTTCCCTGTGTGTTTGTAAGTGCATGTATATCAGGCTGAGTGGGTGTTCAATGGAGCTCGAGGAGGACCTTTGGCTCTCGTAGCCCCCTGCCAACCTCAGACTGCCCCTGATGTCCTGCAGAGTTACCTAATGATTTCACTTACACCTCCCTTATCTGTCTGGCCCGTGTGGCAGGAACTGTCTGACGCTTCAGCCTTTACATGCCATTTGCTGCCTCATATCCTGTGAAATTCAATTGCACAGCTCTGACTGTAGCCAGAGTAGGGGGATCTCCCTCTCTCTCACTTGCACTCTTACTCTCTCACTCTGTCTCTCTCCATTTGCTCTCTCCTCTTCTGCCCGCCGTCTCTTCCCATTTATGACTACAAACATAAACCTGACTACCATCAGACAGTTCTCCACATAATGCAATAGCATTGATATGTTTTGGTCTTTCAAAGATTGACAATTCATTTTACCAGAGTGTCAGTGACCCACTTTGAATGAGTGGTCCAAGTTTTTATCAGAAAAGCTTGGATGTTTGTGGGCACCCACAGGTGTTCAGGAGATAATATTATGCATAGATTGTTTTGTTGTTATCAGGGTAATTGGTGTGGACCTGCCAGCCTTTGATAGACACACAATTACTGTATGTGATGCATAAGTGGACTCATTTTAGGGCAGGATTTTGAGTTGCTAATGGTGCATTATTCAGCTTTTGGTCTGTCCCCAAAAGTGCCGGGCCAAATCAAACACGCCGCTCCAGGGTAATTGAGGCCCACTCCGCACCCCCTGCAGTGAGCAAGGCAGAACTGTAATCCCCTGACAACTCTGACTTGGCCCCAATCTGGCAGGCCGCCCATTTCCCAGCAAAACGCCTAACTCGGCATCAGGAGAATGAAGAAGCTGATAGTCACATTTGGACCGCTTTCCAGTTTCTGTTATTCTTTTCAACTCAACAGCGCTCTGTATCCATCCCCGCACTTAGTCCATCTTTTTTTTTCTTCTAAACTTCGCAGAATATAATTGCACACTAATTACATGGCTCAAACTTATACTCTTACTCATTAGTTTTAACAAGCTTTTGTGGTTTCTTGATCAAAGGTTTCTGTCAAATAAAGCTAACCACCCTAACCACAGATAAGCTTTCACTTTCTTTGAAACTACTTTCCTTTCAAGTGCCCCAAAACTCCACAATGAAGTGAAAGCTTCGGCAGGAGCAGAACATTTCAGCAAAGTTTTTGACACAGTTTTGTAAAAGCAAAAATGTATCGTCATTTGTTTTGATGATTATGTTAAAAAACACTACAACTACTGCATTACTTGATCTGTAATTGTCCAGTGTTTAGGTACCGCACATTCAACACAAAAGTTAGTTTTTACAGTATCTTCACCAATTGTCCAAAAACCCTTCATTTTTTAGCTACAACTGCATATTACAACAGTATATTAATGCTGTAGCAACAGCAGCATTTGGTTTCAAAATCACTTTTAACTCTAATACAGTTTTCTTTTGCTTTTGTTTGGTACGACTCTATCACAGTTCTTGAACGGTTTCTGCATTGGCCAGTATCATGATTATTCATACGTATCCCTGAGGCTGCTGTGGCTTGGATGGTAGAGCAAGTCGTCTCCCAGTCGGAAGGTTGCAGGTTTGATTCTCTTTCTGTCAACATGGCAAACAAGGTCCTTGAGCAAGACCCTGAACCCCAATGTATGGCAGCCATCCCCATTGGTGTGTAAATGTGTGTGTGAATGGGTGAATGTGATCAACAATGTAAAGGGCTTTGGTACTGCACTAGTGGTGGAAAATTGCTATATAATTGAAATCCATTCCATCCCTATTAAGTTTACAAGCTTTATTCATGAAGCTGAAATAGGTACACAATGTAAAAAAAATCTTAGCTTCCATTGATATTTATTTAAATTTATATTTATATGTCCACCAAGTACACCAAGCTCCACTTTACACGACACCGATGCTCGGGTCCACTGCAACTGTCACTTTTTCATATCGGCTCCCAAAGTGGAACTTTTCTTTCCCGCTCGCGATTCCCCCTGCAGAGACAGCCGGAGGCTACGGAGAGCTGTTACTGCACATGCACACATCCGCAGTGGTAAAAGTTCTTCTGCTCATGTGCAAGTAACAAACATGGCAGCCCCCATAGTGGCATGACTCCCAGACAGTATTCTAGTTTTATAGTCCATATCGGTAGTTTTGTATATGAGATTCATGTCTAATAGCATCCAATTCGTCGTCTGTCCATACGGATATCAGGCACTCTCAATTTTCTTAACATTTATAGCATATTGTTCACTGCACACATGTATGTGTGGTTTCATTACAAAAACAAGCAACAGCGTCCATTCGTGTGCCGGCATACTAACTACATCATTGTCAGTGTGTCTGCTGCTGTCGTGTAAATACTTTTCTTTAATGGACAAGGTGTTGTCACAGGGAAGGTTGTCACGTAAACATGACTTAAGTCCAAGAAGTATTATGCCAATCAGGCTTATGACAGAGGAAAAACCATTGAATGTAAATATACTACACCTCCAACCCAGGATAGGCATTTGGAAGACCAAACCCATAAAGCAGCTACATCACGTAATAAACAATCCTATACTGTATGTTCAGCACTGCAGACCTCACTTCCATAGTTTTTTTTGCTGAGACTATGAATGGGATGGACTGTAACAATGAACAAGGTTGGATAAACTCGTGCGAGTGGACGAATGAAGTAATTTAAAGCTTCAAAATAAATCTAAACGCTGTAATACTGTCTACCATATTGTAATGTCAATCAAAGCTTTAGTAAAAGAAATTCTGGAATATCTTGTGACCATTTGAAAATAATGCCCTTTCATAATTAGATTTGAATGACAGCATTTCTTCTCATTTACAAAAACATGTTTTTTGTTGTTGTATTATTATACATAGCATTTTCTTTATTTCTTCAACCTCTTATAGGAGTCATTTACAGTGAGGGAACAGCATGCATTTAGCACTGTCTCCTTGATTTTCTACTTTAGCTTGTGTTCTCCTCAGGCCCCAGCTCACTGTTTTAATAGCTTCAGTAATGCTTCACAATTAACACTCAGCCAGCGCCCTGGGTTAGGTGTTTCAGGCTAAATGAGAAAACACAAAACAAGAATTCCCCCCTCACCCATGGTGCTTTGAGGACCTAGGGGTTGTGGGGAAAATGGAAGGTGGTGAATTTTTTGACAGGGTAGCCGAGGTGATGTCTCATTCCCTCTGACATCTTGAACACCCTAAAGGTGGCTTTGCCAACAGTCTACCCAGGAAGCACCTCACCTAGCTGTGGCTAAATTTACACAACCACCTGCCCACAGGGAGGGTACTGGAGAGGAGAGCAGAGGTGGAGGTGGAGTGAGGATTGAGGGTAAGTGGAGAGGAGAGGGGAGAGGAGGGGGAGTAGATGTTGGGGCAGCTGAATTGTGTTTGTGTGCCAAGCAGTCCGCTGCATAATGTATAATAAGTAGCTATGCAGAACGTAATTTGTGATTTAAATCAAGCATGTCGTATTTGAGATTTTAATGCAAGATGTTTCATAGTTCACATGTTTCTTTCATGTCCTGGTGCTCTCTTTTATGCATTTTGTTTTAGTTTGTAAAGCTAAAAGTTTGAATCAAAGTAGAAAAAATATTTCAAATTGTGCTATTCCCGTCTTTGTATTACATTTTTCAACTACCACCTTCCCGAGTATAAATCCACTAAGAGCACATCGGCATCTCTTTCATCGCATCCCGCAGTATAACTGAGACACTCATTTCCGAACGGAATGACCAAAGCTGTCAGATGTTGAATTAATGCAAGGAATACATGAATAATATCTAAGCTCAGCCTGACATAAAATGCAGTTCTCCTAATTCATAAAAACATCTAATTTGCTTCACGAATGATCAAATTGTCTTTTCACTGGAGCAATTTATTGTGGATTATATAACCGAGGACAATATTTGATCCAAAAGTATTTTAGAAAAGTATGTGAGTGGTGTAAATGAAGAAATTTGAATGTAGTAATTCAAAATGGTTTTAAATTGCTCCTTTTTTCTGACAAATGCTTGAAAGATTTTAACTATAAACTGTCTCCTTATTTTGATCCAATGTTGCCAGGATCACATGAAAAGGCAAAAACTCAAACTTTTGAGCATTTAAACTGTAATTTATGCTTTTTATAAATTTACTGAAAGCCTGCATATATTGAAGCTCTCAAGACAGACAGTCCAATAGAATGGTAACAATTCCCGATGCTCCCTAGTGGCAGAGTTCAGGCCGTTTGCCTGTGGGCTGATGTGGAGTGAATGGCCTTAGGGGCTCTAGGCTGGTCTATGTGTGGCCCGGCTGGTCCAAGTCAGCAGTAATGACTGGCTTTGGCCAGCATGCCTGTTAATGTGAATGGGGTTACTCTGGGCAACACCTTTTCAGCTGGGTCCTATGAAGTTCCCAGTATGGTGGTCTTTGTCCACACAAGGGCTGTCCTCTCAGCAAAAAGGGCTTCTTTTTTGTGAGGACTATCAACCAGTGATGGATTACACCCACCCCCCTTTATTCATCCAGGCAGACTAACAGACACGGATGTGCGCAAGCATACACATGCACTCTCAGGCTTATGTATAGTCACAAAGATATCAAAACTGTCACAAACATAATCAGCATATTAAGGTGAATGAATATACATATCAATTTCCATGTGTCACAGGCTGCTTTCGACCTTCACTCTGTCATGTGGGTGAAAACCCACTCAGATTATTTCTTTTCTTTATTATCAACTTGCTTCACCGTAACCCCCACCCCTCTGTGTCTTGCTCACTCTCCTGCTTGCTCACTCTTGACTCTCCTCCCATTTTTTTGCTGACTCTCAAACTTGTAATTGCATACTTGCTTCCTGAAGATTAGAAACAGGTAAAGCCATAATCTTGTCGAGGTAATTCCCAGTTCGAGGAACTGACCAGTGATTGCTATGCATAGCATAATATTCGATTTTTCTCCTTTCCTGTAAAGGATGTTTTAATCTCTTTTGTTTTTTAGAGGTTTATTGAAACATATTTCCAAAGCCGGAGAGCTGTGTCAGGCAGGGCTCCATCAATGTAGGATGGTAGTGAAACTGAAAGAGTTTTAAAAAGCTTCAGAGACCGTGTTGAAATGATTGTGTACAACATAGGAGACATCTTAGATGAAAATGTGTTGTCATAGGATCAGATCAGTAAGAAAATCCTTTGCTCACTCACCTCTGGTCTTTTGCAAGCATCCTGTCTGAGTCTCCCCTCCCACCCAAGCCCACCAAATCCACCCCTCCCGGAGGGTCAGCCACTTACCCAGGCTGACACAGTAACCTCCAGACGACCTTGCGCTTTGCCAAATGTTACGCCTGTACACTGTGTGAACTCTATCACAGCACAAATGACGGGGGAAATATAGGACTTTGTGGTGGAGGAGTTTAGAAAACGCTCGATGTACCGGCCTGCTTTGTGCCCTCATGTTTTAAATACCCCTGTGTGACACATGCATAGGAAAGTGGCAGTGTGCGTCTGTCTGTTTTTGTACATGGTTGTGCGCACTTGTAGACTGAGTGCCACACTGAAAAGTATGTTAATTATGAAAGAAAATATCTTTGGCAATGCTAAGGCTTTAAATTTTTTTTTTTTTTTTTTTTTTTTTTGTGGTCATTGAAATACCACTGATGAACCAGTTAGTGCAGAGATGTAAGAGGAATTTAGTTTTTTAAATTTTTTATTTTTATTGAACTGTGTGACACTAAAGCAGAAATGTGAGGCTCTGCTATTTATTAGAGCGTGAATCTTAATAAGATTCGGAGGTGATAGCAGGATGCATTTTCAGCCTTTGCTTTAGTTCTACGACTTCTTCCGGCTGAGCGAAGCTGAATGACATTTGCCCCACATTCATATCAAGGTAACAGAAAACAAATTGTCTCGGTGCTCCCAATTTAAGATTTTGTCCAAATGTTTAATGTGTTGTATTGTCTAAGCCAATGGATATGTCATATTCTCCCACCCAGTTCCAAATTTGTTGTTTCTAAAAACTCTGAAAGACTCCTGAAAGTTGATATTTAAGCTCAAAATATGGAGTAACAGAGCATTTGACCAAAAGACAATTGCTTTAACATTTAAACTGTTTGTTTGCTTTTTCAATTATTCAAAAAAAATCTTTTTTAGATTTTCCTGTAATTATTAGAGCAGGGCATCTCTATAGTGTAAGAAAGCGTAGTCCTACCAAACATCTCGATCGTGTTTTAACCTGAGGAGATATATATCAGAGTCACAGTTTGAGGGGTGAAATGTGTGTTTCAGGGGTGGAGGGCATAAGAGGTCCCCCAGATATGCTGTCATAACCCATGCAGCCGCACTCTTTGCTATGGGCCTATTAGTAGTGAAGGCAGCACTTAGATATGTTTGTACTCTACGCCCTCTATCCCTCTCCCTTTTTCCCCGGGCACCATGTCACTCCAGGGGCAAAACCAGCACTCCCTGGCTGTGCCCAAGTCCATAACACCAACTAACCCCCCCCCCCCCCCCCCCCCTCTCCTTTTTACTATCCACCACCACAAAGGTCAACGTGCCCTCACCCTACAACGCCCACGGCCCATACCAACACTGCCCTCCAAAGAGAAACAAAACTGAACTGAAAAGAGACAAAATGGCCCCATGCTGCCTCTCTTGTCAAAGCTTTTGACAGGCCCGAGCAGAGGACCCCAGAGGAGGGTTCAGTTGGAGACGATGATGGCGGAGATAACAAGTCAAGTTGTTGTGTTATAGTACAGTTGCACTTTGGCCCTTGTTTGTCCACTTGGTTATTCAGAAGTACCACAGAGCGAACTGATTCCCATGCATGTCATGTTTAGCAACATGACAGAAACTATCAAATGCTGCTTTTTATCAGTCTGTGGAGCGTGAAGGGTAAGTGAGAGAAGAGAGCAGGAATAAACATTCCTTTAGGTATTAAAAACCTTGAGATATTGCCATCTAATCAATTTCCTGTTTGGACATGCTCATCTTTTAATGAAATTCAGTCCATTATTAGTCCCTTACCATTCTTCCAGTGTTTGGGAATATAATTACATTCAAAATGCTTACTCATCCTTCTGCCTGCCTGCTGCCTACTCTGTCACATGCATTAGGCCATGAAGCAGAAGAGATGAGGAGCCTGTGTCTGTATCTGTCTATCTGTCAGTCCGCCTGACTGTCTGTTTGCCTGCCTCTCAGATTATCCTGGATCAGGCAGCAGGTGACATGTGAGCAGGTGACCATCACCCAATTACCAAAAAGAAACTCGAGAAGAGCTCCTGTTTAGTTTGCATGTTTCTTTCTTTTCCTCCCTAATTCTCCTTTTGAACCTGGTCTTTAAATTAAAAAAAATAAATAAATAAAACGTTCACTGACATTTACACCTTTTCAAGTAAAATGTAATACAGCAGGAAGACATAAATCTGGAAAATGTACCACCCTTAGAGCCATGTAACAATTCCAGTTTATTCCACTTTTTTTTTTTTTTATTAACTTTAAATGCTGATGAAAAGACTTCTTGAAAATTGTCCCAAATGCCAATAAAAAGTAGAAGTATTTTCAGATTTGATCAAATAACCAGAGAATATTTTTTTAACTCCCAAAAAAAACAACTAAAGCTGAATTTGAAAGACTTCCCTCATCAACAGGTTATTCGTAGGGCAAGGCCAGCGATCATGTTACACTCATTGTTACTGCGAAAGAAGAGGAAGGTAGCCCTTCTTCTTTGCTTTTGTTAGGTGCAGGTGGGCTTAAATTACCGAAGTGATGGGATTTATGCTGAGTTGTTTCTGCATTTTTCTTTCTGCCTGGGTAGCGGAAGTATTCTCTGAAATTGCCAGAGTAAATGTGATGATAGTTTGCTGCTCAAATAGAAAAAGCACATCACCTCATTGTGTGGGTTCTTGGCATGCTGAAGTCAATACTAGTTCCTATAGGTGCAGCAATTGATTTCCCACACAATGCGGTGTAACTTTAGATGTGCGAGGGATTATGCCACTGGAAGCTGATTTAGCTTGGTTTAGTGTCTGAGCAGACCAGTAAGTCTGGGATTTATCTGCTAGTATCAGCCGGGAAACTTTCTGCTGCCATTTTGACCCTTGGCTGGTTGTGGAAATGGGACTGGAAATGGAGGACATTGACCCAGTGTCATGGGCAGATTCAAACATTAGTTTACAGTGGCTGCACTGCAGCCGTGAAACACAGGAAAAATGAAATTGGCAAAAGGTATCACCTTAATATGACCCCTATCTGTAAATGCTTGACTTTGCCAGAGTACAACAACTGGAATTTCTTCATCATCAGTAACAGCGTGTAGCCCTCGTTTTTTTCTCTGATTATGACTTCAGCTTAGTGATGCAATATTTAGTTCCTCTCATTACACTTACTCAGCAGTGCTTATCAAACGCTGACTAAATTACTACAATGATTGCGTTAAGCAGGTGTTTATGGTAAATATCGTGTCACTTCCATGACCATTTTCCATCATCAGCTAATCTGATTGAAGGAGCCAGACCAATCGTCATGTGTTCCAACAAGGTGTTGGGTTTCCCATAGTCCTAAGCTGTACAGTGACACAGGCCTTTTGAAAGTGTGGCTAAAACTCTGGAAGAAATGACTCGTTAAATTAGCACCTAATACTCCAGTCATTAGCAAGCCGTTACCGCCAGTGGAATGCCTTTGAAGGAGCTGCTTTGTGAGAGTGTGTATGTATGTTCTGTATGCGCCGGTTCTTAACTCACAGTTGCATTGAATTGCAGTGCACTTAAAATGAAACACTCAAAACAGTGATTTGATTGCTTCGCTGACCCATAATGTCATATCTAGAAACAAAGTGTAGAGATTGTAAACCGCCGAGCAGCATGAAACGCCGTACTCCTTAAGAAGCGGGTCTTTGGGGTTCTTGGTAAGCTGAATGGAATTGTCCATTGTGGGGTGATATTAGTAACCCTCTTAGGCAAAGCTAGTCTGTGGGCCGGCCCCGAGGGCTCATTTCAAGTGCTTAGCGCTCGTTTGGAGCTTTGTCACCCCTCACCCTGTTGCCAGCATGGCCCCAGCCCCTCTGGCTGTGGAGTGGATCTGAACCACAAACCTTTACCCCTGCCTGCCACCAGGGAGGGAACACTGACATCACACAGACACACACACACACACACACACACACACACACACACACACACACACACACACACACACGCACACAATCGCGCCAACATTGTGGCACACATCCATTTTCACATCGGCCCCTCCACCACTGCACTGCAGCCAATGGTCTATTTTCCCGCCGTTCACTCCCACCAAAGACCCCCATCCCACCACTTCCCCCCTCTTATGTTTTTTTTTCTCCTCCCTCTACACCCTCGTGAAGGTTGCCAGGCAGCAAAGAAAGACTTCACACACACATACACCCCACTATGCCTCTGAGGGTTTTCCGGATGTCCTTGTTTACATCATGGAGTGTGCAGGTCGTAGGGAAGCGGACTGAGCTTCCCTGACTGTCTGTCTGAGTCCTGCACTGAACTCCATTTATTTGGTGTCAATGCAAATGATCATGGCAGCACTGCAGGTGTCAGGTCCATGCTAATATATGTTACATTATAATTGGTTTAAATTTCTAAAACAAGGGTAAACTTGTTCACATCTTAAGCTACAGTTGTCCCTGTCCATTGAAGAATAACAAGAAGTTGGTTTTTTGATGTGGAACTGAAGATAAGAGAAATTATTGTGGCGGGGCCAACCAGTAGCAGTTATAAGCTCTAAATATTGGCTGTCAGTGATGTGTGCAATGGTTGCTGACTGTTACCGGGCTGTCTTTTCCCTGTGTGTGTCAAACCAATCGATTGGTTTTGTCTGCTCCTCCCTCCCAACTTTGATGTTACCATTGATTGTTCTCATCTGCCCCTGAACTCAAAGGTTAGAGGAGCTGAGCTGCACTTCTGGATTGCTTTGACCTTCGCTCTGCACATGCTCAGCAGGTTCACAGAGCCCAGAGCCAAACAGACACGGTGTAGCCAGGCCCGTGGGTGCGTGACAGGCAGACAACGGTGTGATGTCTTTTTTTTTTTTTTTTCTTACTCACCCACTGAGGATGATGTATATGTGATTGATTTTTCTTCTACCCCTCTCTCTGCCATGTTTCCGCTGCAGTGCGCTAAGCAGGACTGAGTCCAGGCTTGATCAATGCATTGTTTTTCTTTTTCAATCACACTTGAGTGAGCTGAAGACACGAAAGGTTACACAGGTGAGGTTTGGCAAAGGCGGAAGCAGAGCAGAGCTTCTGGAGGCACCCGCAAGGCCGTTGTACAAGTTTGGAGAGATGTTGGTGTGTGAAATAGGAGTCAGAGGGAGAGTTAAACAAAAGCAAAAGTTGACCAAATTGATTATCTGAGTGAATACCAGCATTTTTCTGTTGTATTATCAGTATTAATTCTGTAAATATCTTTCACAGTCACACAAATGGCTTCTTGCCAACAAGCACAAAAGCAAGGTGTTAAACATAAAAAGAATAAATAAAAAAAGACCACTTGAGCATGACATGCCCCCGATCTTTCCGCCACGGTGGCAGGAACGCAGGACTTCATATCTGACATGGACATCAGTGATTTAAAAACAGACTGAGGTGTTTCAATGCTTCTCAGAAAACAGATTTAAGAAAAGGGTGGAAGTGGTCTTCCCCAGAGGGGTGAAGAGCATTGCGTAGTCTTGAATTATCTCTCAATAATGACGCTGTTAAACCCTGTACCCAAACACCTAGTCATTAGGAAAAAGATAAGTATCTGTGGGAATGGAAGGTCTTCTCTAAAGCTGGATGTCTGGAGGGGGTAAGGATGTGGTGGTAGGGAGGGGTTTAGATGGCTGGGCTGGGCTGGGCTGGGACTGCAGGCTGTGACCAGCGGGTTTCAGATGTCACAGCAGATTCTTTCATTGGCAAATTACAGGATTTACCTTCTCTTGTACCCAGAATGGCAGTATTCACATTCAACTTCCTCGATAGACACTCGAGCAACGTGCTACTCAACACCATTGTCGGTGGCACACTTGACTCCTGAGATACTTCACCTCCTCTCACGCTCTCATAAGCTCTTCAAGACCATTTCATGGAGGGCCATTGGCGGCCTTTCAAGCCGATTCTGGAGAGCGCAAAGCGGTGTAGCCCCTCTTAAGCTTTCTAGTAGTTAGTATGTTGGTGTTGGGGGGGGGTTTACATAAGTGGCCCTCATTAACCTCTTAGAGCCTTTGTGTTTTGAGTTTGGCACAGGGCTGCTCCACAGATAAGCTTTACTGCAAAACAGCTAAAAGACTTGATTGACTCTGGTATTAGCCCGACACAATCCTCTGTGTTACAGTGAAGCAGTCAACACAAGCGCAAACAACATTTACCTGTTTGTTTGTTTTTTCCCTCAGACTGTCTGAACACACAATTGTCTTGTACCTCATAAATGTGTCATTGACTATGCTATATATTACTCTCCAAAACAGTCCGACCTCACCAGACACACAGACACACACACACATAAATTCCCTGTGAGTTGTAACAGACCTAAAGCTCTCTGAAGCATTTAGCAGCACGCTAGCAGGTTTACTCCATGCTGCCAGTGCTGAGGGGACTGCTGAAGCATCTAATGCAATTTCAACCCAACATGGCTCTCTGTGAATAAGCATCACTGAAGTGTACCGTCTACTGTATGTTGATCCAGTAGTGCTTGCTTTTTGCTCCATATGAGCGATCTAACATCCCCCCTCTCCTCCCCTTTTCTGTTTTCTGTAGCGACTGCATTTGCCTCCAGACTTGTCTGAGACCGTGAGTCGTGTGAGCAGGGGCGAGCTGGCAGGAGCTACCACCACGGCCGCAGCCTGTGGCTCCGGCACTTCCGGCAACAAACACCTGGACTTCTAGCGCTCCCGCACAGTCGCCATGGGCAACCAACACCTGGAACGCCACAGCGTTGTCCTCTTCACTGCGGCGACCAGGTTGTTCCCTCGCCCACGTCATGTCAACTGTGATAACCCTGCCAGTCATTACCACCTGCCAACTGGCTCAACCAGGGGTGAAGATCTAAACATTCACAGTAGCGGTTCCCTTAAACAGACAGATTTCATTATGCATCTTAAACCTTTTTTATATGAGCATACTCTTCAACTCTTTCTCCAAGTCTGATGGCTGACAGTGGCTTGTTCCCAGTTTATTTAACTTATGTCTTTAGCGCTCAGCTTTCTTTTCTCCCTGTAAGTTGCTCTGAATTTCAAACCCTATGGTGTTGAGAAATGTTATAGGAAGGCCTGTGAGTGGCAAAGTGTCTTGTGTTTCATCCAATTAAAATTCAGGAAGGAGAATTATTTAAGGTTGATACACTGTGTGTTGTTCTCTGCCTCTGGGGATTTTGTTTACAAGTAAAGTGTAATCATGAAATATTTTTAGTCTTTACAGACTAGGCAAACATTAAATAATTTAACTCAGCTCTTGGCTTACTTTACAAAGTAAGCCACTTTTGCTTTTTTTTTTTTTTTTGCCGCTCACAGTGTTATTACCCAAAGAGCCAACATAATGTGTAGAATAATGACCTGTCCATTTATGAAATTGAATAAAAAAAATGTATAAATATGATGAACCCGACACATGCTCTCTTTCTTTGGTTTTGACTTTGCTGCACCACAAAAAACAACTGCGAGGAGAAAGCTGACTACTTGCGACTGCGTGAGTGTGTTATGAATGACTGATCTCTGGTCTGCCTGACTGGTTTCAGGTTGGAATAGGGATGCTTCCATCTGACCCCGAGACTGTGCCGGTGAGCGACATCCACCTCCAGTAAGCAGAGCAGAGCAGGAATGTGGGCAGAGGGTAGGAGAGCTGGGTTTGGGTGCAGGCTTCACACCTCATCAGGCATGTTTGCTGGATGAGCTGCTTTACCATGACAAGCCCAAAAGAACAAATTAGGTCAAATGGTGACATCGAGACACAAAAAAACAAAACAGAAAAAACATGAAAAATTAAATGTTTCATTTTTCATTTTCCTCAGTCTGCTGCTGATGCCAATTTGAATAATTCCCTCAGTAAAAACTGGCAGGATTGCTCACCGTCTGCAACACATTTCAGGAGAAGGTAGTGTTACCTGACAGCTTCATACGTGAATGGAGCGCTCCTAATATCAAGTTTATAAGAGAGACCGACATATACAGGTGAGTGAAAGCTTGTGTTGTCATGATAAAAACACTTCTCAGAGGTATTGTTTTTGAACAGCTGACATATTCAGGGTACAGTTTTAAGGTACATTAAAATAGAGCCCAATTGTTTTGGCATGTGCTTATTTTTGTCTTATCCGGCGTGTCTCTTTGTTTTTACTTTTCAATCCAAAGTTTTTATCCACACTGTGGTACTTCCCTCTTTGTCCCAATAAGGGAAAAAATTAGCTAATTTTTATAATGCTGGTCTCTATTATAAACGTCACAAATTGAAGGGTTGTCACATTTCCATACAGGTCCATTTAGAAAATGAGTGCAGTGAAGCTAGGTTCAAAACTTTTAATGTTGATATTGTATCTAAAAAAAAAAGTTGTTTTTCTTTTGATTTGACAGCAAGTACAACAGTGTCTTAGTTATTAAAATATCATCAATTACAATTATTAGAAACTTACAAATGCAATTTTACAAACGTATTTAGGAATGGGGCAAAATTACCTCCTGACACTCATTTTCATCTACTATGGGAACATTTTTTTTCTATTTTACTAAATAAAGTAAGGTGCCGTAACAAATGACAGAAGCACTCTGTATTTCTTATTTTGCCGGACCTACTTCTTGAAAGAACATCGCCCATAGCTATGGAGGGAACATGCTTGTGTAATTGTGTCTCTGGCAGCTGCTGCTTATGACCTATTGATTTTTAACTAAAGCCGTAGCTGTTTATCTGCAACGGTTAAACATGATATTTTAAAGTTTTTGTTATTAAAAAAGATTCCTTTTTAAAAACAATGGAAAACCTCCGTATTTGAATTTAAAATAGTGTCCCC
This sequence comes from Lipophrys pholis, assembly GCF_963383615.2. Classification (NCBI taxonomy): domain Eukaryota; kingdom Metazoa; phylum Chordata; class Actinopteri; order Blenniiformes; family Blenniidae; genus Lipophrys; species Lipophrys pholis. The sequence goes on along the minus strand of NC_137636.1, from coordinate 17,490,429 downwards.
CGATTTTTATATCTGCAGTACAGATTATGTAATAAAGGTCATCACACATCTCAAATACAAATTAAAACTCAAAAGAATTTCATATAACAATGACTGATATCGCTCTTCCATCACAGTCTGAAAAGAACACACAGATACTGAACATGAGAGCATCGTCTTTTGTAAAGTGCAGTAGAAATCCACATTTAAGATTTCTCAAGGTCAGAATTGCTGGTTAATCAAAATATAAAAAGGATGTCACCAAGTACAAAGCTCTCAGTAACTTTAAAAGCAACTTATGTTGCCTGACTGTGTTCTGAGTGAGAATTACATTTAAACCATTTTTATCTCAAAGCTGTGTATTATTTAGACCTCCACTAATTGCGGCCTTTCTTGCATTTTGAATCGCGCTCTTATTCGCTCTCTGCAATTATTAATGTTCCTCCTCTGTCTCGGCGCAATCATCTCGTCTGTCTCCCCCTCCAGAAACAGTGTTCCTCCATTTGTGTGATAAACTGGATTAAATGAGTAGAGAAATTGCATTAGCTCCAGTTAAAAAAAAAAAAGAAAAGAGAAAAAAAAAAATCTGATTAACCTCCAATCCTCAAACTTCTGATTGGACTATTAAACACTGAGCGGGATGTGTAAATTCAATTAATTCATTTGGGATGATGTCTAATGCTGTTGCATGCAGTGTGAATGTTACCTGACCTCACTCTCTCCTGAACAGCGTTTCCTTTTAGATGGTTTCTCACTCAGTCTACATACCCCTTCTAATACACACACACACACACACACACACACACACACACACACACACACACACACACACACACACTCACACACACACACACACACACACACACATACACACACACACACACACAAATCCCCCCCTCCTGCTGAGGCAGCAAGTGAAGCAAAATAACTCACTCTGCCACACAATCGCTCCTCTGCCTCGCTCTAGGCACTGACTGCTTTATTCCATGACTTTTTTTTTTTATTCTTTTCTCTCTCCTCCTCTTCATTGGTTCTGTTTTTTTTTCCATACCATCGTAACTCTACTAAAACAAGAGCCATGGTGGTGAATTGCTTGACCTTTCCCATTGTGTTTGTGGTGTTGTGCTGTGTGGTCTGTGTTCGACCACATACATCAAGGCAGGCCTGTTATAGTGGACACCTTTGTTCGGTGGGAATTAGACATGTTGTTATATGTATCTCAGGCTTTGTTGTATTTAACTGTAACTTGTTAGCATTACAGTTATTTGGATTTTCAGCTATAATGCGTTTTGTGTTGTTTCTACTTGCTCAGTGCGCACTGACACAGCATTGACCAGGCAAGAAGTCTTTCTTTAAGACACAATTTTACTGTACAAAATGTTTTATAGTTTTCACAAAATACATTTAGAAAGCTCCATTTTAAATAAAATTAAATTGAAATATTTAAGAGACAGCGTGTCGACGTTTTATCTCAGAAGCAGACGTAAACCAAGTACGTGTCCATGTTCTACGTACACACTGAAATAAAAATGCAAAAACTCAAAAGAGCATGACAGATGATGCTAGAAAAACCCTCCCATGGTCTTCAATTATAAATAAGGACTGCGGGGCTCGACTGCAGTCTTCCGAACTCGAAGCCAATGTAATTGAACAGAACCGTGTTTACAAAATTTTGCAACACAAGACTAATATCTTAAAAAAAACATTGTGTACTAGATGAAATACAAAGGCTTTGGTCTGTTTTACAATCAACAATGATTAAATCTGATATGTACTTGTAAACAACTGCCAAACACTTAAGTTTAAAACTCTGTCAAGCAATGTTTAATCATAATTATAGGAATTAAATATTTCTAGTTGCACATTTTTTTGACCATAGGACACTATAATACAACTATACCTAAGAGACAAATTGTACCTGACCCTAAAGAAATGTATTTCATGATGCATGGAACATTTATAGAATATTCTCAGGGATATTAAATGAAATCAACTTTTATTGAAGAAATCTTTCTGGAAGATTTCTAGGGAAGACAAGTACTTTACATTTTGACATAAACAAACTGGATTATATCGAAGACGCAGTCTACCATTTACAGACTACAGGTTCTCTTTCACACCTGTTTTCCACATTTAATGTTCTCTGCGGTAATCCGGAGTCAATCCAACCACCAAAGCAAGAGCTCCAAGTTGTGTAGCATGTCGCACTGTCTTTGCACACTTGGAGCAGTTGATAGTCATCCGTGTCTAATAAGTTAGCACAAGCAGGCTCATGTCAGAGGAGCCAAGGCCACGGCCTCAGTGGGTGGATCGAGCTCGAGTATCCTCTGCTCAATATCCATTCTTAAGAAATAGGACCAATAAATATTTTTTTTTTTTCTTTTTTGACACAGTAAGAGTCTTCCCCTCCAGCTTTTTTTTTTTTTTTTATCTTTAATGATATGCAACAGCGTCCAGTGACCATGCAAAGGCTGGTAGAAAGTCTCGATATAAGCAGATTAAAAAGATAGTCATGGCAGAATCTCTCAGGTTCTCCTCTCAAACAAACGCAAGACCAACATGGTTTTCTAGCAGTCCATCTATCAGTACTTGATCTTGGATTTTCATATTAACATACAAATGGCCATTTACAAACACACCAGAGAAAAAAGGAAACAATGACTGAAGTTGGAAATAGAAAAAAAAAAAAAAAAAACATAAGTTTTTGTTCCATAAAAATTTAACACCGGGCACTTTACAGAGGTCCATTTTTTTTTTTTTTCTGTCTTTCCATCGTTGTTCTCTCTTCCAAGTCCTCGTTCGAACGTGCCTAGAGCTACATAACAGCACACTGTCCCACTGGAAAAACACAGCCCAGACGTCCCAAGGCTCTCCCAGAGTGTGTCTCTTTTTCTCTCTCTCCTTCCTCCTCTCCTGTCTGTTGCCTCTTCTCAACCATCTCTCGCCTTCTCTACTCTCCTGTGCCGTGTATGTGTGAGGAGCACTGCCAGAGGGCGATGGTGGAGTGGGTGGTTACAGGGTGAAGTAGCTCTTCTCCCTACTGTAGTCTTGACCAGTACTGAGACATGTCAGGCTCGCTCCCTGGGACTTGGACAGGGACAGACACTCCAGGAGAGATGAGTCCTGCACAAACAAAGAAAGCGGGGAGGACCGTCGGTGAAAAGACAAAACAAAACGGCAAAAACACGCTCCACAAGTCTGACATGCTAAATTAAATAAGCAGATGCACCATGCACTGTAAGTGTGACAACGAAACACTGGTTAGCCTCATAGCACAGAGCATTGTGCTTTGAACACTTGCAAATAGGTGGACGAGCAAGGGGTTGCAATGAGTCACAATGCTCTGCACATTGTTGCTCAGTAAAATGCTGGCAAGCGCGATAAATTGAGGCTTTGGCAATGGCATTTAAACAGAGAGAGTACAACAGCAAATGAATCAAATTAATTAGCAATTTAGCACAGAGGAAATGTGGTTATGCATGATTAACTCTTCATGACTATAACCAGTATATATGGCTCTCAGTAACAGCATCCTAATGGGGTGGAACTAAACTATGGGCTGGAGTCGGGGGATTGACATGATGGCCTGGAGTGGCAATGAAAATGAGCTTTGTGCATGCAACTGCAGAGAGAAAATGATATGGGATGTAGAGATATCGATTCTCAGACATTTAAAAACCACGGAGTTTCTCAAATGAACGGAAAGAGGAAAGGAAAAGTTGGAGCGACAGGTCATGAATCAGAGATGGCTATGCAAGTACCCCTTAATTACAGGAGAGGTGGCAGATCTTTCAGAGAGTGCACTGTTTGAGATTGTTACTTATTCCCAAGCATGTTGGTAAACAATGAACTTTCTGCCTACCTGTTGAGGTGGTACCAGAAGTGGTCATTGATTGGCTGTTCATATGTGCCTGCATATGAGGGGGCGTGTATGTTTCGTAGCTCCGCCCATTCACAGGCGGACTGGTAGGCAGCATGCAGGAATAAGAGGAGGTCTGGCTGGGCTATAGATAAGGAGAAAATATTACATTAGCTTAGCCAACCATAGTTGTCAGCTGAGTACACTGTAATGCTGTAACTTAGATTTTTTTTTTATCTAATATCACTTCAATTCTTTTACTGTCCGAAAGCCATTAGACCACATCAAAAAATTTAATTATGAGTATTTTTTTTGTGAATACCAGGACACATTTTTTTTAATTACGTCATATTGTACTTACTTAAACTCTTACATTCACATCAGTCATCACAAAATATTATTTAGAATTACTATTTTTCATTGAAAGTATTCTTTTACTTACTTGCATAGGTAGATTATTTGCCATGGTGAAGCTGGGCATGGGGGGCAGCGCACTGTAGGTGTTTGTGAGCGCAGAGTCCGGTCTACCCAGCATTGACCCCGAGGTGAAAGACACTGTGGGTGAAAAAGAGGGGGGAAAGACATTGAAACCACAGAAAACACACACACACACACACACACACAAACACAGACACACACACACACACACACACACACACACACACACACACACACACACACACACAGAGAGAGAGAGAGAGAGAGAGTCCTCCAGCATGAGAGATCGTCTCATTAGCGTTAAATAGTGCCTGCGTGAAGTGACGCCTTATTTGACAGGCTGATAAGCCCGGACAGATATCGTACAGTGTGTGTGTTTGTGTGTCTCAGGTGATTGACTTGCGAGCATGAGCTCGAGCACTGCCGGTGTGCCCTCGTGCCTGCCTGATTCGGTAATTACGCAGATAGTCAGCTGAGAAGTTTTGCTCAACCATCCATCAAAAAGAAAGCACCGGCGCTTCTTCATGTGAACCAGAGCGCACCGCCACCGAGGCCTCACCGCCCCCTCCCCCCCCCCCCCCCTCATCCCCCACCCCCCTTTTTTTTTTCATATAAATCCGCAGGCTGTTGCTTAATGCTGGTTAATGATATTTGTTATGGGATCAGTAAGACTTAAACCCACTGAATGTGAGTTGTTGAGAATATCATTACAGTAATAAACTAATTGCACGAGCGGTGTAACAAGTGTGAGATTGCGCGCAACGTGCAATTTAACATAAAAAATCCGATAGAAATCCGATTTTTTTTTTTCGAGGGGCGGGGGCGGGGGAACATCTGCGTTGAACCCCAGCAGTGAGGGACCTACCCGGTGTGGTGGGCTGTGGGATGGCCTGGTAGACGCTGGTGCTGAAGCTGCTGCTGATGGGAATGTGACTGGAGGAGTTGTTGGCCTGCCGGCGCTGGTTCCGCAGCTTTTCCTCTCGCCTCCACTTCGCTCTTCTGTTTGAGAACCATACCTGCAAACAGCCGGTTATTAGCATTATTTTTAATTGTACGTGTTTCATTACATTCGATTGCTTTTGGCCTCGGTGACAAAATGGGGATCACTCACTTGTATTCTCGCCTCGGGGAGGTCGATTTTAGCAGCTAGTCTTTCTCGCGCAAAAACATCTGGATAATGAGTTCTTTCAAATTCTGTGAATGGTAGAAATAAAGTGAACAAAAGTGTCAGTAATAAGCATCACAATAGATTGTGGTTGACACGTTTATAAAGTAAAAAAAAAAAAGCTGATTGCTGAGTGAGTGGGTGTTAACCCCTCAGTTCAGGGCTTCTTGGCACTAATAAATCAAACCTATTCATAAACCATTAAATGTGTTGCACCTCACATTGTGAATCCACTCTCTTCCAATTAATTAAAGGTGGATTAAATGTTTTAAGAAAAATGTCTTGTTAATGGTTTGACCTTTTTCGAGTGCCTCGATTTGCTCCTGTGTGAAGGACGTGCGATTTCTCTGTAGTTTCCTCTTAAGCTGCAGCCGCATCTGCGTCTCCTCTGAATCCTCCCCGTTTGAGCTGATGGAGTTTGTGTTTTCTCCCGCGCCGTCCGGTTGTTGGCAGCCATCTGCACATTTGAAAAAAAAAAATAAATAAATAAATATTCAATGGAAATATACATTCACTTAAGCTAATTGAATAATGAATTACCGGGGCCGCCTGTTGTATCAGCCTCCAGCTAATTGTACAGACCGCGCTGCGACATCATTAATTAAAAACCCCATCATGGTTAATTTAATTGAAAATCAGAGGAATTATGGCAATTTCTTCCTAATGTTTCCAGATGAAATGCGACAGCCAGCGTGAAAAGAAACAATATTACCAAAAAAAAAAAAAAAAAAAAAAAAAAAAAAAAAAGGCCACGCGGTTAAGGTACTTGTAAAATATTGTGGGAAAAACAGTCTGGCGGAGGAAAAAGGTTCCGCGGACTTCTCGTGTCACAACAATGGCGTGTGTTCTCAAAAGGTTAAGAGAAATGTGACAAGATGTGGCGAGCCTCTTTTCAGGCCCTATGAAATGTATTAAAACTCCAAACTCTCTAGCCCCCTCTTTTTTTTAGGACAGAGCCGAGCCTCAATAGTCGTTCCCATATGGGCGTTGGTATAGCCATTGAGGTGACCACCAACTTTTGAATAGAAGAAGACGCTTTTCAGAATGATACAATGCCTCCAGGAGTAAGGGAAACCATTAAACTATGGACACAGCCAGGGACGAGCAGTGAGCCCTCGGTGGTGGGTGTAATATATGGGAGGGGGGGTATTGGAGGAGATGACAAAAGGATCCTCTCTCTCTGGAGGCGCACAGGCTATAGTACTTTGGCATTGTGCGCACGAGGATCCCAGTCAACAGAGCTTTGAGTCCAGTGTGTTAACCCTTATCCACTACCATCATTAATCACGTCCCCCGGCCAGCTACACGCCAGTCAGGATTTCTGTCTTCAATTGGAAACAAATGAGTGAGGAGAGAGCATGCAACCCCCTGAACAACCAAAATAAGGCCAATCTATTCACCGCTCCTGTTTGTCCGCGGTGGGCCCAAAGGCCCCTTCAGTTGCAGGGCGAGGCTTATCGACTAATGTCTGTCTTGTTGTTGGACATCATTATCACACCGAGAAGTTAATGCGAAATTAAGCAGCGGGTGCGTTGATCGAGGGAGGTTTATGTAATATCTCTGTGATGCCTGTCAGACTCCGCGGGTCGAACTCGTGAAGTGTAACTCCAGCTTTTCCTCTGCAGATTGTGTTTAAGTTCAGCAGGCCTTTAGCTGCTTGCTGTAAAGTTGAACCAGGTGCAGCCTTGCAAACGCGAGAGTGACCTTTTTTCTGTAGCCTTTAAAATGCATAATATGCAGCCTGCATGGACAGGTTTATGTGTTAAAGTGTGTGTGAGCTTTCCTAAAGTTTCAATATTGTGCATTGAAGTTGCAGGTTTTTCCTCAAACTACATTCCCTTGCTTCATGTGGGCCTGGAAACACGTTTCTCTATATGTGAGTGCTGGTGATGGAAACCTGAGGCGACACGTTTCTTGACAATTTCCCTTGCTGCATAATAGGCAAAGTATTCTTCTATAGGCCAATAGTTTGTATCCACCCTATTTGTTTCTTCCCTCTGGATAATCCATAAAAAGGAGTGAATGTGCAGCTATTATCCGTCTGCCAGACCCACTGACGCTAGGATGGGATTTGTTTTCTTTATAAAAGCGCTGGGAAATAAACTCATTCTTTGGTATCACGATGTCTCAGCCAGTGAGGCGGAAAAGCGGCAAAAAAGAGATACCGAACCAATTGCGGCACCTTTCAGCTGCTGAGACTGGATCAAAACACTCTTGAGAAACCGCTTAAAACTGAAAGAGAAAGTGAGAGACTAAATCCTATAGACGGGATTTAGAGCCATATAGCCAGCAACTGAGAAAGAGAAAGAGATGAAAGACGCAATCGGTGCGGAGTTTTTATTCGTTCCTCTTTGGATAGAGTTGTCTTCTTTTGGGGCCCTGTCACTCTCCATGTAGCCATTATATCTGTTTACCCGGCCGACTGATGGAAAACATATTTCCCTTCCACCAAAACAACAGCTTCACCCAGACATGGAAACACAACCACTCAATTCAACAACCTATTATTATTATTATTATTATTATTATTATTATTATTATTATTATTATTATTATTATTATTATTATTATTATTATTATTGTTGTTGTTGTTGTTATTATTATTGTTAGTAGTAGTAGTAGTATTAATCATTATTGTTGTTGTTGTTAGACATTACTTTATCATATTTATATTCTAATATATATTTGTAATGATAATTTCACCTTGTGCGCTTTAAAATATAATAATAATAATAATAATAATAATAATAAAAATAGTAATAATAATAATAATAATAATAATAATAATAATAATAATAATAATAATAATAATAATGCTATTCTGCTTGAAAATAGCTTCATGGATGTCGAAGGCTCCTCAAACAATTGCAAATGATTGTTTCTTTCATGCACTAAATTCCGGTAAATCAGACAACGCTGTGTTTCAGAAGCAAAGCAAACGTAATAAAGTGACCTTTCTAAAAAAAAAAAAAAAAAAAAACTGGCTCAGTGTTGGGCCTGCAACAGGCCGACAGGAAATCCTCTGAAGTGGAACATTTCCACAGCAGCCTTACCATCTCCTCACTGCTGCATGTTGCCATAATGTGAGACAAAGCCTCCTCTAATGAGCAATTACACGTAGCGCGGACCGTTCCCATAACCAATCATTGCGTGTGAAGGAAAACATTCCTTTGTACTAATATCCCCGCACTGCACAGCTCCCCAGCTCTGCCTCTTCCCCATCAGGAGGGAGGAAAAAGCAGGCTGTTGGATGGACACCTCTGCTGAAAGGACAAGCCGCTGTCACGCACATCCATGTCTGGGACAGTGGAGGCATTCAGACTGCATGTATGGCCTATGGCTTCCTCTAATCGACTAGTCTTAATTGGGGGTCTTGTTCAGGGCATCAAAAGCATGCCTTTACAATACCTTCCTGTAGACAGAGTCGTGGACCGGAACCACTGGAATAGTAAGCTATAAATCCGTTCATATTCATATGTGACCATCTATGGCGACCTCTGTAGAGTTCATTTGAACCCTTAAATACATTTAAATGCTTTTTACTGGGACCGCAGATATTGACCGTCCAGTTGTTTCCTTCTTTAATAGAACCTTACAGCCGTGCACGCGTCAAGGTGTCTTTATTGCCACGGTGTGATAATGAGGCTCACCTTGGTTGGGCTGCCCTGGCACTGATGTTCCGGGGTACCAGCCGGGCCGGGTCCCCCAAGTTCCTGTCTGACCGTTGAGCATTCTCAGCTTGTCATACATGCCATCTGCGCCCATCTGTTGCTTTTCACTAGCCAGGTTGCGGAGGACTCTGTTTATTGATGACACCTGAATGACAAATTGCATACGATAAAAATGAGGATTACGATTGGATTACGCGTCACAGTGTGTCTCTACCTGTGGGGACGAAAGATGTGGATGGGCGCCGGGTTCGCGGCACCACACAGAGGCATGCACAGTATAATCATAATAAATCTGCACGGGGAGACGCGTCCTGCAAAGCGCACAAATGGACAACGAGCCGCTTCTAATTGAGTGTATGTTTGGGTGATCACATGTGCAGCAATGCGCGCAGCGCACTTTGAAACGCAGTGTATTTAATAAGACTGGATGGTTGGGTGCCCATCTCCTTTTCCTCCACTGCATGTGAAAAAAAGTGACTTCATGTGGCAAATTAAATCATGCACACAGCTTACAGTCAATACCACTTACACTGGGTATATTGTCGTTGGTGCAGATTCCCTCCGACAGAAGTCTGTCACGGATCTCCCACGCAAAGATAGACGGACACTCCCGCTTGTACTGCGCGATTTTCGCGACCACCTCTGGAGTGGCGACCCGGGGCTTGCTGCCGCCAATTGCTCTCGGTCTTATGGAGCCAGTTTCATAGTATCTACCCAGGATCTTGCTCACACAGCCGTTGGATACCTGGATGGAAAACAAAAGACACAATTCACATACATTATTTACGACTAGTACCGGAAATTCTAATATGGCTCAAATAATTATCACCTTTTCACTGTCCAGCACTTGGACTTCATCATGGGTCTACAAACACAAAAAATATGCCTTGAATGGTATATTAGGCGTTTAATTTTTTTTTATAATATCAGGTAGATTACTCCTTGTTGTGCCCATATTAAATTTCCACTAAAGGAATAATAAACCTCACGCTCACTGCATTAAATCTAATGGATGCTACAAAAACACTGATTTTATGTGAAAATTCAAAAAGTCCTGCCAGCTGTATGTCGCTAAATGATTTTTTTCCTTTTTCGTAATTTAGCGGTAGTTCGAATCCACCGAACAAAAAAAAAAACAAAACAAAAAAAAAGTTTTCATCAAGCTGATTTGTGTTCAGAAAGGAGTGTAATTGTCACCTGCAGTATCCTGGAGATGTCGCAGGGTCGAGCACCACTGTGAGCAAGTTCAACTATTTTCTGCCTGGTGGAATCCGGCAGCGGTCTACCATTAACAAACACACCACCAAGCTGGTTTACGCCACTGTGACCTAGATGGAGACAAAAGTGTGGGGAGTCATCATATTACATCACAACTCCAGACTAATTTATGAAGAAAAATAATAATAATAGCACTTCTATTAAATGTAATGATGTACGAAAATGGTTAAGAAACTCAGAATTATCGAAGTAACAAATACTGCCAGACAGTTCGCAGAAGGATAGAACTTGACCTCAAAATTGCCTGCCATAAGGTGGAAATAACGAGTCTCCAATCGCAGTGTTAAGGTGAAATCATTTTATAAACAGCGCTTGGTAAACCTTCATTCTGAAGGCAGAAAATTAGAAACCATGCAAAACATTGAAGGAAAAAAAAAAATAACGATAGCAGCACATAAAACAAACCAAAACATCTCATTATGTTTTTTTTCTATAATAAACTAACAGCCCAGTCTGCCCAGAAATAACTCGACCAGCCTTCGGTCAAACTTCAGTATTAAAACAACTGCACCGTTATCCTGCTGCGCGTCAACAAGACCCACAGTCGTCCGACAAATAACCGACAACTGCGACAGTCAGAGAAAGCAACATACTGAAATAAAGGGGGAAATTAACTTCCATTGGAAGCCACCGCTTGTTTGGGAAGAGTCGCTTAAATCGGCAAATTCACTGTAGTTGTCCTCCAAAAAACACTCGATAATTACGCACGAGTCAGACAGAAAGCAATAAGACATTAGCACCAAAGTAGCAATTTCTAGAAGCGGTTGTTGTCTAAAAATGATTGCTTTTTGAAAAATTATCTCTAAACTGCTCAATGGCATTCCCTCCAAAGCGTAAAATAAAGGCGCAAACCTGAAGCCAAATGGGAAAGCTGACTCCCCGGAGTGCCTTCGCTGCTCTCTGTGTCTCCGCTCCCTTCCCCTGCGCTGCCGCCCGGTACATTGACTCCGGGAGCAGAGGCTCCTTAGCAATAAATAAGCTCCAAATATAGAAGAGGGGGAAAATATGATGAGCCTGCCTGACATTTGTCTTTAAAATAAAGCTAGCTGCACGTCAAGTTTGAGCTTAATTTCTGGAAATAGGCGGAAGTCGCCTCGGATCATGCATGGGAGGCTAATTGAAAAGATCAGTTGGAGCACTTGTGGCAGGCATGTCACTTTATGACACCGCTCTGCTTTTGAAAATCGCATCGTCACGACAAATAGTAGCATGATAAAACGACCCTTTCTGTCTGCATTTGGATATCACTCAGACAAAATTGGACGCTACTCGTTTACCCTCCGAGGGAGACTTCGTTTTAAGGTGGCCAGGGGCTACGCGCGGTCACACAAACGAGGGCGCGCCTGGATTCTTAACATATTAAAAGTGACATGCAGTTTTTTCCCCCCCTTGTTTGTATTTGACAACAAATGCTCACAGCCACTGCAGTCCTGTTGTGTGGAATCGGTGGGCGTCTACTCCGAGATGTGCCACAGCACTCGGCTTTTAGTACATACTTTATTTTAAATAAATTACAAAAAGGGGGACTTGTTTAAACCTGTTCCACGTAACATACCTCCCCTTTTTGGCCGCTGTGTGTAATAATCTTCCAGCGTGGATCTGATTGATAGTAAATCCATTATCATCCCTCCTGCTCTTTGGTAATTCCAGGATTAAGTGGAATTAATAGACTTCTTACGATGAAATTGGCCAACTCACATTAAGCATGGCCTGCTCCGCGGGTTCTCCGGAGCTGCTCCATCAACTCTGATTTATACCTATCAAATAAATCCTCGGGATCGATAAAACCGTCAGATAACGACAGCTCATAAAAATCAAACCCTCCTAAGGTTAAGTCTTAATCATGGCACAATTCCCTCAAGTACCCGGAGTCGATCTCGCCCGCTGGCGCTGATTATGCGCCTTGTATTCTATTGCAAGTCGGCTAATAGGAAAACATATGGTGTCAATTTGGACGCTCCCCACCATATACACCCAGGAGTTATTAGCACAAAAGCCAGCGAGGCCGTCGCGACCTTTAGACAACCCAAAGGGCCGGGCCCAATGATATCTCCTCGGCAATTCGCACCAGACATCACACGCCAAGCCAGGGGAGCATCCCATTAACATCAATCCGCAGCAAAGCAGGAGCACTGGGTATTGTACACAGCTTTGATAAGACCCTATCATCTCTATAATGGACAACTGGCAAGCATTAAAAAAAAAAAAAGAAAGAAAAAAAAGAATATCCTGCACAACGTTGCGGCCTGTACAAAAAAAAAAGAGAGAACTGCAGTGCCACCAGTTTATAATCATCTGTGTTTTTCTTCATGAATCACACCTCTGCACGTCCAACAATCCAGCTGTCATGTGGATTCAAACATATTTGGGCTAATGCGCACAGATTACAGCACAGACACGTCATCAAGGTATATGGAGAATAATGTAATAAAATTATTCCACACACCTTCATCACAGATGTCATACACCTCTTGTCCAGCAGCAAGAGAGAAAATGTTTCATGTTTATCCTTCTTTGTTTCGACACACACCAGGAAGAAGACAGATATTCAACTCATGGGCCACTTTTGAAAAAACACAGGCCTGTAAAGCAACTTCATCCACCCTTTTAATATTTATCTATCTATTTATTTATTTATTTATTTATATATTTATTTGATTGGCACCCACGACAATATGATTGTTAATATTTATCCTCGTCTCTGAGCTCAGGCTGAACCTAACAGGAAGGCCTGCGGTTACAATGTGAGCATTCTCTTTCTAGTTCATGCTGTCTGTCCGTGAAGAATATGGACTAATCTACATAAGACATTATTGCTATTCCTCATGTTTCATGCAGGGCTCTTCTCTACGCAGCTAATCTTGTATGCAGCCTGGCAGCCAGCTCTAACGCTAATGCAGACGGCTGTGCAATTATTTAATACCAACTCAAGCAGAAACAAAAAAATCTCCCTCTCAACCCAACCCCCTCTATTCTCCCCTATTCTCTCTACCCCTCTCAGGAGAAGGACGACGTGTGATTAACTTGTTCAATAATAACTTGCCAATCTATCATAGCAAGATAAATAAATAAATAAATTAACAGCAATGAAACAACCATCAAATAACTTCTGAATATTTCAGCCCTGCACCTCAAAGTCATGCAAATTAATGCCTGCACATACATCTTTTTTTTTTTCTTCTTCCTCCTTTTGCATCTAAAGTGTTTCTTAAACATGATTTAAGTAATTGCGCTATAATAAGCAGTGGAGGAAGGTGTCAGTGGGTGTTTCCATGCAACCACATAGGAGCTTGCGGTTGTCATCAAAAGTTTCCAAATGAATTGCACACATAAAAATAAAAACAACTTACTGTTCTGCATCATTGAGGCTACGCCAGACTCCCACGTGGCTTGGTTGTGGTATTCTAAGCGTCACAAGGAAATAACAAAAAATGGTTAGCATCAAGTCATAAATCTATTGTAAACATCTTTTTTTAAATTTCATTTTTTTAATTAAGTTTAAAAATAATATTTCCAAACATGTTTGTAAAATAGATTAAGTTTCTCATCTCGTTCGATTTTATTTTATTTTTTTCGGACATAAAAGATGCATAAAAATAAAACTTGAACATCCTCAGTATATGTATGGATTTTAATTAAACTTGCCTGGAAACAGAGTTGACTGTCCACTCTATAACAATTTAGTCAATCATCTGCCGTTTTCACTACTTAATGTCTCCCTATAGGACAAAGCAAAACAACACATTAGCACAGCCACAGCTATACTGATGCACTCAAACCTACTGCAGCTTCATTTCTTTTTTTTCTTTTTTTTTTTTTTTTTGTGTTGGCCTACATTTACAATTAACCTAAATGTTGCTGCCAAGCAAACTAATTAAAATTGACGCGGGACAACATTCACGTTCATTGCTTTAACATCTCTGTTAGGCCTGTTCCGAAAGCACCTGTCAAAATAAATTCAAACTAACTGCCTGGCCTATAACTCTTTTACAGCGGTGTTCCTTTCAAGGCTTTTTACTCCTCAAGTTTCCTCTGTTTTTGTTTTTAAAGCACGTGTAAAGAAATCAGTCCTCATCATCCCAGCAAGACGCCTCTATATCTCTCCTAAACTGGATCTTCCTGCTCTGGTGGGGGAAACTGTACAGTTGACACACGTTGTCTAGCTCGCCTCACTGCTCTGTAAAAGTCCAGACCAGGAGGGGGGTTACGAAGCTGGTGTGCAAAGCCTGCTGGACCCCCAACAATACACCCTCCCCTACCACCACCCCCCTATTCCCTCTGCGTCCACACACTCGGGATGAAAACTCGGCCTCCACGACTGGAAACACGCAGCTCTCCCACTGAACACACCAACAAGTTCAGTTTAATACAAAGACCCGGAGGCATGCATCCACCCCCTCTGGGACCATTCACACACACACACACACACACACACACACACACACACACACACACACACACACACACACACACACACACACACACACACACACACACACACACACACACACACACACACACACACACACACACACACACACACACGACCGTGACCCCAGTGCCGCTAGTGTGTGAATGTGGGTTTTGTTTAGTTTTTTTTCCTGCTGCTTTGTTTCGTTTGGAGTAAAAAAAAAAAATAAAAAAAAAAAAACTACCAAAAAACATAAATGTAAAAACAGTAATTTCTTGTTATAAATATTTTGTGGTTATTTTGTGCTGCTGGTGAGGGTTGTAAAGCGGGTTTAAAAACACAACAGCGCAGTGGGGCGCTCAATTGGAAAAGACAAATGCATTAAAGAAGCTGTTGAATGGGGGGACAGATAAAAAGGGGGCCAGGGAGGGAGAAGTCTGAAGTTTTCATTTTCTCTCTCCGTGCTTAAAAACTTGTGTTGTTGTGTGCAGAGTAAAATGGCCTGCATGGCTGTGTTTTAGTACTACATTAGTTTGTGAGATAGAGGGCCGCCATCACTTTTAGATTGCAGCTTTCTTGCATTTTTTAACAAACAGGATGCGCTCATTAATCACATTCGGATTCCTCCACACTGCCTCCAATAGTTTGAGCTCATTTACCAAGAAAATATATCAACGCAAAAAAAATTAATCAACCCTCCAAAAAATCATCAGCTCACCTATGAATATAAACTTCACATTTTATTCATTTATAATTTTTGGGCCTGATGTCAGCATGTTTGGATTAAAAAAAATAAAAATAAATCCACTGCAGCCAGTGTGGTTTTGTAGCTCCGTGTGGTTCAAGTGGTTAATCATTTATTTAAGGTCGAAAGCTCAAACGTTGTTGTTTCTGAGGTTAACTGCGATCTAATCTGCATTTCTTTTCCTTTAGTAATCCGGAACAACAATGTCTTGATTCAACATGCTGCATCCTGCGCTCACAAACATTCACTTGCGGTAATTGGTGTAGGCCTTGGCTACAGTGCTCCCGTTTGGTGCACGTTTTAGGCTAAAAGAAGAAATATACGCGGGATTAATTTGTTTTTTAATTATCTCACATTATAGAATAACACCGAGTGATTCATATTCAAGTGTTGTAGAAGTAGCTTGTTTGGACATATACAAATTCAGCCATTTTGTATTTATTATCATTTCATATTTATTTTCTGAATTGTGCAAAAATAAAATTTGCCATTTGAATCACATATAAATTTGTTCAACTAAAATAACTAGACATTTGTATTGGGGGGGGGGGGGGGGGGGGGGGGGTGGCGAGTTATAAACTATCACAAGGCAGCACCAGCAGTTTGTTTGAATATTTTATGAAATAGCTCACATATTAGAAAGGTATTTTACTGTTGTAGTTTGGTGAGTCAGCTGAGGCCTGGTAACTGTTTTAAAACATTTTACAACCTGACTGCTAAAATGTAAAAGGGGTTTATGTGGCTGTCATTAAAGGGAGACCTAAACAGCTCAGAAACAAGAAGGAAAGTTGTATTGTCCGTGGCACACAAACAAACACGCTAAAACTGGCCTCTCTCTCCTCCTGCTAATGCTTTATTGAGCTTTTCTCTCTTCTTTCTTTTTTTTTTTTTTTTAAGAAGGCGCTTGGGTGACTCGCCTGCATGAATCAATCTGACACCTTTCCTCAACGGGTCATTGCGCCTCATTCTCCACGATGATCACTGTCCTGGCCCAACGTGACTTTTTACTCTTTGCTGTCATAAATAAGCGGTAAGCTTTCGGTAGGCCCGAAACACAACAACACAATCGAGCAGATAAAACCGTCAGAGACGCGAGAGGCTGTTCGCACTTTTTAGAGAGAGTCCAGTCAGAAGACAGGCTGCACAGTCCAAACGATCAGACACCCATAACCTCACCCATGCCCCTCACTCAGCAACAATAATATTAATATTATTAATAATAATAATAATAATAATAATAATAATAATAATAATAATAATAATAATAATAATAATAATAATAATAATAATAATAATAATTTCATTCCATGTTCCAAGCAATACAATATTCATTGAAGCGCGCGGACAAACTTCAGTGTGAGTCTCACCTTTTTGGGGCATCCTGCTTCGGTGTCAAAGTCCTTCTTAAACTACAGACTACAGCCCAGCTCTCCACGCCACAGAAAAAGGAGAAGAAGAAAAAAAAAGCCGACCAGAATCAGTCTCTCTCAGGAAGTTTAAGATGAGGAAAAATTAGTTTCCAATGGTTCTCGGCGGAGACGGAGGGGATATCCCTGCGAAGGAGACAGAGATTGACAGTGAACTCAGATGTCAGGACGCACGGAGTTTGGCGAGGATGTGCGCTGGCGTGTGAGAGAGCGAATGAGAGAGTCGGGAAGAGAGAGAGTGGGGAAGAGAAAGAGAGAGGGGGGGAGGGGGAGGAGGGGGTGAAAGCAATGGTAGAAGGAGGTGGGGGGAAGAGAATGAGCACACCTATGCTGATTGGTGATGGAACAAGTGTATTAATGTATGTGTTCCTGGTCTGCTGTGTGCGCCTCGCCTCTCCTCTCCTCATCTCGCCTCCCTCCACCGCTCTTCACTGGCCCATTAGCGCGACCCGACCTCTGTCATCATCCCCCATATAAACACTTCCCCCTGCACCACACAGCCAAAGCGGGAAACGGGGCCGAGCCACTGAGAGAGAGAGAGAGAGAGAGAGAGAGAGAGAGAGAGAGAGAGAGAGAGAGAGAGAGAGAGAGAGAGAGAGAGAGAGAGAGAGAGAGTCTTCCCAACCCACTAATCAGCCCACGCATGCAAATACCCTGCGCGCTCACTTGCTGAATATTGCCCTATTGCAGAGCAACTGCCTCGGAAATGCCCCATTGGACGGGAAGCTCCATTCTGGTTGCAGGCTGAACTCGGTCCGTGCAGAGACTCTCAGGCATGTCCAGCAGCTCCAACCCGAGGCTGTAGCCAGTTCCGGAGGAGGGAAGAGAAACTCGCGGTGGAGCTGCATGCGCACACGTGAATGTTGGAGCGCACAACACAACGTTACAGTCACAAAGAGCTGCAGCGTCCTTTTCTGGAGCACCCCGTGTTCTACAAACGCTCGAGCGACGCGGCCAATCATACTATGGGAAAGTTTGGTGGATGTGGTGCAGTGGTCATGCCTCTGTAGTTTTACTTGATATCTTTGTGATTTGCTTCAAACCTGCAGAAGAAAATCAACAAGAGAGAAAAACGTGAAATGCTCCACGAATTTGTGGACCAAAATGAAATTACCAAAAGGTTCTCCGATATGATCTGACTTCATACGGGCTGATAAAAGTTGTCTTTCGTCTTTGATTGCGTAAATACAAACATATTTACTATATAAGTTCATAGAGTTTAAGAGCCCCCCCCCCCTCCCCCAACCACCCCCACCGACCAGAAAACAACCAGACAAAAAAATGTCCACCACGTGCTTGTGTTGATTCTTTTGAGTATCACCTTCCCCTAGAATAGTTTTAGTCCTCCTGTCAACATGAGCACCATGTGTAAAGAGCGCAGCCTTTAGGCAAGCTCGGGTGCTTTTTATGGACACATTTGCGAGCCGCGGCCGACGTCACTCCTGCGACCTGACAGCAAATAGCACGCGTAAATAAAGTAAAGCAAATGACTGTGTAGCCATGGCCACACGCTCCCCCAAACCGCGGCTGGTTGAATGACTTGACTATTAACGCACAGCTCAACGCACCCAAAAGCAACCCCTCTGCGCCCGTGTTTGTACGTACACTCTGCGCTTTGCGCAGCACCAGTCTGCGCACTGAGGAACCCCGCCGCTCTCTCCAAAAGGAGGAGAACCGAGAAGAAGAGAATGAGGTCTGTGTGGACGTTGAAGCCAAAGTTAAGGCAGAAAAGGGGGTGCGTGAAAGGGTAAAAAGAGGGATCCCGAGACGGGAGAGGGACAGGCAGAAGCAGGGGGAGGGGACTGAAATGCTTTTTTTGGGGAGTAGACGAGAGGCCATGAAGTGAAGTCACGGAGGCCTACACTTGACTTTCTTTGACATGTGAAAAAGTAGGAGAAGTCAGAGCTCATCAATAAAACACTTCGGAGGTGAAAGAGGGCTCCCTAACAACCATCGCATTCCTGACTATGGGTTCAATGAGTAGACAAACGACGCTGCCAGAGAGTAAGAGAGAGAGAGAGAGAGAGAGAGAGAGAGAGAGAGAGAGAGAGAGAGAGAGAGAGAGAGAGCGAGAGAGAGGGGGAGAGGGAGAGGGAGAGGGAGAGGGAGAGGGAGGGGTGAGGGACTGGCCGGCTTGAATGGGGCCCTCAGTGGGCCGGCGAGATAATGAGCTGAGAGGACCGGCTCAAACTGTCACCGAGGGTCCCGCGGAGAGGAACAACACTTTGGCCAATACTCCTTCATCAAACAACCCGTAAACTAAACGAGCACATTCATCTGTTTCTCCTTCCTGCATTGTTTCTACTCACTTAGACTGGTGGCTCAGCCTATAGGCCTACCGTGAATGACTGCAGCTTATATCAGTTTGGGGGGGGGGGGGGGGTCCCCAAACATTTTCACGTCAAGGACCCCCGCCGTATTAGACATGCATTAGACCACAAACACCCCCATCGCCCCTCTCCAGTCCAGTCACCCCATCTAACAGGGGGTTGCGGTATGACGGGAGCTTGTGTTGTTGGGATTTACTGTAAAAGATGAGTGGACACTCTGGAGGTGGAGTTACTCTTTGAATAAACTCCAGAGCCAATTACGTTTCCCACATTGTTGTGATTTTCAGAGTGAGACAAAATTAAGCCGGTGTTTAAAAAGTAACACTACAATAGATTATTGACCGGAACATTGAACTTGTGCAGAATTAACTTAAATGTCATAACGTGACAGCTGCAGGAAAGGTTTCTGTTGGAAGCCACATGTTTTTTTGTTTTTTTTTATAAGCAATAAAATCTGTAATATTTAGACATCTTCTGCAACTTTCCAAAAAGCATACGCTCACATCCGGAACCCACCTATTGTGGTGCAAATGTTCTTACCACTCAGTTGTCACAGATTGCAGCTGTCAAAAAATAAAAAAATAAAATCACACCACTAACCTTTCTCCACTGAAAGACAGATTCCACGATGAGTTTGTCAAGTAGTTTTCTTTGGAAACAATACCTCCAGTAGGTCATTGATTTATTTGGTTTAAGCTGTAAATCCGCACCGAGAGCTAATTCGTTGTCTCCGCTCAGGAGATTTCTGTATTTTCACTCCTCTCAATCTTCACTGGTATGCCAACCAGGCCATCACAAGTTATAGCTACCAGGACTCCTTTACAATCACATATTTACTCTGTCCGCGTATGTTTCTGTGTTTTGTTTAAGGTGGATAGGATTGCTATAGAATTCTGAAAGAAAAAAAAAATGTAGGTGATGTTGAGAAAGCAATTAGCCCAATTCGGATTAGCAGCAACTAATGTCACAGGCCCTGAAAGGAAAGCCTAATCTGGTCGCTATTTTCCCCTGAGGCAATGTGGTATTTGTACCCCTCTAGAAACTTTGAAATACAAAAAAGAAAGAATGAAGAAAAGAGGGGATAAAAAACATAAGGGGGGAGGAACGGAGTGGAAAAAACACATTGTTTTTTGATGGTGAATAGGGGGCATAGTGAAGGGTCAACTCGCTCAAATTATTGTTTTTATTTGGGATCACAGTTTGGATTTCACATGACTTACTCGTTTATATCACATAAACCAACTATCTAATTTGATTAATTAACTGTATGAATTTGGTTACCTTTTCAACAATTTATTTGGGAAATTCATAGACTTTTGGCCTGAGGTTATTCACGTTATCTGTAAAAAAAAAAAGAGAAATACCCTACAATGGTCTTTTATTATTATTATTATTATTATTATTATTATTATTATTATTATTATTATTATTATTATTATTATTATTATTATGCTTTTGTTTTTGGACGTTAGTGTGTTTACTGAGTGTTCTGTTGAAAAGTAATGTTTTGAATAGTCTTGCCTTGAATTGTGAAACTATCATCCTATATGTTTTTTCACATACACTTAAAACATTCAATATTTTGATTACATATTTCATATTTTATGACAGCATTGTATTTATTTATAGATATCATATCATATAATTTGTTCTGAAAATCAACCATTTCCATCCTTGTCACATTTCTAGTGTTGTTATAATTGATAATTGATAATTAACAGTAGCTCAGCCAAGCTTTGTGTTGTTATTTCGACCGTTTTATTTGAATTGATATTTCGTAATCTTTTAGATTAAATGATGTAAATGACATGGTGAAAAAAAATATGATTCTGAATTCCTATTGGTTTCATTATTATTATTATTATTATTATTATTATTATTATTATTATTATTATTATTATTATTATTATTATTATTAAGGGTATGTATTGGTCGTAGCTCTACATTCTTGACTCATCCATCAAACACCCTCAGACTGTCACATTTATTCACTTCCAAGAAATTCATGAGGACAGCCTCAGTTTATCTGCATTAATCATCTCCACATTTACTCTTTAGAATTATGCCATTAACAATAATTAGGGAGTCGCATGCTTGTTCTACTTTGGCGCAGATATTTCATCAATCTTCGGTTGTTGTTTTTTTTTTATTTTTTTATTTTCTTAACAGGGTGGTCCACGTGGCGCGCGAGCCGCAGCAGTTCCTTTAGCGGCTCCATTCTCAGCACATTGAGTGAACATAAAGAAACACAACTCCACGAACCCATAGAACTTTCTCTGGTGGAAATATTTGCAGGTTGATGACAACAGGCCTTGTGTTTACAGGCGTCTTTTGAACGCAGCTCTGTGATCATTTCAGTGACTTCATTTTCTAAAGGCATGAGGTTTTTCATTCTCCTCAACTGTGTTAATCCATGTTTAGATTTTTTTTTTTTTAAATCAAATCCACCCAGCCTCCTCTTGGTGTGGACTGTTTGGAGATTGTGGAGCTCCAGCCTTCCACAGAAGGTGTGTCGCCTACCAAAGCCCTCTCCTGGCAAAAGGCTGAAGGCTGGGATAAACATTGGGGCCAATGGTGTCACAGCTCTGCTCGGCAAGCGTGACTGGAGAAAACACTGAGCCAGACACAGATAAAACTCAACCTGAGGCATTTAAATCAACTTTTGTCTCTACCAGCACAATGGATGCAAATAAAAGAACAATACACGTTCATCTGAGGCAAGTCTAGAATATTGTTCTTCTTTTCTAATTATTTGCCAAATGCATTTTTATTAACAACAAGATCAATGTCAATCAGAAGCATGTCAAGTTATTCTTGAAGAACATGCAAATTCCTTAGAAGAAGAAATTCTTAAAAGTTGCTGTAAAATAGGACTGAAAGACAATCAAGCATCTGGATGGTTAAGGGCTTTTGCTGTCAAGCCCGCAACTTGAAAATAAGTGAAAGTATTTCTGGACAGCGGCTTTTCCCACTGCGCTGACGGATGCGCACAGAGCTGAATGGATCCCATACACGTTCAATTTACTGTACAGGTCGAAGCCTTTAATTTCCTCAGCGCAAAGCTCACGATAATGGGCGCCTTTAAAGGAGTGACGTGCGCTTAATTCCTCGCTGAAGATCGCTAATTACACGCTGCATGTGCGTGTGAGCGATGACAACAAAAACGAAATTAGCTCGCTGTGTTCAACTTTGTGTGGGTGCACACCTCCTGCAGACTGCAATGGAGCAATGTGGAGGCGCTTAACCAATAATTTTAGCCAACTTTTCCTGCCACAATCCATATGCACGCACGCTCTCTCCTGTGCTGCTGAAACGGTGCCAAATTTGGGAAAATTGTACTCTCAAAAAGGAGACAAATTCATTTATTTCTTGTTAACTTGGGTTTAAATGAAAAATAAAGGCAGTCTAGAAAGTAAAGTCCCCCCCCCAAACTCACCGGACAAGAGGCGGCAGGGCGTTTGACCGGTATCCTGTTCGCATAAAGCCGCTTCTTTCCTCCCCGGATCTCTCCTCCGTGTCACCGAAATACAAACTTATAGGTCCCGTTGAAAATCTATCTACCTTTGAATCCGTCGTGGAGTTGAAATGTCAATGAGAGTGGGGAAAAAAATCTGCGGCTCTTACGAGCAACTTTCCCTTCAGCTGCAGCCTCGCGCTGGCAGTGATTGGCTGGAGCGGCGGGTCGACGTCATACCTTGGACAGGACGCGGCGCGGAATGGGGAAGTGCACAAGGTATCCTGCATGTGCAGCGCACCGGCCTGTTTACTGTCCCAGCGTGTCTGCTGTGTGCAGGGGCTGACAGCTTACTATTCACTCTGCAGGGACACCGCTCATTTTCTTTAGTTCTGCTTGATATATGCTTATTCATTTGTGTATTATCTTAATTCTTTTTGATTTGATCTTATACTGTCCTCAGACGGCCCAACTTGTGCCAAATTTCAAAGAAAGGCGGTGTGCAAGTTTTTACTTGAACCTATATTATCCTTATTATAACTTGCTTAATAGCACCTCAGAGACAACAAACTCCTCAAAATGGAAGTACTGTGTGTTTTTTCCGTGAAACTGTGAGATTCAGCTTTTATTTGTCAGGCAACATGCCCCAGTCCTGTGCACTGATTTTAAGAATACATGTTACACTATGATAGTGATTGGCTGAGTGCATCCAAAACCTGAGACTATAATGTTTAAGTTATAGTGTGGTATAGTGTTGTTTTTGCTTTCTTTGCAAGACATGTGTTAACTTAAACAGTTTGAACACTTCACTATCACATCAATTTTTTTTTTTTTTTAACTTTGTCTCATGGGATTCATATTCACACACAAAAGTATTTGGCTTTCAAATCAGAGCATGCTCAGTGTGCAACAGGCGTAGACAATAAGCCATTTCTACTGTAAGGGCCTATATGGATCACTTTATGATGCAACGAGACTCAGCACATGAATAAAGCTCAGGTATAATAGCGCATGCTCAGTCCCAAAGACAGTTGTAAACATGAAATATGTTTATAGACAGCACTGTGCTAAAACGTTTTTCCTTTTCTCTTTTTTCCCCCTGTTTTTATTTCCACAGCTCTATAAAGTTGTCATGTGTGACTCATAATGGGACTCGAGCCTCCCCTTTTACTAAGGCAGGCTAAAAGCCTCAAATCCTATTTCACAACCTCTGATGTTTGTGTCAATTTGAACAAGACGGTGAGTAAATGGGCAACCGCGCCGCCGCTTGTCTCTCAGGAAGAGACCGGGGCAGCGCAGGTACGGGCCAGTCAGGACTGGCTGTGTTTGGCCCATTATTTGGAGGGACAGCCATTAAGAGGCCGTGATACTGTGCAACGCAGCAGGGTGCTCGACATCCGCGCTGGAAACCGCACGGCTTGGTCCCTGCTTATCAGGCTGTCAATAAAACGAGATGGGATACAGCGGTCGAGCCAGGTGCTCCCTTTCCCTTCCCACACAGCCCCGCTCTCCAGAAGCAGATCAGGCGTAAACGCAAATCTGTCCAGCCGGTTTTCCCTCTGCCGTCGCCGCGCTGCTACACAACGCCACCCCTCTCTCTCGCTCTCTCTCTCTCTCTCTCTCTCTCTCTCTCTCTCTCTCTCTCTCTCTCTCTCTCTCTCCCTCTCTCTCTCTCTCTCTCTCTCTCTCTCTTTCTCTCTCTCTCTAACCACAGACAGTTCCTTCTATTTTGCAAAGCATATATTCATGACGATAATAACCATCAGCCTATATTTGCATGTAATCTCCGTCTTTACTGCTGATGCATATTTACCAACCACATACATCTCAGTCAAAGTTAAGTATACGACATTATTCCCAGTTACACGTTGATGTGGGGGGTGCACAGGCCTGGAAAACTAGTATAAAAACTTATGGAAAGCTATGGAAACAACATGCGCAAAGCTTTCCAGGGAGATGCCAATCTCTTGCTCCCTCTGACTGATCAAATTTAAAACAAATTGTGTAATGATCGACCTCCCCTCTCAAGCCATGCAGAACATTATGCTGCCATAGTCTACGCCTCATGAGCTTATTGTTTACTGCCGCTGTAGCAGACAGAGAAAAATGTCCAGGGGACCGAGCACGTTACCAGAAAGCAGAGGGTCCAAAGCAAGGTTGGTGCAGCGGTCAAAGGGCGCGTTTCATCCGTACAAATTAGGATTAATGGCAATCGACACGAGGAGGTAAGTTCTTTCAGCACTCCAAACTAGTACCTCTCCGTTTGATAGAAGGTTGTTTGGATTTTTTTATTTATTTTTTTTAAAAGGGGGGGATTGAAAATTGTAACTTGCTAGGCCCTCATGAGAGTATACCAGAAAGGCCAAAGTCATCCACTCCATGCCTGTTGGAGTCATCAGGCCTGCCCCCGTGGTCTCTGCCACTCAAACAGCAGGCATGGCGTGCGCAAAGATGTTTAGATCATCTGATATTTTCAATTTAAGATACAGTGTCCAAAGATAATGCAGCCTAATTACCTCACCCCAACATCACTCCGAGGCACACATACGAGCAGCGCGCATACAGAGAGAGAGAGGGCAAGAGAGAGGGAGAGATGGGGGCGAGAGAAAGAGACTAATACTCATCACTTCTCTCTCTTTCTCTCCCCTGTGTGAAATGTTTTAATAAGCCCTACACGCTCTGTGTGCAGAGTTTGATTTGTTTTCTCTCCATGCTCCCCGGCCCTGGATCGAGACATTAGCCGAATTCCCCCGGGGTGATTGGATGCAATTTGTCCGGAGTAGACAGGCACGTCCTGGATGTTAGGAATTCACTTTGGCTCAACGTGACAAGTCTGACTTCGATCTACAATTGCATCTGAGAGTGCAGAGAGCGGAAAGATCCCATGCCATTAAGTGTTCTTCTGCCCCCTCCTTTTTTTTCGGCAAAATAACAAGTCCATTCATTTGTTCACAAATATTCATAACAGTTCAATTTGGGAAACCCTTAATCTCCCAGTGAGGTCTGTGTGTGCCGCTAAATGTAGTAACCGCGGTGGCGCACGCCGCCTTCTCAGAATAGAGAGATAATGTCAAAACGAGGGGATATTTTGCCCAAAATCCATGACCCTTTAAATTAGATTAAAGATTGACAGTGGGCTGGATTTAGGAAGAAAAAAAAAAAGGGAAAAAAGACTGACACCTGCCATGCAGACTTGCCTTTGATTGATTCTGATGCTTCGTGCTGGCAACAATAATGCTGCTGTTTTGCGCAGGGCTGAATAGGCGCATTTATCACTCACTTGCCAGGAGTGGCTGAAGTCAGTGTCCGTGTCGCGCTGTGAGCTGACAGGGGAAAATGGGAGCTAACGAGGTTGTCAGATGTCCTGACAAGACAAATGAGAGCTCGTCACTCCCTGTGCTTTAATAACGTTTAATGGAAACGTATTGCGCCGTTCAAAATAAAGTGTTACACATACCAGGGTCTGACGGCGACGCAGTTAATTACGCACAGCGAGGTAAATTATGCGTCAGCTAAAGGGTGTTGGCCTGAATTCAGCAGCACCAAAGAGGACTATCTATAAAACACCTATGATTTGTAGGTAGCAAACCAACTTGACCTTGGAGTTTGTGCTTTTGTGTTCTTAAATAAAATATGCCCAATTAAATTATCAAAGCTTCCCAGCATGTCAGTTTAATCGGACTATGTATTGTCATCACCTGTAATGATCCAATACAAATAGTATGTCTTGATGTTCTCGTGCCTGTTGTGAAATGAGCACCTTACACGTTTTCTTTTCAATATCAAAGATCAAACAATTGTATAAAAATGCAACACAATTATTTTATTCTCGGGAAGCTTACTGTCCACTGTTTCACGTGCTTAGTTCTCTCTTTAACAGTCTCCACTATATATATCCACTCTGTGATGTATGTCAAGGTTTTGAGTTCACCTCCACCGAAGTCTGGTTCTGTGTTATGATGAAATGTAACCCTTGTCACCTGTCACAACCTTCGCAATGGTCTGCTCTGAAAGGGGGGGGGGGGGGGGTCACCATTACTCATGCTAGAGCTGTGATGTGGCTGTTGTTTTTTTTTTTTTTTTGTGAACAGCACTGAGCACAGAGGTTGTGCATTCTTCTGTGTAATTCCTGGTGTGCAATATAGCCAACACAGGGTATGGTAGTTGTGGTCATGATACATAATCCCCAGGGTTGGCCAGGA
Source organism: Lipophrys pholis (assembly GCF_963383615.2). Lineage (NCBI taxonomy): Eukaryota > Metazoa > Chordata > Actinopteri > Blenniiformes > Blenniidae > Lipophrys > Lipophrys pholis. The sequence continues at coordinate 17,463,470 of NC_137636.1, read as the reverse complement.
GCTGGGCTCCAAAAGTCAACGATTTGTATCGTTATTTTGCGTTGTATTGTTTTTCTTTTATTTGGTAATCGTCATTTGAGATCAGCTTGTCGGACCGTATGTCTGTTTTTGATTAGATGTACCAGATGCACACTGAATACCGCACTAAAATCCAACACGGTAAAGAAAGGTTCGTCTTGTACGTCTATACGTTGCATGCAGGAGCGCACATTCAACAAGCGCGCTGAGTGACAGGTGACCGGATGACATTTGTAAAGACCTCATTCTGCAATGCTCCTTTCTCTCCTGATGGCAGGGGCGGTTTGGGTGCGCACAAATAGACGTCATTTCGCTAATGCCATTACCTGGCCTCTGGCACTTGTCTTGTGCAGGGTCATAAAGGTCGTGGCACCTGCTGCAGAGGAGCGGAGGATCCAAGGAGAGGTAATTACACTGCACACTGGCCGATAGATAGATAGATAGATAGATAGATAGATAGATAGATAGATAGATAGATAGATAGATAGATAGATAGATAGATAGATAGATAGATAGATAGATAGATAGATAGATAGATAGATAGATAGATAGATAGACATTTGTGCAAAACAATTAAATTATGATGTCCCAATAAAAGCACAAGGGGTGCCAGTATGGTGCACAGGCCAGTGACTCTATAGCTCCAAGCAAAACAGGAAACAGAACATAAAACACCAAATGTGACAAACTCAACGCAGATCTGTGTGATATGTATAAATGGATGCAGCAGCCCAACGCAGTACATGAACTCACACAGATAACTGCGCTATGTAAAACAACACACACTAAATCAGGCAATAACGACGACAAACCGTCTGGAAAATGGTCGCACATAGTGCAGCAAGAAATCACTTCGTCCTCCCCTCCCTCCCTCTCCGTGTCTGGATGACAAATCCTATCCTGAAGTAAATATTTTGAGCATAATTGAACTGATTGTTATTTGCAAGTTTCGCTGTCTTGAATATAAAAGCGGCGGCGCGCCTGTGCGCACTCATAATGACTTTCAGACCATTGGCAAAGATATATTCATAATGTGGCGACTCTTAAATCACTAATATGCAATTCTGTAGTATGTATGTCAGGATGCATTATTGATTTGGCCTTTCCGTCTTTTTCGCAGGGCGCAAATGTTCTTTTAACACTGGAAATGTGAGTTGTACTGGATTCTGCAGGCTCCGAAAGGTCACAAAAAGCTCGTCTTTAAAATGTGACACACACTGACCCTTTCGCTGCTTTTAAGAAAGCTCACTAGAGCTCACTAAAAGCTCGCTAAAGCCTGCCAAACTCTGGAGGAAAGGGTGAGGGGGAGGGAAAAAAAAATAAAACCGCGACACATAAAATGCAGGCAAAAAAAAGAAAAAGGAGAGCAGTAAAAATGTGTGTTTGACAACATGTTTGTGACTTATTTCGGAGGCACTTTGTTGTACCTTGAACGTATAGATTATTGAGGAGCTCTCTGAGAAAAATAAAGATAATTTTCGGGTCAGTGCGTCACTATTGATCTCATTCACTCCCATCCTTCACAGGCCGGTTATTCAGCAGCACCCCGCTGTGGATACACACTACATTTCAGTCTATACAGTGTTAAGCCTACATCCAGGCTACAGAGAGCCTCTGTATGGACCACGAAACGTGTCTAAATCTAATCACAAACGTACCGTAATTAGACAAGTAATTACAGGCGTAATTAACAGCCTCTTTCTGCGCGCTGTGCTTTGATATGCACGGGCAGCGAGCTCCGCGCTTTATGGCGCACAAGCAGCAGCGGCGGCGGCGGATAAAGTCTTTATTATGATTGCTGGAAACCCATCTGGTAATAGTCTTGCCCGAGACCTCCTCCCCCCTAATCAAGGTTTTAATTAAAGACGGTTGAGGGCCACAGAGAACATGAAGGCCAGTAATTAAGACTAACATTGGACCCTAACAGATGCAACCCTCCATGCGTTGGTGCAAAAAAAAAAAAAAAAAGGAAAAGGAAAAAGAAAGAAGAAAGGAAGCACACAGATCAAGATGCGCGCAGTCGTTTATGCATATGTGTAATATTCAATAAATAATGACGGCTGAGCCATGATTGGCGGGGGATAACCATGCTATATTCAAGCTTATCTGAAAACAATTATTATGGAATTTGCAGCCAGTTTGCGTCAAGTACAAATTTATCAGACTGAGAAAAAAAATGAAGATTAAACTCTAATGCTGCCGATAACAAGAGGGGATTTTCACAGTAAAATACAGTGTTAGATCCTCTTTTGAGATCAGAGGGGTTTTCCCATTTACATGGGGGAGTCCGGGTGTTTGTTTTCATATTTCTTTGACATGTATTGATTTGAGGACAGCTGTAGGGTTTTGTCGCAGGAGAGAGACCCCCCCCCCAGTCACCTTGCATTAGTGTGATGTGTGCGCAATAGCAAGACATCTGAGGGTCCAAACAGCAGGCCAGCTGACAATATCATCATTAAAAGTTGACATAGCATTTTATTCTTTAACTAGAAAGCTTGAATCTGTTCAGCTTGATTTAAATGTAAAGATATAGGCTGCACTCATTCACTTATTTGTAAGATTAGAATATAAGATGTGAATAAAAACGTGTGATTTCAGTCTCAACTAAAAATGTATTGTTTTATGTATATGCTACGCGTAAAACTGCACCTGGAATACCGCAGGTTATATCTCTGATCCCGACAGATCTACCAAAAAAACCTCCACTCACACATCTTCTTTATGCAAATAGATCCAATAAAAATTCTGATGTGCTGTTATGAATATTCACATTTGCTTCAGTCACTTTCGACTGATCCATTATCTATCTTACGCACGGACCTGCTCTTACATGCTTTTTTCTTTCTTTTTTTCCCCCCATAAGTTGCTTTTGCAAAAGTTAAGATTTGCCCCCCTTTCTTCCTTCCTCTTCAGATGGGAAAGCAGATGGGCAGAAGTTTAGCCAAAATCCCCCGCAAAGTTTCCTGCCTGCCCGAGCACCACTGGAGAAACCTACACGAAGAGTGCACTTTGGCTTCTCGACCTGGTCACATCTCCCTGAACAAATGGTAGTCTACCATAAGGGCCCACGGTGAAACACGTCAATAGAAAGAGTCCATCATCCACCTTTTCTTTCACAAGCACGCATGTGAGCACATGAGCTACTCCAGACAAGATTACGCTCACTTTAACTCTGTCTTCGTGATGTGTTGTACTCAGAAAATCCACCTCTTCCATTATTGCAATGCCCCTTGTTTTGGAGTTTCTGCATATATAATTGAATAAATAAGTCAAATTCACACAAATCACACATAGTGGTTTTCTGAGAGCATCGGTCTTTGGGTGAATAACTGTGTCCTCAAATAACTAAACATTTAGAGCAACAAAAACAGATCTGGGTAACTTATATTCCAATCTGTCTTTGCAGCCCAGAGTCTGAGTCCTACAAACTCATCCTCGGATGATAAAAGAGGAGAATTGGCCCGTATGCTACAGCAATTTCCACAGACAGTCCACTTGTGGAGCTTTTCTGCCCTCTAGCGCCCAGAAAGAGAATTGCACCACTGAGAAAGACGTCGCAGACTGTTTAAAGATGCTTGCTGCTTTAATTTGCGCTTTCCTGACCAACAGTGACCTAAAATTGTTTGCAATTGGGTGAGCAGGCAGAAATTGTGCAGGATGATTGCTTTCACAGTTTGAATCCACAATATAGGATCTGCTCTTAATGTGTCTCGGATCTTATGTTGATCTGTAATTTTGTTTTTAATGTATGTTTGGAAACCACAGAACAATGCGGGGACATGGTGGCACTTCTAATCATCACTGTCGTTTTTCTGAGAAAAAAAGGGTCATGAAACAAGAGCAGATTAATTTTTCAACTGACTTATCACTTTAAGCGATAGGGTTAATAAAACACAATACAAGTTTGACCATAAAGTGTGACAACGAAGTCTTTTTATCCATTATCTATAATTTATAGAATATATGGACCTGAATAATCCCAGAAAACCCACAAACACAGGAACAACGTGCAAAATCCAAACAAAAAGGCCCCCCACATCCTCCAGGATATTCTCACTGTGACGCAACAGTGCTAAACACTGTCCATAAAAAACCTTTTGGTAAAGTATATTGTTGTTATTATTGTGAAAATTCAACCTAACCCAACAATTATTCAAATTGGCTGTGATGCTTGATGTCAAATCATTCCATTAACCATGATTACAAATTAAGTGGCTTACGAACAATAAAAGCATGATTTTATATGTTTTGTTTAATTTCTTTTATTTACATTTTCACAAAACAGTTCATTTTAGTGAGAAGGTTAAAGGATGAAAGATAATTGGTCCAAATCCAACTAGAACACCCTATGAAGCCTGTATCATTAAAGCACTTTGTGCTTTCTTTTTGTAAGAACAGTTTAAAGATATTTCCAAATGGCTGTCGACTCTGCCTGCCTACACACAGGTGAACTTATAAACGTATGAGTCGTCAATCATCCCTAACGGGGGATTAAATCTTGGTTTAGGCTGCTGTGAGCCAGGATAGGTTTACCCTACTGCTGATGTGTTGTTACAATACCAATCCTCATTATATCATATGTAAGGTTTCCTTTGTTACACCTCGGTTGTTAAATATTTCCAATATTGTGCACAAACTTTAAAATCCTAATAGCTGCTGACATGTATCGATGTTTTTTCATTCCCTGTCACACTTTGTTCATCGAGGCAGTTAATGTATGTATGTAGGTCTCTTTTGTGTCAACAGAAATGACCTGTCATATCACCTCAGTTTATGCTGGCAGACTACGTACATTTATCAAGGATGTAATAAGGCTCTGAATGCCACAGTATGTAGCTCAAATGAGGTGTTTTACACAGTCTTGCATATTGTGCTTACGTATGCTGAAAAAACTAAGATGACAGATGTCATGTTTGTTTTTTTATCAATACCTCAGCACTTCTGTTGATTATTTTATGGCTGATCATATTGCTGATAATAGTTTAAACTGCTCATTCTGCTTCTAATTAGTCCCGAAACAGTGCCAGCGTATCAATATAGACTGTTGAACATTGCTGGGTGTCTTGATTGTTCCTTTTGTCCTTCTTGCCCTGCATTTTCTTGCTTGTGTGATTTTAAACATTGGAAAATATTGGGACTGTAGATAATGGTCAGTGAAACTCCTGTGAGACATTTAAACACTTGATTATGAACTCTATGTTACACAGCTGGAAGTTTGAGTTGATTATTTCTTGGTAACAAAGTTCTTTTCTCGCCGTTTTTTAGCAGTCTTATCAAACTTTCCCTTGAAACCCTCAACTTTTATGTGAGTTTCTCCACTTCGCTGCGTGAACACTGACCAGTGGCCATAACTAACCCATCTTTTTCATTAACGCTTCATCACTGGCTGTAGAAGAACAGCTCTGTGAATCTTTCTGCTTCAGGTACATAAGAAAGAAGCAAGCAATTATCCTTAATATCCCGGTAATGTAAAAAGAATGAGACTTAATTTTCCATCTGGTTGCATGGAGGAAAATGTCAAATGTATTGGATTGAGACCGTTGTTTTAATCATTAAGGGGAGCACAGCAAAGGTTGATGAAGGGGTTTCAGGGTTTTTCTGCTCATGCATAATTTAGCCTATTGATCAGGCGGACGCAAAAGCTTGTGTTGCCAATAAATGGGTGTCACAGATAGTTCCATAAATTTGACAAAGTAATCTATGGTAATGGCTTGTGTAGGGATATTAAAGTATGTTGGAGAACAGTGTATTGTCATTATAATTTGTAAAAGATTACAGAGATTTTAGGAAGAGACACAGTTATGGCATCTTTAAAAGGCACGCACGCACGCACACACACATGTTCACTTTAATGTGCTGCAGAATTTTGTCTTGTAGAAATATGTTTCCTTAGAGGCTCTCTATCTCTCTTTTCCTCTCTCTTCCTCACTTTTCCTCTCTATGCATGGAGGGAGGCTGGCATTTACTTGACAATTTCTGCCTTTAAGTGCAGGCTTTAAGTGCAGTGTTTTTATCTACACCTAAGATAGCTACGGACCAGGACAATTTAACAGGCAATTTAACTGACCGTGTGTTAGTGAAGCTGTCTGAGTCCCACTCTTTGCCAGAGCGCCATGGCATGATGGATGTAGGCAGTCTGGGCTAGGTGAAAAGACGCGCGCACGCGCACACACACACACACACACACACACACACACACACACACACACACACACACACACACACACACACACACACACACACACACACACACACACACACACACACACACACACACACACACACACACACACACACACACAATCCTATTGAATACACAGATACACAGACACACAGCCCTGCCATATTTTCCCAATACAAACGCATATGGGCCTATCCACAGCCAACCCCCTTCCATTAAGTCAACATCTTGTGCTGGCGGTTGGAACAGTGCGGGGCTGGAGTCAGGTCGTCCAAATCCGTCAGTAAGAGGAGGCAGAGGCGTTTGTCATCCTCCTCTCTGGGCACCATCCTCCTGGAAGAGAGAAAGGGGGGACAGAGGGTGGTGGAGCTATGAAGCATCTGGCTCTGGTAGCTCCAGCTGCAGGGAGAGAAGGGGACAGGAGCTGTGCTGCAGCCCAGGGGAGACACTCTTTCTGCAGCCAAAACCCCTCCGCTATCCCAGCTCCTGCATGAAACAGCAGAGATGCAAATAAGAGAAAGAGTGCTTTTGTGGCCATAACCGACAACCTGATAAAGTGGGAAAAGTTGTGCAAAGAAAACAAGCAAATTTTAAGTTGTTGAATTTTATCTTTCAAAGAATTGAAGCAGTTTTTTTCATTGGCTAATTCACGAGATGCCTGCTGGTTAACCTGGGGCCCAAGGGCACCCCGGCATCAAACGCACCAGACTATGGGGATAAACAAGTGAACATCTTATATGACTAGGGTCTTTTTTTTGGTTGTGGGAAGCTACAAAGGGATCATCTGTGACAGAAAAAGACCGCTGTTACTGTGGAAATAATCTTTGCAGCATGCGCAGACACTTGAGCCCAGTTTTCCTCAAACAAGCCGAGAAGGTGTAAAGAAAGTATTGTGGTGCCAACTGAAGAGAATGTTGGACCAGAGGAAAATGTCACCCAAATGATGACCCATAAATCACAGGCCACAGTCACGCAGCCAAGGCCCAGAGACAGTCTTTAGCATCTAACGTGAGCACACAAATGATGTTTAGCCAGAGACGGACATTTAGCACCAGACTCTATCACTTCTGCGGGCGTTTTGTCACAGATGTATGGATGAGTCAGAGCCTGGGGACGGCGTTTAGTATTAGCACTTTATGTCTCAGTGTGTTCCAGGGTTTGTTCTCAGGGCATGTAGTTATGCTGATTGAAGGAAGGAGATCGAATTAGAAAAAGGGAATAAGAAGTCCTCAGAGGGGCAACACATGTATTGTTCTCATATTGCAAAGTGTGACCTTTATAGGGGGAAGATCTAGGGGGCTGAGGAGGCCCTCTTCCCAGGCTGAGATGTCCTCTAGAATTAATTAACCCCATTCTTCCATTAGGCCGCTGGGATTGCATATTAGATTTGGAGAAGTCCTGACAGGGAGCCTCTGCACTGTCCTTCTGATCCGTGCCAGGTGCGCTAACTTCATGTTAAAAGTGACTTTTTTTGGATGTTTGTTTTTTCTTTACAAATGTGGGTCATTATTTCCCTGTGATGGACTGGCAACCTGTCCTGACCTGATGGATGGATGGATGGATGGATGGATGGATGGATGGATGGATCATGATTCATCTCAATCGTAGAAACATGACTGGGAATGATGGGTAAAAGATGACCAGTGACAGAGGTCACCAACAGCCTCAAACAAGAGATGTTCATGGACACTATTATCCCAGAGACAGAAGGTCCATCCAGCTGATTTGCGGTAGTATCGTCTCATGTACAGCTCCAACTGATTTTGTATCTTATCGGCCATCCAGGATGATCCTGTGAATTGTTTTCAATCTTGAAGGCCAAACTTACTTAATGTGTGAGAGAAAACGAGGCTCATGAGCTCAGAAATTGAATTCCTTTAATTTCATTTTTGAGCTTATAAATAAGAAAAAGAGACAGAATCACATGTTGTTTTTTTGACATCTTTGAGATCAATCAGCTATCCCATTCAAAGGCCTTCACAACAACATGAAGATACTGCTATGGTTAGTCAGAGAAGTTAATGAAATTAGCGGCACAGATGACAAGCATCTGTTTGATGTCACTAATGATATGTCAAGGGGACTGCCGTGTGCTTTTGTTCTGATCGCCTATAGATGCATGTCTGTGTAATGTGATAAATTAGAGAACACAAATTTACCACTCTTTCTCTAAAACCGGACCATTAATGTCAATCATGCCGACGGCTCGAGCAAGGCAGAGGGCTGCCACCTCACACAACAAGCGCAGGTCCCCGACAGTCTCATGATGATGGTCCACAGACGGTCTGCCATAAGAGCCCCAGCTAATCTTTTTTTCATGGTCTTCATTACGACCTGTCAGGACATAAATTGATAGTAAATTGCCATGTTTATTAACACGGCACTAAAACAGCCTCCTTAACACTCCTGCCCCCTCGTGCAAATGTTAACATTTAACAGTGACCAAGAGGATCAATTAAGATGCTGCATGAAATCAAACAAATACCCCTAAAGACACGCACACACACACACATACACACATACACACACACACACACACAGATCCCAACATTCACAATTCCACCTTAATATGCCTCCTCAAACATTATGTCCTCTGTTGATGACCCCCTTTGAAGACCTATTCAGACAGACACTTGCTCGCCACATATTTTCAGCTCGAGTAACGATGGGAAGGAAGGGCCATGCTTCACAAAGCACTGCATCAACACAGTCTAGAGTCTAAGACTTGGTGCGGCCTTTGCCATATAACACAGTAATTACTAGATCAAATCTGTTCAAATTGAAGCAACGCTGTTCTGTGATCCCTCCTATACTAATCAGCACGCTGAGGTATGGCTGTGCGACTATAAATTGCTGACTTAATTAAAACCAGGACCTCTCTGTCATCTAATTACAGGGAGAAAAGGTTATTGCTTCAATGCAATTTTCCAAATATGATTCCTTCACAGTTATTAAAGGCTCAGGCGTCGTTTATTGTTTCAGATTTTTCAATATGGAAATGGCCCCGGTGACAGACGTAATGACTCGGGGAAAACGCTTCATCTCGATAGTGGCCTGGCACGGCCATTTGTCTAAGATAAGTGGAGCGGACAGGAGCGGGGAAATGTCATGGGAGGCATCCCATGATTGCCTCCACTTTACAGTTGTCATTAAACAGAGCAAAGGTTTCTTTTCTCCTATGTGGCAGCAATGAGAAGTTTATTAATCTATCCAGAATGGTAGGGGCGGTGAGTTATTATAACTATGAAAATTCACAAGGGACTGGAAAATAGTGAAGAGTAATTTTGTGATGGGAGACTATATTCGCTGTTATTGTTCAATCTGATGCTATATTACACCTCAAATCAAATTGTTTTATATGGAGTTAGGGAATCAGTGATCTCAAACATTTATTCCTGGAGATTCCCAATTTTCCTCTCTGAAAGGGTATAAAGCCACGCTCTGATCTCTTACCTTACACTGAAGCCACGTGCCAATAAACACACCCACTGTCATCAACATACTAAAAGCTGGGGCAGTGTAAGAGATCTGCTGAGCAGTCTGGAAAGCACCTTATTGTGGTTTTCTTTAACATTTCCAGCTCTAACTTTGATGACCTTGGGGAAGGTCTCCGACCCTCCCTGTGATCCCCCAAAAGAGCTTCTTGAACTCTAGTTTGAGAACTGCTGCTTTAGATGAAGTTGATTGTGATGAATACAGCTAATAGCCTCACAGTGTGTTGGTCTCCCTGTGATTACCGTAGTTGTCCTTTTGTCTTGTCCTCGCTTGTGTTTTCCTATCATGTATCCATTCAACACACTGATTGTTTGACTGATTCAAAAAAGACAATCTGGACAAAATAATCTTGTCTTTTGGGGTTACAACCAAAACACTTTGTTCTGTTAAATATTCGTTTCAAGTGTGTGAGTGTTCTTTGATGGCAAATATAGATAAGAACTTACTGATTTTGAGAAATATTTTAATACTTTGAGATACTGTATCCAAAATGTTCCAGATGTATGGCCTAAAACTACATAAATCAAATAAAACAGGCTTGAAGTACAATTATGCGTAATAAATCCGCTTGAGCAACAAAGAAGACACTCACAATACATTGGACTCATTTGTTATCCAAAATAAGAGCATACTTCTTAAAAAAAACCATTTTGTTGTAGTAAGGATTACATGCACGTACTTTGAAATACACAAACCAATATATAAGAGTATTACAATCTAGGTTACTGTCAAATTCACTTCCATTGTGCATGATCTCTGTTATTTATAACCACTTAATTATTCACATGTTCAGATGAATTGTTTACGCTTAAATGAGCAGCGAAGCTTGTGTTGTACAAAGCAACAACAAAAAGGAATATTTTGTAAATCAGATAAATACAGTGTGTGTCTGTAAGCATGGGGGCAAGAAGAGGCCACAACAGCACTGTATATCCTGGACACTAATGCTCTGCGTCTCCCACCATAGGGTTTTCTTAATTACATTAACCAAATGCATTCTGCAGCGTGTGCAATCTCATGGTTAGCTGAACACCCCTGTAGCACCACACACCCCCCCCCACCCCCCACCCCCTTCCTCCCCCCCATTCCTGAGTGAAATATTCATGTTGAAAGCCACTCTTACCATTTACTTTCTCCTCCAGCATGCCAATGCCCGCAGTTGTTCAGCTACGGTACTATTATTTAAGAATAATATTCACTTCATAGCAGAACACAAATAAAAAATAAAAAATAAATCACTTTTGACTAATTTCACTGAGACACAATTGTGTGACTGTACCATTGATGCCTTTTCAAAATTGTAACAATCCTGAATATTGTAAAAAAAAAAATAAATTAATCATTTATATGTGTATTTGTAAGTAAAGTATGGTATTTGTTTTAATGCGTCTCATATTGTATGATGTTTACTTTTGATTTATATGCTTAGAGTATATTTGGGAGATGCATCTTAATGCAAAAATACATTTGTATTTCTTCATATCTGCACAACACACTGATTCAAATTGACCAGGCAGGACTAATTTAAATACATTAACTATTCATTAATTGAATAAAGAGGCTAGTTAGCCCCAGGGCCTCTTTATAATCATAAACTGGGGTGTACTATTTATGCAAAACAGCAAAGTGCCATGTGCTGGCTTATTATGCTAATGATGAATGGCAAAATACATGTTTCTTCTGCCCACGAAGGAGGATTAGGCATGGCAGTGTCAGCAAGTTGTTTCCAGGGTAGAGAGTCTGCTCTTCTCGATTACAGCTAGTTGAGATGTGGCTGAGTAATGTGATTCTTCTCGTCCTCTGCAATGTAGATATGATCACACCCCCTCCCCTATAAGCAAACTCTTCCACTGTCTCTTCCTCAAAACATTATGCTGAAAGTAGGGATTTAACTCAACTGGACCACCTTCACTGTGTCACAACAACTTTTCTCCTTCAGTTTTTCCAAGTTGTCTTTTGTTTGTATAAAGGTTTCACTTACTGCAGGTATTTTCTGATACAATGCATAAGTCCAAACAAAAAAAAAAGGTGAAAAAGAAGGCTTACAGTATGCCACAGTGTTAAAAGCTTTAACATGAGTCTAGACTAAACCCTAAATCTGTCAATTTAAAAACAGAAAATACAGATGGGGAGAGGTCAAATCAATAAGCATACACACTGGACTTGGACTGTAGGAGGAAGTTAAAGTACACAAACATGCAGACACACAGGGAGTAGCCCTCCGTCTAACTGTAAATTCAAACTGAGAATATTTTTTCTGAAGGTAACGAGGTTAACATGTCTGTGGAAAAAACAAAAGGTATATTAATTGAACTTTTAGATATTCTGAGGAGTGTAAAGGAAGCTAGTCATTATCTGTTAATGTCTCAATCAATAAGCAAAGATGGCTGTAACCTAGGCTCCTCAGCCTCACTTTAGTGGCTCCATGTAGCTCTAACAGTTGATTCTATTTAGAATGTTGCTGCACAAAGAGGCAAGCCTTCAAAGGATTAATCAGTATACACCCATATGTCACCTGCTTGGCACCTTTCGTTGCAAGAGATTGATGTTGAATGTCTGGCCCCAGTGGAAGAATCCAAGAAAAGAAAAGTTGTGAAGGGAAACAAGAGTTTAATTCTTCATTTGCAGTTGTAACTTTACTTTAAAGGTGAAACATGTTTTGGAGCTCTAAATCACATTATTTTGGATGGAAGTTGTAAAAAAAACCATTTGAAGACCCCTGGGTATAGACTAGTCATAAAGTAATCTGTACATCTTCTGGAGGAAACCCAGGAAAAAAACATGAAAACTCCACACAAACTGAAACCAGTACTATTGACACTGTAAGGAAAACCACTACACCAAAGTGTGAGAATGTAAATTTGAACTGAGATGAGTTTAAATAAAACGACTGAGTATATGCAAATCAATAAGATATCTTATTGATTGATTAACAATCTAAAGTTCTGTTGTGTGTGGAATGTTAAATTTGCAGAACAACGCTTATAACAGAAATGACATGGTCTGGTGTGATGAACTTTAGGGAAGCAAAGAAAAAAAACTATATTGATTATGTGATGGTTATTTATGTTGCTGTAGGGTGTACTTGCCTGTACACACACCTACGTCTTAACAACAGAGAAACATTAACAAAAAAAAACTTGTCAAAGCTCCTCAGACCTTCTTTGAACTAAAGTCTTTTCATTTTAAAATCCTGGCCCCTCAGTTGGGTCGTCGTCTTGCAACGTGGCGCCTGAACCGTCTCGTGTTACCGACGTGCTCTGGACCAATACGAGACGCCCTCTCACCGCACGAAGGCGGGTTCTGCTTGAAACGGACTCTGTGATTGGCTGTACGTGCGGCGGCAGGAAATCCCTGTCTGGTTGCGTCTCTTCCTTCAGGGAAAGGGGGACAGGAAGGATTGCCTGAAAAACCGTGGGAGTGGGGACCTGGCGGTTTTTTTTTTTAAAGCGGACCTGCAGGTACAGGTGTCCTCTGCAGGTTTAGCTGTCGGAAGCCGCTGCAGCATTGTCACTGGTACATGACACCACAGAAAGTAGGAGAACAGGCCAGCAGCGGGTAGCGACTCTCCGCAGTGGCCCACAGCCCCTATTTCATTGTGCTGTTTCAGCCTCACAGCTCAGCCCGATGGCCGGCTCCAGCTTCAGCTCCAGCTCCAGCTCCAGCTCCAGCTTCGTGTGCGTCCTGCTCCTCTGCTCGGCCGTGGTTCACCCAAAACCGACTCTAAGGAAAGAGCGGGTCCTCCACGACCCAGAACTGAGCAGACGAACCCACGAAGACAACAGGAGCTTCCAGTACGACCACGAGGCCTTTCTGGGCAAAGAGGAGGCCAAAACATTCGACCAGCTCTCCCCGGAGGAGAGCAAGGACCGGCTCAGGTAAGGACCGAGAACCAGCATCTCTCCTCCCGACCAGCCTCTTCTGGGATGTGCTTTTGTTTGTCTAAGATCACGAACCGACCCCCCCACCCCCCACCCCTGTTTGCGGGTCTGTTGCGTGTAGCTGTTCGAGGCTGGGGACATTAAAGTTTCACAACATGAGCACATGTGCCTGAGAAAGATGTGCATGCCAGCAGATCTGCAGCGCCAGATAAAACGGTGCATTACCACCCCGCCGTGTGCCGTCACACACACACACACGCTCATACATAGAGTTAATTGATTCTCGGAAAATCTTAATTATAAATCGCCATTAAAGAATCATGTGATGCAGATTTACTTTTTTTTTTTATTTGTTGCCCTTGTGAGGTTGAGACACCTCACGCGGTGCTTCCTGTCACTAACTGCACCTCATGTGCCACGTGGTTGTGTTTGTGCGCCTCTACAGCGACTGAGGGAGTGGGTTCTGTTTTTTTTCTTTCTTCCACATCTGCTTTAGTGACAAGTTGGCAGCTTGTGATAAAGAAAACTCCTTCCTGTGGTGTTAAGTGGGAGGACCCCTGCAACATCACAACGTGGCAATCCAACTCTAAGAATACACCTCAGCTACAGAGCCTTTTTTTTTTTTTTTTTTTTTTACTACTATTTTGGGTTTCCCTGCTCCTCCCACTGGAGTAATCGTATTGAAGCCACAGCCCCTACTGTAAAAACACCCAAACTTACAGTAGTGGTGTCATTTTACTTATCATAATATAATAGCAGTCTGGTTTGGTCCATGTTTACCCTGAAGCAGTGGGAAACGACACCAAACACTCCAGATGTAAGAATCAGAACCAGATTACAGTAGATCTGTGCTTTGAGCTTTAAAACCACTTGACTGCTGGTTCCTTTAGGGGGGTTGTCAGTAACTGACAGTAATACAGTAACTGTATCTGATGCGCAACGATATCGGTAATGTCTTCTTTGTCCGTCTCTTGCAGTAAAATCGTGGACCGAATAGACAGCGACACAGATGGCTACGTCACTACAGCTGAGCTGAAAGCCTGGATAAAACGTGTCCAGAAGCGATACGTATATGAGAATGTAGCAAAGGTGTGGGCAGACTATGACCTGAACAAAGACAACAAGATCTCGTGGGATGAGTATAAGCAAGCCACATATGGATACTACCTCGGTACGGATCAGCTTGTTGCGCCCACACGTTGTCATTAGTTTGATATTAAAATGTCGAGCTTAACTAGTTTGATTTCACCTTCACCAGCCAACCCGGAGGAGTTTGACGAGTCCACCGACCAGTTCAGCTTCAAGAAGATGCTTCCTCGTGACGAGAGGAGGTTTAAAACGGCCGACCTGAACGGAGACCTGGCAGCAGACAGGGAAGAGTTCACATCGTTCCTCCACCCTGAAGAGTTTGAACACATGAGGGATACTGTGATTCTGGTAAGCCGCCTTCATCCCCACGATGTTTAAGTGTGATTAAGGCCAGACTGTTGTCTCACAGGTATCTGGTGTACACTTATACAAGGTGAAACGTGGCAGCTCCTCGGTCGTGTTCCAAGTTTCACCGGTCTAATTCCTTGTGTTAAAATCTCCACTTATATAAAAACGCTACATCTGAATGAACCCGTAATGAAATTTTAACCCGGCCCTGAAATGATTGAGGCCCTATATTTTTGGGAACAGGTCCGGTGGGACGAACCAACCGTCCCATTTCAGACTCCCATCTTTAAATATAAATTTGGCTACGTGGAACATTGGCGTGGCAAATGTTAGCGGCAATGCACTATGCTGCCGTGTTCATTAAAGTTGTACTACCCATTTGACGGAGTTAATTATTAATCCCACATTTTCATGATGTTGCTGAATTGTTATCAACAGAAGGCTTAAGGCTGCGGTGTCGTCGCTGATTGTGGTGAATCTGGCTGAAAGTAACACAACAGCCATGAATAAGACTCCTCAGACCACAGACCCTCTTCTCCCCGAGTGCAGAGGGACGTTCTGGTCACAGGAGAAACTCAAGGAGGCGTCTTTTTTTGGCTTTTGAAAGGACGTGACTGGAGAGGAGTGGGGCAGAGCGCTAACGGGTGACTTCATGTTTGCCAGTGGACCAGCACAACAAGCTGTCTTTGTGCCAACTATTCACCTCCACGCTCGCACAACAGAGCACTTTGTTTTCGATGCCCCGCTTCATATTTCAGTGTGCCGGTAACTAGTGTCTGAGGCCACAGCCCCAGTGTGCGACCCTCTGGTAAAACAATGGCCTCCCTCCTAAGGAAGGTGGTTTTAAGTTTGAAATCGGATAGAATAGCACTAAGATGACTTGAAACACATAACCGAAGTACAACATTATTGTATTCAAGTTAGTTTTTTCAAATGACGGCATTATGTTCACTAAAAATATTGGTCTCACCTCTCTTGTTTCTTCTTTGTAAGACGGAACTCGCATCTCTTCCACTGTATGTTTTCAGAACAATAAACATTTGTTCTTGTTTACCCTCCTCAGGTTAAGTGGTTGAAGGAAGTGGATGGTTGTATCTTCTTGTTTATTATTAGTGAGCTATTAGACCTCGGTAGCTATAGAGCCATAAATCATTCATTGTGCTTCAGAGAGGAGAATTCACCTGCAGGAAAGGATCCATCTGGTGACCGAAATGTAGGCCTGTGCTGCTGCGTGCAGCCTTTATTCCCCAGTGCATTGTGGGTTGGTGTGCACACACTTGTGTCACTGTTGGCTAATAATCAGGTCACAGAGAGAAAACCTTTGAGTAACAGTTGAGTCAGATCCAGGACAAGTGAGAGAGAAGCCATCTTAAAGCACTTTTAAAGCTTGTGTTTGTCTTGTTTGTTAAGAGCGTAGATCATCTCTGAATGCAGGGGTCTTGGCCCTCATCAGCGGTCTTGGAATTGTTGTGTCAGTCTGCCGGCCCAGCTGTAAGCCGGCTCTCAGTTGTACAGCCCGGGGCAGCCAGTGTTTGTCTTTATTATTATTACTCCCGCCCTCCCCTAATGACATCATTAACTTGTTCTGAATGCAGGAAACTCTGGAGGACATTGACAAGAACGGCGACGGACATGTGGACGAGGACGAGTATATTGGTGAGTTCATGCAGTGCACGGAAAAAAACCCAAGTAATTTCAATTAAAGTAAACAAGTAAGAGATGAAACAGCGGCTGGTTTGAAGTAATCTGCCAGCTTATCAACACATGACACTAAGAAGAAAGTCCCAGCAGTGACAATCAAATAAACGGACCTAAAAATGGAGCGTTCACGAAATAACAACTCCTCAGGATCATAATGTAGAGATGGAGTTTTAGCATTAACACGGTGCTTCACATTTCTAACCGGAGGAAGCAGTAAAGATGAGGATGTCTCTGCGTCATAGTATCACAATAGCAGTAGAGTTTGTAATGGATCAGGACCCGTTCATTATTCGTTTAGACGATTCCCCATTTCCATTTCTTTGAAACGATCAAGTTGGTTAAAGTCAAATCAGCAGTTATAAGTATTGAAAACCTAAATTGCGAAAGCATTTGATTTAACCTTAATAGATTTTTCAGTGTGTTATTATGTTAAAGAACCTTTGGTTGGTTTGATTGCTTGAGTTTGGTGTTTTAAATGTTGTCATTCATGAAGAGCTTTTTGTTTTTTAACATAGAAAAAGATACAATCAAACAGCTCTTATTGAGATGATGTTGCTTTTGAACATAATTTTCCAGTTTTTAGGGATTTTCTTGGCTGTTTTTCGCTGCATTCCAAATGAAGAGTGTCATGATGTGAACAAATGAGAGTTTAATGGCCTGTTGAGTAAAGTGTTGCTCCCTGCTACTTTAGTTAGGATTTCAAACAGCAGTTGTTAACTTGGTGGATTTAAAAGAACAAATTGGTTGTCACACGTTTTGTTGTGGTTTGCAGCGGACATGTTTGCCCATGAGGATGGGGGTCCAGAGCCAGACTGGGTCAGGACTGAGAGGGAACAGTTTTCTGACTTCCGAGACTTGAACAAAGACGGGAAGATGGACCAGGATGAAATCCGACACTGGATTATGCCACAAGATTATGACCACGCTCAGGCTGAGGCCAGACATCTGGTGTACGAGTCTGACCAGGACAAGGTAGGCCTGCTGACGCCTCTGTAGGTCAGGTAGACCTACAAGACCAATAAGGATTTTGAGAAAATGAGGAAACATTTGAATGAGGTCATGTTGTAATTTGTTTCACGGGATTTTGAATTTTTTTTTTAATAATTCTTCTCCTATTTTCTGTTTTTCAGGACCAGAGGCTGACTAAAGAGGAGATCCTCGAGAACTGGAACATGTTTGTTGGAAGTCAGGCCACCAACTACGGCGAAGACCTCACGAGGAACCACGACGAGCTCTGAGATCGCCCGGCAGCGTCCCGGAGGTGTGTGGAGACACAAGTTAAAAGCCTCCGTCTCCACAGACTTAAGACTCCTGCTCTTCCTCGCCCCACCGGTCCATCAGTTTTATGTGGCAGCGGGACGGACGTGTTTGATTTCAAGCCAACTCTCTAAAAACGAGGACAAATGCGGAGTCGGTCCTGACTCTGAGGGTCTGTTTCAGTCTTCATAGCGGCGGTTCTGTTCCTGACATTCAGGAGCGAGCCCAGACCCACAAGACGTCCTTTCCATCGCCGGTGCCTTCCAGCTGCATCGCCGGCTTCACTGCCTCAGAGATCTGAATAGATAGTCTTGTTGAGAATAGGAGCAGACACACAAACAGCAATTTTAATGTGAAACCACAGCTCAGAACATTTCTTTATTTATTTATCAGCTAAAGATCTTTTTTTTTTAAACTTAAAAACTCAAATGATGTTTCTTTGTTTACAGCCTCACTGTTCTAATGACTTTAATGCTAAACGTTTTATTCCTCAAATGCTTTTAAGAACTGTTACTGAACTGATGTTTGTTCGCATGTTTTTTGCACGTGTTTGGTTTTAGTGTAGCCCGTGAACAACTCTTCCCTTCATACTTTGTTTGAAATGTATTTATTTCTACACTTAACGTCCTCCTCCACGACGGAATGTGTTTTTCTTCTTGTCACAACAGTCAAATGGTTCAACTGAGGAATGATTATGTGCAGAGATGAAGAGGAGGAAAAGGCGTCTCTGGTCTCTGAGCGAGTCCTGTGGGGATTAGTTATATCATTTACTGGAAAAGAATGTTCATTTCATTGTAAACCGGTATGATACTGAAACTTCTCCGCTGGAAATTTACGTCGTAGTACAACTTGAATCATCTTCTATACATTAATGAAAGTTAGAGCTTAAAAAAAAAAAAGCATATATATTCACATATGCAGGACAATTCGAGTTTTTTTGAAATGACATTTTACATGGATAAATCGTTAAATATAATATTGAAAGAAGAGCATTTTAAATTGATTTAACATGTCCTGGAAAACTCAAAGCTCACCATTACGTTGTTTACTTTAGTTTTTTTTTTTGTTTTTTTTACCTTTTCTGATGTTGCATTTTGAGCTTCACCAGTTTACAACTCCATTTCCATTAAAGTCGATTTTCTAAGTACATCATTGGCCTCAACAAAGGGGAATAAAAGATTTCCTGTCCTTGTATCTCTGTTGACTCCTTGTTTCTTGTCACATCACTCCGAATCTGGCAGACGTGTTGCCGTCGTTGTCAGCACCTGGCTTTTTATATAATGACGGGGAATTACTGGAGTTTGTCTTTTTGCCACTTAAGTGTTTGACAGGTGCAAGGTAGAAAAATGAGCTTTGCATCAAAACACTGTCACTCCAAAACTGTTTGACGCAGGCGAACTGCCGGCATATCTCATGAGGACAAACGTTTACTGTATCGGCGCAGAAAAATGTCCAAGTCAAAGTGTTTTGGGAGTTAAACACACTTTTCACCTGTGTGTTTGAAGACATTGTTCCGTCATGAAACCTTATTGTTCAAAGAGAAGGACTTTGAACTCTGGGAAATACGAACCAAAAGGTGGAACAGATCGATTTCATGAGGGGGAAATGCTTCAACCTGGAGTTCTGGGCAGAGATCACAGGGGCGCTGGGACTTTGACTGCTCCCAGGTTATAAGACACTTTCGAGAATGTAAAGATCACCTGGGAAACTGCTGCTGCATGTCTATGTTAACCAGAGTAGATGTGTTCAACATCTTCTCCAGGATGTTTTGCAGGGTTATTCAGGAGGTCTCACTAAGGACGGGCTTAGCTTTTCTAAGTCCTGGCAACTCAGGAACCATCAGCCGAGCATGCTGTTACTTCTAATCAATGTATTTATGTTATTCCTTTTAAACTGAGAATGACTTTAAATTCATAATTAGTTCTTTAAAGAATCTTCCGAGTATGTAATCTAAATCACTCTGGAAACCTGGTAGAATACCGATTTAGTATTCTAACATGTTTTGGTTGAATTAAGTTTTAACTAGAGTGTTTGCTGATATAACACATGGATACAACTGAACGATTGTCTTCACAGTCAGTCTAGAGTAGCTTTCATTTGTTCATTTGTTCATTTGTTCATTTTATTGAGAGCCCCATTAGCTCTTGACTTATTGCAGGCGCTATTCTGCCTGGGGTCTCCTTCTTTCCTTCTTTCATGAGTACCTTTTCAAGCATTGGATTTCACTCATTGCATATTACAATAAAAGTGTTTGCTTCTTTCAAAATCGAAATAATGAGTTTATTGCTTTAATGTCTGAACATTGTCCATAAAACTAGAACTCCTCAAAGTGTACTGAATGAAATGTCTGCTGTTGATCATCCAAAGGTTGAAAAAATAACATCAATAACATGGAGTATATACTTTTCATATACCTTTCAGTTTGCGATCTTTAAACTATTGTTTGTATGTTTAATTCCTGTAACTCAGGAGTTGGTATTAGAGATCAGATTTTCAATACTCTTTCCACCAATTACTAATCATTTCCTTATAAAATTGGTCACACACTGCGTATCTGCTAAATGAAAGGTGCCTGTTGATATCACAATGCTTTTCTTCTTTTTCTGACATCTCATTTGAACACTAGTTATGAATCCCAGTGCATGCAATACATACAGGCCTGCTGCATGTGCTTCAGTGGTTCACACGCACACACTCCAGGCGGCTAATGGCATGGGCTTTTCAAATATTCAAGTCTGTATTCAACTTTTGATTCATTGAGCATCAGGAACAGGCGGATGCTGTTAACACTTCTCATGACTAATTGCAGTCTGCACACTCTCACACAGCAGAGATGGAGTTGAGCTGACTCTCCGTTGCTGCTGGCAGTTGCAGTAAAACTCTGGGATGTAACTGAGAAAGCAGCTCTGCCACCCATCCTGTCCCCTCTGCCTGCTCATGTGGAACATATGGATATATGTGTGCCAGTTAGCAAGACAAGTCAAGCGGGACCAATGCGATAAAGCTCATTAGGAGCAAGGGACAGGGCGATGTACTTGTGGGCTGCGTTATTATGTTGTAATGCGGGGCCTTCTGCAGACACCCCCAAACCAGAAGCGGAAGCTGTCTGCAGAGATAGTCTCAAATATTTAGGTCATACTTTGTCGTTTTGGTCTTTTGATTAGTCACTTGATATCGTCAACATTTATACAACTTCGAAAATTATTGTGATATGAATATAACAAATCCTGTTTTTTCTTTGTTTTTGTTTTTATTTTGAAAAGGCAGAGGGTTATCAAAGACTGGCACAGCTCTATATAGAAGGTAATTTAAAAGTTTTGTAGGAGTCTTTCAAATTCAAAAGATATTTCTATTATAAACTGTTGGGATTCTTAATAGAATACAAATACATTGAAAGTCTTTATTTATCATTTTTAAGTGTTGGGACCATTTCCCACATGTTTTGCAAAAAACTCATTTTATAATTCAAATTTTTCTCTATAACACTTGACAAAATGACAAAATCATACTGGGAAAAGGCATCTCCATGATCATTAGAGTTCACTGCTGTGCACACTTAACTGAAGCTCTCTGGCGCCCCCCAGAGGAGACCCACCCCACTCTGAGAGCCAGTCACCTTTAGCACACTCCTTTAATACATTATTTTCTTTGTCCAGAAAAAAAGGCTTCAGGTCAAAGGGACACTCAAAGTGAAGGTGTTGCCTTCAGTGACATGTATTTGGCCGTCCTCCCAAATAAAATATTTGCTTTATTGCCTTGATAAAGAGTTTGGGACCTTGTTCCATACATTTCAATAATTGCTCGGCGAGTCGCTCAGTGTACTTCCCTCTGGTGGCATATGTTGGTTACCATGCGTCACGATACATCTGTGGATCAGTGCCAATGAGTGAGTGAAGGTGGATGATTCTTTGTGGCACACAAGAGATGTAAAAGAACCAAATTTGTGTTTGCTTGAACACGATGGGGGCACACGGACTACCTGCCTCGTGGCCATGTTTAACAGTCTGCCCCCTCCTGTTTACGATGGGCCACTAATCACTCACACTGGGGGAGTGTGTGTACAGTAATGCCTTCGGACGGCTCTCATATGAGTGTCTGCGTAGATCAACCACAGTCCTCTGATAATAATGAGCCCTCTGGGTGAGGGCAGGGTGGAGACAGTGGGTTAGGAGGGTCATCTACAACCATGACCCCCCCCACCGCCCCCACCCCCTTCCCCATCCACTGTAATTTTCATTTAGTCTTGTCCACCAACAATCTCTTTCATAATGCACGCCTCTTTCCATATCAGCAATTACCAGCAGCAAAGCTAAAATGACTGCTACAATTAAACAGACTACATAACAAACTGCCTCTAATCGCCCCTCAGCTCTGCTGCTCCTCTCCAGCTCTCATAATCACAATGCCCTATTTTTCTTCTGAATGTTTCCCCATGCCCTCATCCTTCACTTTTATCTCTTGTATTTGTTGCTTCCACCCGGGGGAGTTTACCCAGTGTGAACGTTTTTAATGATATTTGTGACATCTGACCCATTCTGAACTGAGGCTTTATTATAAAATCTCCAAGCACATTATATAATAACAAGCAGAACCAAATAAAAACTTCAGTCTCTGATCATTTTTAGGCTGTCCAGTGCATGGGGTTACTAAAGTGTGTGTTGTATTAGGCCAAGTAGTAATTATGTTGCTCAATACCAGACATCCTAATGTTGTTCGCATGACAAAATGTTATTTTTAATGGCTGTTGAGAAGTGTTGGCCTGCCAGTTACACGCTTTCCGTTTGAAATATCTGGTAAATCTTGTTAGTCTGTATCGTTCAGAAATGTTAAACTGAAGCTCATTAAATAACGTTCATTTATCTCTATTACACTGTTTTATTATCATTTAAAAGGTATCCCCATGACCCGCAAATTGTTCCTGCAGCTGCCCCCGCCTGGCCCAATTTGGAAAAAGATGGGCCAAAGAGAAGATTTCACGTTCTCTTATCTTCTAAATTCATGTCAAACCAAAGATACCGATTTCTTTTGAATCTTTATTGTTTATATTTTGGTAGTGCAAAGTAAAAATACAGTTTTGATATTGTATTATAATTGTTTTTCTGTTAGGTTATGGTTAGAAAAGTAACTATTCGTGGTCAAAATGACATAGGCCCATTAATGTGAATGCAAGCAAAAACCTGATGCATAAATGCTTATATATATATATATATATATTCCTAAATTCAAACACTTTCAAGGTCATGTCCAATTTAATATTTAATAAAAAAAAAAATCTAATTCATGTTCCTTGTGCATAGTCAAAGTTGTAGGAGTCAATTTATGTTTTTGTGTGTCTTATACCTTTCTTCATGTTTTGTTTGTTTGTTGTTTTGTTTTGATCATTAATACATTCGAATCATTGTACACAAAGAATTTTATGTTTCACTTCTAACCCAATGAATAATTTGATACATTTGTAGTTATTCGGGCAACTTTCTATCCAGAAGAATTAAATTAAACAGGGCTTCACCCCCCCAAAAAAAATCAATCATCCATTTTCTATCAACATATAAGAAACACTTAAATCTTCTATAATCTGCATATCAATCTTGGTCTCACTCAAATCCCTGAATCGAGTATTTCTGGGAGTAAGTGTTGAATTAAATATCATTGCAAGAATAATTTCTTTGATATTAAATTTCATGCAGCTAAAAGTTTTTTTTCTCATTCAGATGGCTGAAATCTTGTGAGTCCAAGCGAAGCCTGCGATGCATGACCTGCCTCATAACGTCAATATTTCTAGAGGTTTTTGTTATTTTGTTTGTGTTCAGTTGTGTGAATGATTGCATGTGTATGTTATGTGAATCTCTGATAATTCAGGTGTAACGTTTGTATTTCTGGACAATGTATTTTTCATGCTATCTCAGAGGAAACTCGTTTTCTTTTCTGTTTCCCATCACAGGACTTTACTCCTCCTAGTGGTGACTCTCGGACTTTTTTTTTTTTTTTTTAAGACTCATACTTGTGCTCTTCTATCATCATAAGTTTTTATGTGCCCATCACCACAGTGTGGATAAGGAATTGACCATTAATGACTACACAATTAGAAAGAAGGCAGTAAAGAGCGATTCATTTCAATTTAGGAACCATAAACTCAGTGAGTTGGTAACTAATTGTAACTGCATCCAGAGAAATGGGAGCCCTTTTGGACTGAAGTCAGGGTGACTCAAAATCTGTATCGAACAGCTTTTACATGCCTGCTTCCGTCGCCCACTCATTCTGACAGGCCGTTACAGATCTCATTTGATGTATTGCAGTGAGGAACTTTTCAAGTTTTAATTAAAAGACGGGCGAACTGGCCCACAGTTTAGTTGTATTGGAGTTCATCACGGGGAGGGTGGAGACCAAAGCCGTCCCAGTGAGATGGGATATCTTTGGACAAAACCGCTCTCTCGCTCCATTTGTCAACATTTGTCTCCCTCTTTCCCTGGTTCTCACTGTTGATGTCGCAGCATCTGGATACCTTTGGGATGGAGGAGAGGAGAGGAGAGGAGAAGAGAGGGGAGACGAGACCTTTCCCATCCTGCTGTTCCCCAGGGCGCCTGCGTTGTGATCTTGCATCTCACATGATAGAGACACATCTAATCCTGTTAGAGGAGTTAATATCTTCCTGTGGAACAGAGGAGACAGCAGGAGGGAGAAAAGAGGAGAAGATGAAAGACAGAATGTTCGAGGAGAGATGGGAATATTTCAAATGCTCTGTCTGCCTCTATTTGCTGTCCCACATATTGGTTTGGGGTTGGAAGTGAAGTGTGCATACGTATGTGTTTGTGTTTCTGTGCCTGTGTGCCCTCATGGGATGTTTCCGGCTGCTGCCTGCATATCTGACAGACTCCTCTCAAGGTGTTTTCCCCTCGCTGTCTTTCTGTATCTGCTCCATCTCTGCTCCCTGAGTGAGAAAGTTTACCCTCTAGGCCCCATCTGAGCTCCAGGCCCCCAAGGCCTCTGCATTCCCAAAGCTCCTATACACCGGAGCCCCTCAGGCTCCCTGCTACACCACAGGGAATACCCCCAAGAACCCCTAGGCCCCTCAGACTGTAAAGCAGCAGCTCTGCACAAGAGAGCTAGCCTGAGGGGAAGGGGGGGGGGGGGGGGGGGGGGGTAGTCTGCTGTCTGGGAATACAACTAAAAACATGCTTCACTTGACATATGAACGCTTCCTGACAGCGCCTCCTGTTGGCGTAGCATTGTTTTTGCACGTGGGCCTCCTTGTAACCCTGTTAAGTTTCCTCTCTGGGGCCTTGACCTTGTTAACAATCCCTTGGGGCTGATGGAGGCCTCTGTGCACTACTTGTGCACTGACCTTTCCAGTACCCCGAGGTTAAGTAATGTCTTTTTGGCCCACAAGGATCACTGCAGGAGCTGTATGTTGACGTTAGATGCACCTGGGACTTTATCAGACGATATCTCCCGCCCCTCTTGATTTACCACATAAATGAAAGAACTTTCTATCCAACACAACTCCAATCAATAGAAAGTACATGTTTCATTTACATCAACGGAACCAAGGATGCTTTTTCATTGTGCTTCTATTGTTATAGTGAAGTTATATCACTCTGGCATTGAGGAAAAAAAGCCTTTTTGTGGTGTTGCATGTGGATGTAGAGGCTGTGAAGCTAGCAGGCCTGCTGTCTTACAGATGTCTTGGGCTGTGCGTTACCAGGTGTACGTCACCTGAGATTACCCACGCTGACACCCCTTAAAGGCAGGCAGCCAGCAGTACAGCTGAGGGGGCATCTGGTGGCGTGTGTTCGTGCGAGTGTGTGTGGGTGTATATGTGTGTTCATGCATTCACATTGGGGGTAACGTGTAGAGGGATGGGATTGAGTGCATATGTTGTGTTTTTAGATATATAACCTATCCTCCTTCATTCCGTGATCACAAACTTTGTCTTCCACAAGGAATGTTGTATAGATCAGTCAGTGTCTCATGTGACTGTGTGTGTGTGTGTGTGTGTGTGTGTGTGTGTGTGTGTGTGTGTGTGTGTGTGTGTGTGTGTGTGTGTGTGTGTGTGTGTGTGTGTGTGTGTGTGTGTGTGTGTGTGTGTGTGTGTGTGTGTGTGTGTGTGTGTGTGTGTTTGATGATGATGGATGTAATGACTGCAGACATTGAAAGCATCAGATCTGCTCAGTCCACACAGCCTTGGCAGTCTCTAGTTAAGAGTGAACTGGAGTGAGTAAAATGTTCAACTCTGCTGTCCCTCTGATCTTCCTGCACCTTCCACTGCCCCTGCAGAGAGAGAACAAAGAGAAGCCGTCCTTAATCAAAGTGCATTGGATTAAGAAGCGGGAAAAGCAGAACATCACAGAGATACTACCTCACAGCCATTATGTGAATTGAAAAACAACCTGAATCACCACCTCATATCGGTCTGTGACCCTGAAACAGGAGAAAGGTATTTTAATCTTTGCTCGTTGGCAAGTGTAAAAGGTCTGCGGTGGAAATGAAAGAAGTGGTGCAGGCGTAAATGTGTGTGCTCCGTTAGGGTCGGAGCTTTCCTGTTAACCATGAGCAAATGCCCTCCGTAGATGTAGCTTGTGGTGCCCATTTGGGTTAACCCTTTCAGCCGACAGCTAAATATACCGACGCTTGCATGTGCGTGTTTACATTGCTTTTCCAGGTATACAACATCATTAGCCCACAAAGACATGCAACAGCTCTTTCTACCCACATTGAGTCATATTTTATTAACACACCTGCTGTAGCTGAATCATCCCATCTATGATAGTCTCGCACACGAGCTGACACACAACCCCATCCACATCATGCATATTTGATGGGCCCGGGCCTACTTTGAGCAAGCTTTTCTTTTTCTCACTTTCATTTATATTACCATAACTATTGCAGCTAAATACCACTGAGGCCACCAGTAGAGTGGACATGGACAATCTGAGGAGGCTGCAGTGTGTAAGCAGTATTTAAATTGCATTCATAGCTCAAGTCACACTTCACCAGGCTCCGAAGGCTGACACTGCCATCATGTGGCTCAAGCATGTAACTCTTCATACGCTGTTCCTGAGCTGGATGGGGGACTTCAGAGCGTGCCTGTGTGAGAGAAATTTGGGGCCTTTCCCGTGCAGAAGGGGGGGGGGGGGGTGTAGGCAGTAGAGTACAGCCTGCTGACACTATGGTATGTGTCTTTTCTAATGAGATTTATCGGGCTCCAGATGTTCCTGGTTATGAAGATGTGTGTCTGAGATTTAAGAGGTTGAGACCTGCATCTTGTCAGAGTTGCAGAAGGGTGCTTTTTTACTGTCTGTCACCCAACACGCCCCCCCTTTAATACCCTACCACCTCGCATAGGTGGCCTCTGACACCCACATCTCTTCTGTCTCTCGCACACAATACACCCTTTAGCCTTCGCACTTATGTGAATGCAGATTTTTATATCTCATAAGAACATAGAAAATGCCAAAATGAATAATTGTATTGTGAGGAAAAAACAACAACACATATATACAAAAATTATGAGTGACCATATACTTAAGCAATGCAATGATGATTAAATTTAGTGACAGAAAAACCCCAAAACATTTCTTAAATCCAGTTTACAAAGTCCAGCACATTTTCAACAATACAAACAGGCCAAAACAATTATACTAAAATATACATAAAAAAGGGTACCAACATGTCTTTAACAAATATATATTTCTAAAAGTCATTTTTTTTGGGGGGGGGGCTCAGAAATATTGTGGTATTGAACCGTCTCAAAGTCTGAGTATTAAAGTCACCCAAACGGAACCAGTTTGTTCTGGTGGAGGTGCATTTTGAAGATCTGGTAGGTCGTCATCAGTGAGTCTGTTCCCACCACTTCAGAGGGCCTGGCGAAGCAGCACGACTGCTGACCGGGCTCCAGGAGTCCCCCTCTCCTAGCTGGCACAACATATTGTCAACTTCTCCTCCTCCTCCACTCGCTGCTCAGATGGCAGGCTGCAGCTTGGTCAGGTTCCTCTGGTGCATGCTGTGGTGGCGCACCAGCTCGTCTGAGCGGGCAAACTTCTTCTGACAGTTGGACCAGCGGCAGGTAAAGGGCTTCTCACCTGACAAAGAGGGGATGTGAAGGCGGGGGGGGGGGCAAGAGAAAGAATTGCTTTAGAGTGAATTCCTTTCTTTGAAAGAAAAGTTAAAGTCAAGTAGACCATCTCAAGATGAATAAATCTCACTGAGAGGAATGGAGAAGTAAAAAAGAAATAAAGGTATACGCACTTGTTTTACCTGTATGAGTCCGAGTGTGTGTCTTAAGATGATCTGACCGTGAAAACTTTCTCTGACATGTCTCACACTGAAAGGGCTTCACTCCTACACACAGACAACAGTGGTTGGATTGTGGTACAGTCGGAGACATGAACGAGAAGAGGAAGGTGGGAGTCAGGGTCAAAAGTTTAGATATATCCCATGAGAGCTGTTGTGGGGGTTGCAAATGACATCACAAATTAGGAAGATTTAACAATAGGGGTGGGGCTACACTAAAAGCACATCTTTCAGACAAATAAAAAAATCTGCAAAAATGATTCCAAGTTGAAAAAATATATACATTTATGATTTTGAAATAATGATGTAGATTGCATGGTGTCAGTTGTGTTTGAGGAAAATGTGTGAGACGTGAGAATGTCTGTGTGTTTCCAGCTGCAGCAACAAAGCAATTTAATTACACAGTTATGTGAGTAATTGTAATTTTCTAGTTTCACCTTTAGTTGTCAGTGTTCACGGCTCCAGAGCAAGTCAAAGTATATATGGTCAAATAATCAGGTATTTTTCTCCTTTGGTATGTTTCCTATGTTTGCTGATAACATTATCACAGGCATTTCATTTTACACAAATCAGTCCAGATTGGAGTCAACACGTTATTAATCTTAACTTTAAAGCCAAGTTTTTAGAAAAAGTGAAATGAAGATAAAGTATCTTTGTGACTCAAATACATCTTTAAACACGCAGGGGAAGAGCACGCACAAAATTGTTATGTTTTTTCACCACGTTCCTTAAATATTTGGCCAAATTTACAATGTAAGTACAGGATGTTGAACTTTCTGTCCAAAAGATTAAATTTGTCACATTCAGATCATTCAGACAAACACAATAATGCAGCAACTTCTTCATGCAGCATTGGGTTTTTTTTCTAGTTAAACAATTACAATTTAAGCATGTTACATTAAATTGTAATGAAGCGTGTGATAGTTTGTTCTGAGATAAGTGTTGCTCCAAATGTCCTGTCCAGTTTAGAATAATAACAAGAGAGAATAAAAAAGCAAGTTTGTTGTTAGGCACATCACATCAGGGAAATTCCTTAAACTCTTCTTTGACTTAATGTTATGTGTCAGAATGAACACATTTTCTATGATTCCGTGAAGGAAACCACAACAATAGCTTGGATTTCAGAAAAAAAACGAAGCTCTGACAAATATTTGAAAAGAAAAACTCAATCAATCTCAGATGCAAAAGAAGCATAAAGTTAGACAGTTTATGGCACTACATAATGCTTCTGAAAAATAATCCCGCTGGTGTTATAAAGTGTGAACCACAGCTCACAGAGACGAAGTAGCCAGACACTAAATACTGTACCTGTGTGTCTGCGCTGGTGTCTCTTTAACTGGTCTGAGCGAGAGAATCTGCGGCCACAGTCTGTGAAATCACACTGGTAAGGCTTCTCTCCTGCAAAATGATTCCCCACGTACAATCAATATCAGCATTATGATTGCAGTCAAATGTAGATCCAAGCAGGAGAAAAGGGGACGTGTCATGTGACCTCACCTGTGTGTTTGCGGCCATGCATCTGCAGGTGGGACAGTTTGAAGTATCTCTTGCTGCAGCCGGGATATGCACACACAAAGGGACGCTTCTCACTGGCCTCTGAGGACTTTGCCACTGGAGGAGCGATACTGGATACCCGCCTGACATCCTTCAGGAAAGATTGACCACAGTGGGCATGACAGTGAAGAAGTAGCTTTACGTATTCATTAACTATGTGCATGCAGAAAGTCGCATTAAAGCTCACAGACCGGAAGTCCTCTGAAGACGCCGTGAGTGTGAATGTGATATTGAGCACTGAGGAGCATGGGTGGAGGAGGTGCTGTGGGGTCACTATCGTAGGAGGTTGAGTGGCCACTGGATGGAAAGAACAAATTCAACAAAACATCCAATGAAACAAGGAAATTAAATATATGAGTTTTCAAAAGTGGGGGAGGATGAGCAACCCCCCCCAACTCAAATGTCTTTCTCTAAAGTTCTTTTTATTATGTTGAATCATCTGACACTCACTACAAGTTCAGTTCTAAAAATGTGTGTTTCAAAAAATATCAAATCATAGATTCTTGACAAGGTATTCCCTCACACCAAGATTTGCCCTCAAGCTCACTGGCTCACCCCGGGGGAAGCCCGCCCACTCTCTGAAAACCACTCGGGATATCTTTAGAAAGTTAATAAACATAAAGGCCTGAATTATTTTTTGTCATTTAAGCTTTTAATTTAACTGTTGGCAACTGAAAATCAACAATTTCCCAATTTTATGTATTTTACAAAATTTTACTAAAAATTGAAGCACCTCAAAATGACTGTGTTGTATGCGGTGCTATATAAATAAAATTGAATTGAATTGAATTGAATTGAATTGAATTGAATTGAATCATGACTTCTCTTTTTAGTTTTTAATTAGTTTGAATTAATAAACAATTAACGGGATTGGTTGTGGATCAAAAGGTGTTGTAGGTATTTGATGACCGTGCGTGGCGTTGTCAGACGATGAAGCAGAGCTGCTCGTACATTGCTTAAACTAGACTTAATCACAGGTTTAAAAAAATCCTAACAATGTTTTGAAGTACTCAAGTAAAAGTATTGAATTTTTTTTAGATAACAACTGAAAGCAATATTCACTTCTAAAAATATTTCTGAATACTTTTCAAATGTAACTGCATTGGCAATCAGAGGCATTTAATTTAATTTACTTGAACAACCGAGCGAGTCGATCAGACTTTCAGATGTCCAATAATTATACAACTCCTGCCCCCTGTGACGTTCCATTTGACTCAGATCTCTTAATATTGACTTCAATATTTAAACAAAGCCAGGTCTTTAAAGGAGTGAGGTCAAGTCGACGTGTCCTCAAAAATAAAAATGAGGCTTCAAACATGGAGGAGAAGTGAACAAACAACATGTTTTGTTTTTTCTCTCTGTGTCCTGTTTTCTCCAAACGCTTAGCCAACTGCCCTGTGATGAAATCCTCCTCTCTATCACTACAAACTCTGGTCAACAAAATTATATAGAATCAAAAAGATTCACCTTTTCATTGAAGATGCTAGTGAGTTCATTTGATTCCACGTTACGCACTCCAGCTGGGATGCCATTTGGTACAGGTTATCACTGAAAAACATACAATGCAGTGAATGCACACTATACCATTCTCTTTTTTAAGTTTTGTAACTCGTACACAAATAAATGAAACGAGTATGAAGCGCTTTAGTAAGGACATTCTGAAACATTTTTTTGAGATTTATTTGTATTGGTTCAGTAGTTTTTTTGGATGAAAGCCTCCCAATTTTTGCTTTACTCTGTGATCCACCCGTCCTTCTTTTTTTTTCCCTTCTAGGGGAATGAAGATGTTTTAGTGAGGGGGAACTCCAAATGGCTCGCTTATTAACACATCCTGTCCACCCACCGCACTCCTCGCTGGCCTCATTAAAAACATGGACACTGAGCCATTCTTTACCTTGGCAGATAACACCAGAGCACACACATACACACACTAAGCAGAGAAGCACACATGCTTGAAGATGCGATGGTGCACTCTGTGGGAGTGAGTGCCTCCGTGCCTAGCACACCGTGGACCAGTGCATGACATCACTCCTTCCCCGGTATCATTACTGGCGGAAGAAGTTTCGGAGGGGAATTCTGGACGGTATTCCTTGAGAAGTCCTTGAAGGAAGGATTGTGATGGTTCACTAATCAGCTCTGAACTATGTTCAACTGTGGAAAGACTCACTGATATTTGACATATATGCAGTGTGTGTGTGTGTGTGTGTGTGTGTGTGTGTGTGTGTGTGTGTGTGTGTGTGTGTGTGTGTGTGTGCGTGCGTGCGTGCACGCGCGTGTTCGTTTGAGGGCTTCCAGTTCATGCCACAAGCTGTAACAACACTACAGTCTTCTTCCGTCTTATCAGCCGCTGTCCCAGTATTTGGGTTGAACATGTTCTTTTTCTCCAACAACATTGCAGGCCGGCATCTAAAGAATTTGATCCCAATTTACCCTTTGAGATGTTTTGAATCAAAATGGAAACAAGTTTGAAACACATTCAGAGAGTGGAATAGGCAGATTTCCAACCACTGGCTTCCCTGCCCTTCACGAAACTCCCTCCCTTTCACTGAGCTTGTCTCTTTTACTTTTCTCCTCGTTTTTCCTCAGGGTGGAATCGGACACCTCAGCAGTAGATCACTCAGTGTTTGTTTTGGCCTGCTGGGCACCACTGGGCAGCACTTAACCTCAGAACAAATTAGGATTCACAGTCCAGACAGTGTAGAGGCAAACATGGGGCTAATGTTGGGATCAGAGAGAGTTCACACTCCTCAAAATGACCAGCAAGGGAGCAGGCTGCATGCGGTGTCAGTGGCAAAAAAAAGAATCTGACATCAACTGATGAATGAGGAGTCTGAAAACTTTCAGGAAAAGTGGAATTGCGCTGAAGGGGGATTCACGGTAGAGTGAGTCAAATATAGCAACAATAAACTCATGCAGGGAGAAATAATTGTACCTGTTGTAGTTCCTCAGCAGCAGAGCTTGACTGCTCGGACAAGTTTCTGAAGGGTTGTGACAACCAAACATGGGATTAGGAGCTGGATACTGCTGGTCAACTGAACATAAGAAAACAAAGGATGCTTCAAAATAAGGAAATGGCTAATAACAATTTAAATAGTCACTTAATATGCAATTCTATACACTGATGTATTACTAACTTAGAAGAGAATGTCATTAAAAAGGCATTAAGATACAACAACATATCTTGATAAAGTAAATTAGATTGATTTTGGGTGTTAAAAATGTTTAATGCTCTGAAATAATTTTTTTCTTTCCAGATGCCAAAAGAAATTATCTTTTAAAATCACAATATGTTACAGAACCCAGAGCTAAGATTTACAGAAAGATTTACACAACTGGACATTTTGTTTTAAAATAAGATTACTAACATACCAATGTAGTGGGAAACCGTGGATCATTTGCATTGTGTATTTATTTTTTTTAACATGACTAAAATTAAACCAAAGTCATACAATTAATATGTTGAACAATTTTTGGTTAATTAATTTTAGTTGTATATTATCACAGATTGAGTTATATTTAATTGAAAAAAAAAAATCTTTATTCACAAGATACAACACATCACAATAGTTCAGGAGGGACATGAAACCCTTAACATAAATTATTTCTATAAAATGAATAATAGAGGATTCCAAAGACATCGTCCCATGTGCAGCTCTTCTTTTCAAAGACGGGACAGGGTCAGTGAGAAACACCAACCTCTTTCTGGTTCATATTGTAAATTGGTCCGCAGACAGTTTTTGACATTCTAACAGAGTCACATTAAAACTATTTGCTAAAGTTATGATTTCCAGAGTCATTAACCGTATTGAGCGAGACTTTGTTTATGGATGCAGATATGAATGTGAGTGCAGACAGAGATGGAAGCAGACGAGAGAAAATTCATAATAGCAATGCAGTTGTGATATGAAAAAAGATGGGTTGTTTATGTAACCTTGCTGGGATGTGACAGTTCCCCAGTCTGCGTCGAGAATCAATTTAGTGAAAACAGACAGTTACCGATGTTGTTTGGCGGTGACAGCGTGTCCTCATGCTTGAAGGACAGGCTGGAGAGCTGAGCGGCGTGATGCGACGGAGTGTGGCCGTAACTGGGGTTGCTGTCTAAACCGACTGCGCCGTAACCTGAGAGAAAAACAAAAAGAAACGCAGTGCAAACAAAAAGGATCTTGTGAACGTTCTCACGCATGACTGGAGCATTGTCAAAGTTGCAAAGTCGTCAGTATCTGGTCAGTTATCTGCATCCCCCCTGGAAGTAGCTCTGGGATACCACAGAGAGTCATTCATCACACCACTGAATCCTCATTCCTTGTAACATATTGTTTTCCCCCTATCTATCTCTGGCCTTGCCATTGTATCATTTATGGCAGGTGCAAAAATTAGTTTGGCGAACAAGCTGCAGACAGGCTAAAACGAACTACTGTTGATTTTGTTATGTTAAAAAAAAGGTTCAGGAGAAATTAATATCTTTAATGCAGTTATTTTTAGTAGAAAAAAAAACCACACACAAATTGAAGCAGAGGATAGGTAAAAGTTGTTGATCATAAACTACAATAGCTCAACGAGGCCCAAGAGAGATGCTGAGGGGTTTCCTGGAAAAATTGGTCAGATCTTCTTAAATCCCCACAGGAGGCAAAAGGCCACGCTGACTATTTTACCACTTCATCAAAAGCTACTTTCCACCTCAGGCAGTCAGGGCTCACTGCCATGCATGCTCTTTGAGAGTCACATCAGCAGACACACACATCTTTAAAGCGCAGACGTCTGAGTAATGAGGACAATGAACCTCGAGAGAAAACAGACACAGGCCATGTTGACAGTAAAAGCATCAATGGAAACAGAGCATTTGTGTCTATTGTGCTGCAACTATTTTACAGGGCTCGTCACAGAAAGTCTCGGCACCTAGGTGTTGCAGATTGATAATCATGATAGTTTGCGATTCACAACTTACCATTTATTACTATGTCACGTTCAATATTTTACGATTTTGGGAATGCTTCTAAGGAAATGCCTCTCAATAATGTCATGAACCACTGAGTTGTTTTTCTTGTTTCATTTTCTGGGAGAAGAGTAATGGCTGTAAACAGCTTTTAAGGATAAATAATTTTATGTTTTGCACGTGCACACAGCGCAATCATGAAATCAGTGTCTTCATTGTAGCTTATTTCAATTCACCGGCAAAGAGTTTTGGGGTTCATCAAAAAGTAATACATTTTTTTGTAAGACTATGTGTATTTCCAGTATTTAGTTTTCGTTAGGAATGCAAAACAGTGGGAGTTTAATGCAGATGTTGCAATCTGAATAATTCACCACAGCAATAAAAAAAACATGTTTAAACTGCATATGCAAACCCGTAAGGATAAATAAGAAGTCAGATGTAGAAATCATTTATTAGATTTATTAGCGACACAATGCTTGTTTGAATAAAAAATATAGAAATTTTAAGAGGTTTTGCTTTATTAATTTATGATAATGGACTCATTTCATATCTGTGGCTGCTTCCTCGTGTTGTCAACCTAATGTGAAATGACAGAGGTGAGATTGGTGATACTTACCCTGGTTCCTCACAGCGGGCGGGCTGTCCTGCACACAGCCAGGCAGGTAGGCTCCATTAGGAAACATCCTTGCTTGGCTTGTGTTTGGCTCTCCAAAGGCTCCAACCCGACAGGGGCCTGGGCCTGTAAACTGGCCAGAGAAGTGCACTGTGAAGGCCCCAAGTCCACAGTGAGGGTCCTCTATGGGGTCGGTCGTCCCCCAGCTGGGCTCCTGCTTGATGAGCGAGTGGTGGGAGGGCAGTGAGCTGTAGGGAGAGCCAGGGTGCAGGTCCAGCAGTTGGGTCCACTGGCCACCGCCAACCGACATCCCACAGCCGCCACTGCCTCCTGGTAAGGATGGCACAGGTGCCGGTGGTAGGAGGGTCAGATCACGAATGTCTGACCCCAGTGACATGGCTCCACACGGTTCAGTCAGCATTACTGTAGGCAGGTCAAGACAGTCCAAATAAGAATGATAGTAATCCACCAGTGTGCACAGCTGAGAAATGAAAAAGTCACTTTGTCATAAACTCCTAAGAGTGCAACAAAAATAACTAACAAGGATGAAGTAAACTCAGAAACAAATATCAGTGCTCAAAAAGCGCTTTTGCAGCCATCTTTCCTGCCTCATGTAATGAAGTGTAGTATGAAATGAACTGACTGATGACGAAAACCGAGACGCCAAATTTCGAGCTCCCCGGATACCTGCAGTGGATTTGGAGAGGGAGTCTGGAAGTTAATACTGCCCGGTTCTTCTGTTCCTATAATGTCTGGTGTTCCTTATTCTGCTGAAGGCTCAAATACTACATAACTCAGTGAACAGGGGGAGGAGCGAGACAGGCTGAGAAGAGGATGACTCCCTTCCTTTGCCTCGGACAGCACAGGCTGCTCTTCTGAGTAGAGTCTGACTAACATAACATCTGCATAAGAGGGTGTTGCTCTTCATACTTTGTTCCAGTTTAAGTGATGCTTCTGTTGTATCTTAAGATGTTGGTGAGGAATTGAGTGAAGTGTGCTTGCTTGATTCCTCTGACATAAGGATCCATGTCAAATATCTGCACAGTGGTTACTGAGTAATTTAACAGTTAGCTGAAGCGTTCCATTTGCCCATGTCTGCAAGCATAATTAATTGTAATGAAAAGTTTTGTGAAAATGCAAATATTCACCGTCCAGAGTTCATGCATTAAAATACTTTCAATAAAAAGCCATTAAAATGTTTCTAAAATGTTTCAAACGCACCAAGACGGAATGTTTTTTCTAGATGTGCCCTATTGACACCTCTCTTAAATGTGCATCATTTATGACTCTTCTGTTTTCAACTACACACCACTTTCAAGATAAGTAATCAACTGAATGATGCAAAGCATGTAACTAAAGAAACTAGGACAGTGAATCTGAAGACAAAACAAGTCATAAGAGTACCTTTCATGTTAACAGATTTTGATTCTAAAATATGAACATTTTTGTATGCAAATGCAGTTGTAGTTGTGTTTTTTACACAATAAATCACTTTTTAATTAAACATACAGATTCAGAGACCACGTGTTGGTAATTATTACTCAAAATGTAAGAATCGCAGAGCATGTATGATATACCCTATAAATGTTGTCATTTCAGATATATGCCACTAAAAAGCCAATAAGAAACGATGCACATCCTCAGAGCAAAGCCGCAGCACAAAATGGATAATTATTTGTTAGTACTGAAGGTATGTGTCTGTTTGTGTATGAAGACACAAGAGGTTTTTGACCTGAACTCAAAGGAACTACAGCAGGAATCTGTTAACTTCTATACGCCTATAAAACCCAGACAGCTGCTGTGGATCTTTTAACGTTATAATATTTGTCAGATCAGCACTCGGGTTCCTCCTTTCTTTAAGAGCTTGAAGGATTCACAATGTGTTACAAATCAATGTTTTTGTTCCTTTGTTTGCTGTTAGTTTTCTGTAGTTGGAACTGTTCTTGTTTTCCCTAAAATCACAGTAATTGTCAAATGTTCCTTCGCCAAATGGCACTTTTCACTTTTAAAATGACTGTAAGACACAATTAAATATAATGCAAAAAGCAATCATTTATCTTCATAGGTGTCCACCAAGAGTATAAAAGCAAAGAGTGTTAAGCAGCGTCTGTCACCACCACCATCTGGAATATAGTTTGGGGTTCTTGAGAATGTCGTTGACCCCTAAATCAACTTTAGAAGAAATGGTGGGTGGGGGATGGACGCTTGAAACGGCCAGACAAGAGGACAAACGAGTTGAGTCACTGTTAGAGTGATGAAATCAGAGGGCAAACTGCTGAAGTGGCGGTACAGAGAATATTGTTCAGGCATTGTCGCAACATTAAAGTAATGCATGTTTCAGAACCCCTTAATTTCAGTATATTCCACTTTTCTAATCCAAAGTAAGCTGACGCTGTGACGTTTAGCAGGCTCATTTAGATGCAGTGTAAACAATAGGGCAAGAAAAAAGCCTGTATAAAAGGGTATAGTTTGAGCTGTGTCTTGAATTGATGTGTCCAAGCATATCTAAAGAGAGCTATTACAATGAAAATAATTGCTACAAATATTCCTAAAAGCTAATTACAGATTCATCTGGGTGGTTTGTGGCCTTGAACAAGATTAAGTGCTCCCTGACTAACTCTATTCTCGGAAATAAACAAGTGCAAAGGCAGAACCATATCCCAGAGGAACACCCGGATATTCAGTAGATGTCCACATAGCAGATTCAAAAATAGCAGCTCTGAAAATTAATTTCTCCAAAAACAATACTTAATGGTCCCCCATCACAAATAAAAACAAAGGAAAAGAATGTATTTTGCCGACAAAAGGTTGAGGCACAATAAAAACTCTCTTTCCAAAGATGAGAGAAGGAAAGCAAAGGCAGTCCCTCCGAGCCAAGGCAAATCCTGGCTGCTTCTTCCACAGTGGAGTCTTTAGAAAGGATTCATCAAAGGTGACAAGGCCGGGAGAAAACAACCATTTCAGCTCCTATGACTAATGGCGGCCCCCAAATAAAGCCACTCTTCAGATCAATCTCTGGTTAACTCCGGGTTTAAAACAACATAACTGTGCAGAAGAAGGGAAATGGTCAATACTGCCTCTGACCCTTAACAAGAAATACACGAGACTGGAGCGTTCTGCAGTAGGATGACTAAGAGGGAATTCGAGAAGAGTTTCTTTCAGCCAGAGAAATGCATGATAAACTGCACTGATATGTGGCCTGGCAGGAAATGTGAAAAACAAATTGCTTTTTCCACTTTATTAAACATCTGTGTTTGTGCTTCTGCAAGTGAAGATGACCGAGTTATTAAGCGGCTTCAATTAAAATCACAAACACTGGTGACTTAAACTGATGACATTAGTTATTCACCCTTTTTTTTTTTTTTTTATAATATTAGTGATCAGTTTTACAACTGTTGTGAATTGATTGGCACACCCACCTGCCAGCTAAGGACTTCCAGAGAAAGTCATGTGTTATTTCGATGTGCTGACAGCAGTATTAAAGAAGCCCCAGTCCTTCTGTGAGCATGGAAACAAGTGGACAACAAAAACCCAACGCTGTGTTGTAATGTTTCATCATTTCTTTGCTATCTGACCACAGTTTCTACAGAATGGGTACTATTTAAAACAAACCTTTGGCAGTGCAATCCCTCACTGCTTTCTCCGAGCATTATGTGGAAGTCTGTAACAGCCCGACTTCTGCTTTGCGAGATAACGAAATATGAGCATGTCCCGGTCACCGTCAGTCGTGGTGCTAAACAGCTACGGACATGCTCAGAAGTATTTACTTTATACCTTAAAATGACTTTCTCTTGAAGCTTATGCCAAAACCCACTTTAAGTCACATCGACAATGTTCTTCTTCCTTTAAGCCCACACAGACAAACTGCAGTTGCCAGTTTTTAATTATCCTGTATCAGCTCTGAGCTCTCTTCAAAGTGCTGCATATCAAACAAGAGATAAGAAACAGAGAAGAGAGATCTGTGGGAGAGTGAGCATTGCCATGGTTCATGAGTCAGGCACAACACAGCTCCAATGATGCTTCACACACTTCTTGTCTTCACTCTCCAGATGACCACAGTCTCCTATCACTGAATACACAATTCTCACATCTCCCAGAGTCCTTTTACAAAGCATAAGCTCCTGCAAGAGTAAGAAAATGGAAGAATCAATCAAGCTAAAGAACCACTGAATATCAGAAGTGATTGTGACACAGCACTCTCATTAAACCCTCAAAGATTTTCTTTTTTTAAGAGTGTGTTGTACATACTGTTAATAGGTCAAAGTGGACCGTGCTTTTATATGTCAAAGTGTGCTGTACACATGTCAGTGTGCCTCAGAGTCCATTGACACTGTATCTCCTTTTTATAATTGTACACAGTTTCATCGTGAGGCCAAAAGTACCGCCAAAATAGCATTCAATTCACTTGTAATCCTCATTTGTGTAAGTGTGGCCAGGCACCAGATTTGAGCTCATAATGTCTTTGTCAGTCTTTCAATAAAACTTGCCACTCAACCATAACTCAATTCTAACTATATCAAAAGCAAACCTACATAATTTAGTTATTCTTAAAAGAACAATGACGCCTTTTATAAAACTGCTAGAGAAGACTGTGGTAATGTCTGAGCAATAATTGTGACTGATATGTGATAATATGACGTATAAACCAAAGAGCAATATCCAGAAAGCGAGCACTCCGTGGAACAATTCAAATCGGTCTTTAAAAACCCAAGCTTTGAATTCTGAATAACTACTAGTTTAGATTATATCATGAAATGTTTAGTTGATTTTCTTTATGCCGGCGTCGTGTTGACATTTGCTGAGTAACTTCTGTCTCATCCCAGCAGGTGCCTGTGTGTCAGGATCAAGGCCGACCTTTATCAGTTCTTTACGGTAAACCATGGCCTCTTCCAAGCTGTCACACCCGAACAGCTGTGGTTGAGGTGCAAGCAGTCATCAGAAAACATTTTAGATATCTCTGGTGGTTACTGTGTGTTGTCATACCCTTGAGCTTCATTCTGAGGCAGGGTGTGCAGACGTTTACTGGATGACTCCGAGATATGTGCACAATGATGGGAAACTGTACCAATTGCCAAATTCAGCAGAGAATGTGACTGTCACCGCTGACACTTGAGTTCAGGGAAATGCCGCTTTACAAAAACTTCTGCAATCATTGTACAACGTTGCAGTGATGTCATGTGTAAAAAAAAATACATATAGACAAAGCTGATTTTCATATTTTTTTATCTTATGGCAAGGCTCTGTAAAGTAGTCGGGTAAAGATTGTGTGGACTGTCAAAAATACTAAATATTGTTTGGAAAATTGTATGTATCGTCACGATTATGTTTATCAGCAGTGATGCATACATTTAAACACACACAGTTCACACACGGTTGAATGTGTCTGTTATTAGTACTTCTGAGGTGTGACATCTATAGCTTCCAGCCAGACATTGTTTAATACACCCACAATTGAAACTAATTTACTTCTGTATTTGACCATGCCTTTTTAATTTGGAATGCATTGCCTGGCTGGTGAGTGTGTGTGTGTGTGTGTGTGTGTGTGTGTGTGTGTGTGTGTGTGTGTGTGTGTGTGTGTGTGTGTGTGTGTGTGTGTGTGTGTGTGTGTGTGTGTGTGTGTGTGTGTGTGTGTGTGTGTGTGTGTGTGCGTGTGTGTGTGTGTGTGTGTAATATAAACACTCTATGGTAACAAAAGACCACTTCCTCAGAAACAAAAGCCCCAGTCCCTCTGCAGTGACTCGATCTATATAGGCAGGAATGTCAGAATTCCTGGAAGACTGCGCCTTTTACTCTTGCTGCTGCCATTAGCATGAAACAGAGCACACACATTCCAAATAGGGGGATTATTGACCTCAGATAGCTCAAAACTGCATATGCACACTTGAAATGATTGATAGCTGTAGTCATCAGATTGATATGAAGCTGGTCATCTGGTGATATAGCACGATACCGATGGCATTTAATGTACCAATCTTCTTGTTCTGGTCATGTGTGAGTTTGCTGGTCTGTGAACGAAACCTTCCCCACAGCCGAGCAAATGTTTTATATCAACACAAAACAAATCACTTTCAATGAATAAAAGCAACAATTAAATAACTTCACTAACTCGGCAGTGCAACCAACTGCAACGAAACTGTGTGATTGATCATCTGGTAGAAGAGGAGATAAGTGATTACAGAGATGAAACATCGAAACAGACCACAGACGTCCAGTTTAAAGAAGAAACATAAACATTCAGTGTAGGAAGTATAATTGACCCAGGTTTATTATTGCCTATTAATTTTCCCAAAGGAAAAAAGGTGTCTCAAGCAAACACAAATAGCATATAATGATTTCACATGTTGAATTGACAAATAAATGTTGAACTCTTTAAATTTCAATTAAAAAAAAACCAAGGGCAAGGTAAGGAGTTTGACATATCGTGTATCACATCAGTTGTAAAGACTACACGTCCAACAGAATATCCCAGTGGGACTTTATAAACCTTAGACTGCTGTGAACTCTGGACTCATCCGTGTTTAAAATATGGGCTTTGTTTATTTGTTAAATTTTATTTGTGTGTTCGTATCTGCAGCGTGTGGGTCAGCTGACAAGTAATTAACAGGCAATTTGCCCCGCCTAGGGAAATAGGAAACTTACTCATGCGATGCACTCTGACAAGGTCACTGGCTGATAGATGAGCCTGAGCAAGGGGATTTTTCAGAGACTATGAAGGCAGCAGAACTGTGGGAACCAGACAATTAGTGGGTGGAAGGTAGGCAGCCATGTTGGATGATGACCATGAGACTGGTTTACATGGATACTCACCACTTGGCTGGCTGACAGGGAGAAAGCAGACACCTGGACTCAACCAACACGCAGCCATTTATCTTTGAGGAGGCTGAGTAGGCAATTTGCCAGTGGTTTAGGAAGAGCATGTGCTCTGTCCTATCAAGCAAACAAGGAAGAAGTCAACACATGCTACACTTTTAATTTTTAGCAGACTACTTTATACACATATATCCATTCCTACTCTAAACTGTGTGTATCAACTGAAGGGTTTTTGTTCAACGAATGTTTTTTCAAGAAGATTTCTTGAAAGAAAAAAAAACATGTCAAAGAATTTCGGTGAAAGTAAAGACAGTTAAAAAAAAATACATGATTTTTGTCTGCCAATATCTGAAATTTGTTTCACTAGTAAACGTGTGACCCGAAGAAGCAGCATGGCAGAATAAAAGCAGAATTAACAATAGACTATCTAATAATTGTGCACAAACACACCAGCAAAGAAAAAAAAACACTCCCGTCATCAGTGTATGTTCCTGAAAAAAAGATATCTGCTCCTAGAAAACATATATATCTTGAGGATACTACTTTGTTAGATTAACTTTGGAATGATAAAAAACAGACTGAATGCCATGTACCAGGTACAGACTGCTTGGAGTTTAAAAGGTTACTCTGGACAAATGTCAATGTTATTTTCGGAACAGTCTGCCACGAATATTATTAAGAGTATTAAGCACCGTAACCCACTGTGGCATTTTAAAGACCTTTTAAAGAAGACAAAAACAATGTCTCACATGCAGCTGTGGCTTCAAAGCCTCTGAAAGTCTTCTTCTGGGCTTGAAATACACCAGGCACTTGACCACAGCTGTTAATCAGATAATGAAAGCCTAAGAGTTACACAAGCACTCATGTGGGGAAACAACTATAAATTCTTTGCTATGACAGAATACGAGGGCAGGGAGAGCTTGAAGGTGAGATTTGGTACCAGGCACTTGCCTTCCCCTCTGAATGACGCATCATACAAGCACTATGGTGAAACTCTCCATCACCCATTTCCCATCAGCACACTATTTCAAAGCATGATAGTGAATTTCCCTGACTGCCAAAGAAATATGTGACTTTCAGGGAACTGTGACATCCCACAGTGTGTCTTTGTAGTCTGTGAATCTCCACAAAAGCACACATTTGCATGACAGATTGACTGTTAGCAGTGCAGCTTGGAAAGGAAAAACATTCAACAGTATCATCTTGGGACAGAGTCTGCTCAACACCCAAACCTCAGTAACCTGACTCCGTATAGCTTTAAGGTGACCTCCTGCTCCACTTACCCTCTTCACCTCAATCACCAAGTCAACTGCCATGGTAACAATACACAGGATCCCATGAGGTACTGAGGTCCAACACGTGCACCCAGAGGTCAGCGGATGTGCAGTGGAAGAGAGTTGCCCTTTGACACTGACAGGGTTTCCATGTTGGACAGTCCAGGGTCAAGTCTTCCATGGTGGTCCACAAACAGGGACTGAAGCTCAATCTGATAACCTCTCTTGTGGAATAGATTCACCTCCATAACTCTCATCCAAAACATCCAGGGTAATCTTTCAGAGAGAAGAGTGATGTCTCGATCAGTGAGAAAGGAAGTGTTTGGGAGCCAGGTGGCTGAGTAGAAAGGGGGGGTTGGATTGAAGAAATATAGTACCCATTTCAAACTACGTATGGATGTCGTCTCCATTGCACTGAGCTTGTGTAGCATGGATCGTAAAGTTATTAGTACCACCAGTGGGGTTTAAGCTTGTTTTATGTTATCACACTGCCATCCGTTAATTCAGGCTACTGCGCCTTTAAGAACGTGACCCGGAAGTGAATGTGCGTCCCCTGCTACGCTGCCGTTTCTTTTCCGCTCGGGTCCCCTCGGCAGCGCGAGCGTGGATTTCATCATCTGGGCTCACAAAATCATCCAAAATGAGCGTCCCGGCTTTTATCGACATCACAGAAGAAGATCAGGTACAGCGTGTGCTTAGAAACCACATGAACTTCTTCTCGTTGGCGGATGAGTCATGAAATGAAAACAGTTTAACAGCGTTACTTAGCATGCTAGTTAGCTGAAATGCTAACCGCTTTCGGATACAAAGCGCCCGTTAGCTGCTGTCTGGACTGTCGGAAGCAGCGCGTTCACATCTATTATTCTCACAAATCCAGCCTATTGACAGTTTATTTGACAGTAACGCCAGTTATCCAAGTAATTTATCACAGAGGCTGCCACATACGAACTTTTATGTTTAGTTTTTTAGTTTATATTGAAACTGCCATCTTGTTTGTTTAGCCGCATACCGAAAATAAACATCCGTGAATGAACAGGCCTTCATGGTCGAAAAATAACTCCATTCACTTTTTGTGAACTTATTTGTGTGACGAGCCACTAAATTTCTGTTAAATTGCATTTATTCATGCATGTCTAAAAGTAAAAGCTGTATAACAATGACATTTTTGTTTTTGCTGAGCGCAACACTGTTAATGCTGCTAAGCTTCATTCATCCACAATTGATAATAAAATGTGACTAACTCTTTAGGCTTCCGAGCTGAGAGCCTACATCAAGGCTAAAGGAGCTGACATCTCTGAGGAAAACGCTGAAGGTGGACTTCATGTAGATCTGGCTCAGATCATCGA
This sequence comes from Lipophrys pholis, assembly GCF_963383615.2. NCBI lineage: Eukaryota > Metazoa > Chordata > Actinopteri > Blenniiformes > Blenniidae > Lipophrys > Lipophrys pholis. The sequence goes on along the minus strand of NC_137636.1, from coordinate 17,418,680 downwards.
GGCGTGTGATGTCTGCCTCAAAGACGATGATAAAGGTAGGTGGTGGTGGTGGAAAGTATCTCTCTTATGAGTGCACGTGTTTTTCTCAGCAGGAGTCAGTTTTTAAAAAAGATATTAAAACACAAGCACAGATAGAGAGTTCAGATATACTACATTCCTGCGTTCATTTTCCATTGCCTATATATTTGGTCCTGATGTTTTCTTCTCCAAAATTTTCCAACTCTTGAGGACAAGCACATAATGAATGTACACCATCTAATACTTGTCGTTTTTATTTGTCTTCAATAACATTTACTCCAGAATAGATTTAAATTTTCCCTTAATTTTGAACTTCTGGCTATCTCTCTGCAGATGTGGAGAGTGTGATGAACAGCATTGTGTCTCTGCTGCTGATCCTGGAGACGGAGAAGCAGGAAGCTCTCATTGAAAGTCTTTGTGAGAAGTTGGTGAAGTTCCGTGAAGGAGAGCGACCCTCCCTGAGAATGCAACTGTGAGTTCACGCAGGCTTTTGACCGTTCAAACCCCCAGACACGAATACCTCAGCTTTTCTTTTTTGAACAGGACCCAGATTAATCACACAGCCTGCGGAAAATGTTTACTGCTCTGCTTCTTGTCTTGAAACAAAAGACAGTTGAGAAAATTAGTTAGTAATTATGTGTGATCTATCAGCAGAGTTGCGTAGATGCCATCTAATGAAGTTTTGAAGTCTGTTTGGCTCCTTTTTATTTTTTTTATTTTGCCCAAGTCACTTGATTATATGTTGCTTTTGTTTTCTCTTCATCATGTCTCGGTGTTCACGTCCCCCTTCATTTTATACTCAAATCAAACTCCTAAGAGAAGCCATGATCAAAATCAAGCTCGATGTGAAGCTGGAGTAATGCTGCTGTTGTGCACTTTCTCACAGACTGCTAAAAAGTGCATCTCCTGGGGGTTGGTCTTGAAAGCAAGCAGGTAACTTATGAAGGGGAACCCTAAGTGCTGACGTATGTACTTTGTTTATGTTACAGGCTCAGTAATCTGTTCCATGGCATGGATGAGAACACTCCAGTGAGGTACACAGTCTTCTGCGGCCTCATCAAAGTGGCTGCCACCTGTAATGCCATTGCCTTCATCCCCACTGACCTCGATCAGGTAAATATATTCACTGCTCTTAAGTTGAACTGCCGTCAAGAATGATTATGTGAAAGCAATTATTGGAGAGAGAGTGAGAGAAATGTTGTCTGGGTTTGCATTTTTTTTCTGTAAAACTTACTTATGATATGTCTGTCATTCTAATCAGGTGCGCAAGTGGATTGTTGACTGGAACCTGAACACAGAAAAGAAGCACATACTTTTGAGGCTGGTGTATGAAGCACTGGTTGACTGCAAAAAAAGGTGACGGCCTGCTGGCTAAAATGAACCAAAGTGGAAATACAACTCTTGCATATAGAGTAATTATTTCAAAACCGTCCTTGATTGGTTTTTTGTTTCACAGTTTAAGTATCTAGTTCTAGTGGAATTAACTAAGAGAATGAAATGTTTGTGTGTTTAATGAGGGTCTGTATTGTTTTAGCTCCGTCTTCCAAGTGCAATACGGATTTAACTATGACTTCTTGTTTTGCAGTGAGGCCGCAGCAAAGGTGATGGTGGAGCTGCTGGGGAGTTACACAGAAGATAATGCTTCCCAAGCACGCGTTGATGCACACAGGTAAATTGTTACCAAAGGGGTTACATCTGTCAATCGGCCTCCAACACAGACTCCCTGCTTCACTTGCATTGGTGTTTGTTTTCTTTTAGATGCATCGTTCGTGCTCTCAAAGACCCCAACACCTTCCTGTTCGACCACTTGCTCACTCTGAAACCCGTTCGCTTCCTCGAGGGAGAACTAATCCATGATGTGAGTACTGAAAAAAGTGTAGGGTCTTCCACTATTTTATGTTTTAAAATGATTTACTAAGTAAGATCTTATGTGTTGTTCATGTTTTCATGGAGATTTTCCTCAGTTAAACATGATGGATTCATCTGTTTGTGTAGGCTGTGGAGACCGCTATAAATGAAATACTATGTTCAAACAAAACTAAACCAACCAATTGTGATTATGATTTATCAAAGAGTAATATAATTGTATGCGAATTGCCTGCTGAATATGTTCACATAATTAAAACGTTGATTTCTCCCTCTTTCTTTTCAGCTGTTAACCATCTTTGTTAGTGCAAAACTTGCCGCATATGTCAAATTCTACCTGAGCAACAAAGACTTCATTGACTCTCTTGGTAAGTTGTTAAAGGGTTTTATTCTGATCCTATTTATCTACAAACAACTGCCATATTTTAAATGCACTCAAAAATAGCAATACATATAATCAAAAAGATCATTGTGTGTTTTAAGTGTCACTGGAGATTCCTGGTACTCTGCTGTTCTCTTTATCTTAAGAAAGAAGTGTTCCACATGAGTTCCTGCACCGTGTCAACAAAGTACAGGAATGTGTGTGTCAGCAGTGTGACCTTTTCTCACTACTTAAGGTTTATGTGTAATTAAGAGCATGTGTAGGATGGACACTGAAAACAAACACGGAGCGGTGTTTGTGTTAGTGTGTAGATTACCTGACTGCCTGCTCCCGACCATAGAAACAATTCTCACAGGGAAACTCCCCGAGCGGAGACTAATTGGCTGTGACTGTTTTGTGCTTAATGATCCCTGCTTGTTACTCTTCAGGCCTGTCTCACGAGCAAAATATGGCCAAGATGCGTCTGCTGACATTCATGGGCATGGCGGCGGAATTCAAGGAGATCTGCTTTGACACCATGCAACAGGAGCTGCAGATCGGCGCCGACGACGTCGAGGCTTTTGTCATCGACGGTACAAACACTTCACCTCAATAAGTCTTAGATGCTTCTCCTCTTGCAACTTTCAGCCCTGACACTGAATCAAAACTAAAAAAATAATAATAATATGAAACTGTCATCAAGATACTCTTACTGCATTGATGAGGTTCCATAAACACACATACTTTACATTACATGTTTTTCCAAAGTATTTACTAAATTTTCTTTGTCCATCCCTGTTGTAGTAATTAATAAGCAAGTAACACTCTACCTATAGTATCTGTGGGACACATGAAGTTTTCTGTCTAAGCTCTGATGGTAAAGTTGTGCTTCTTCTTTATAGCTGTTCGGACCAAAATGGTTTACTGCAAAATCGACCAGACACAGAGGAAAGTTGTTGTGAGGTGAGTGCCTCCATGACTCTTATGATACATGCTTAATGTGTAACGTTAGCAGCCTGTGCATTATCTGTTTTGAAACTCCTACACACACACACAGCTGCAGTGACTTGTTCTTTTTTTGTGTATGCAGTTCACACTCTGTAAGCATTTCAGGTTTCATCAGAAGTTTCTGTTTAGTTTGTGTCTGCTTAGCTTTCATCAAAATGAAGTTGAAACTGAGAAGAGGTTGATGCAAAAAACAACTCCAGGCCTACGTTTTTAGAAGGATTCTGACTTGGAGTGGAAAAAAAGAATATGAGCAGCTTTTTGTTATGTGCTTAATTAATCTGTTAATCACAAATTGTGGCGAGATTCCTCACGTAATGATGAATGAGATTGTAACAGGAAGGTGTGAGAATTGTAGTTTTGGAAGGGTGTGTAACTAACTTTAGTCGTTAAATTAATCGATGATCTTTTGTGTTTGACGCGACTCTACCGGTGTACGCGTTTTTCACGGTCCTAACGTTGACTGTGGCTCAGTTGTGTTGTATTCTCTAAGTTATGGCCTCAGTCTGCATCTTTTTTACAAGATTAAAAGTCTTGCTTTTGTGTGTCCACACTTGCAGCCACAGCACACACCGTACCTTTGGCAAGCAGCAGTGGCAGCAGCTGTTTGACAGCCTCAGCTCCTGGAAGGCCAACCTAGCAACCGTCAAGACCAGCCTGCAGGCTCTGTCACCCTCCGCTTGATTCCCCGAAACCTGACCGTGTAGACTACGTAACATTCAATTCTTTACTGCTTTCAAGATTCCCAGACTAAAATCCCAGCATTTTTATTCAACCAATAAAATAAAAAAACCCCAGTGAAGATAACCTGTGTCTCCTTGGTTTGTTTATCAAATATGCAGGTTGTTTTTGAATGTAAAACAATTTTATGTCAAGTACATAGTTCACTATTAATGCATGATAATTATACAGTAAAATCCTTTTGGGGGGAAATACCTCACTAGTCGTATTGTCTTTTCATACAGTGACTTTAATAGGAGTCTTTCCTCTCACAGCTGTCGACATCTGGTTTGAGTTTAAGGACATTATGCCAGTCAGTTTACTAGATGAGCTGTGGCTCCAGGTGAGAAATGGACTGCAACAAGAGGGTCACTTGTCCTGAAACACATCAGAGGTGGCAACGGTAATGTGAACTCAAGATGACCCTGTCTGCTGAAGTCGGGGCTGCGTTACTGTAACGTCAACACTTTCGGCATTAGGTGATTCACTGCAACTGCAGTTTTTAAACCTTCTGCTAGGTTAACAGTGTTCAGCTGTAGTCAGCCAGAGTCACCGCCTCTTCCATGTGTCTCAAATGTGGAAAACACAAAGGTCACCTCAATCTGGACTCCACTTCTGTGGCAAAATGGTCTCTTCACTCCACAGCTTTCAAATTTGCAATCTAATGACACATGTGATATATGGCGCTGGCAAAAAGGTGTTAAAAGGGAGTTTTGTTGGCGTCTTTCTGGGAGTGCAGACTGCTGACGTTGCACTCTTGAAACAACCGTCACCCATCGATTAAATGTAGTGTTTACTAACTTCACCTGTTTGCTGTTATTTCCATCATAATTTCAGTCCTTATCTTGAATATACCTAAACTCAATTGGCATTAGTGGTACACATTAACTCTATAGTGTGCTCCTTCTTTATCATACCAGAGGTCTGTTAAACATCACTGCTCACTTCAGTCCACTTGCCCGCAGGGAGCAGCATCTCCAGCTCTTATCAGAGGGTGTAAATCACAAAACACATTCTCAGGAGCGCGACCTCATCGGAGCCACCCGCAAGGTGGAGCACAGCGCAAATAGAAACTAAAGCAGCAGAGGCTCAACAGACTGCAAAGCCCCTACATCATAATTTCCATCTTTCAGCTGACACTTGTTTTTCCCTTCTCAGCTACTTTATTTCTAACTGTCTAATTTGTCTCACGGGGTTTTAAGCAGCAGTATTACAGATGGTCCCTGCGTGGTGTGGATGGTCTATCTGAGCACCGTGACCCCTTCGAATAGCAGTCACAGAGGCAATTCTGCAGCGTTAAGTGCAAAAAATAAATGGCCTCTTACTGGTAAGCTGAGCTTATTTACTGGCTGTTTTTTTGCACATTAAACCCAGTTAATATATATCCAGGGTGGTTGTTTACTTTAGTACTGCACTTACCATTTTAAGTCAATCTTATCTTCTATTTTATCCTTCTGCTCCATCTCCTTCCACCTCTACTTTCATGTCAAGGGTTTTACATAAAATGTGCAATAAGCTTAAAAAGACAGCAGGTTTTGCACATGTGCAATCCTGCTTCGATAAGAACAAGTTGTTGAGGACTCGGCAAGCATAACAAATAAGTATTTGAGCTGGGGTTTTTTTTCACTCGTTTTTGTTAAAGTATGCTGAAGAGGAATAATGACGTGTGCTCTTCCTCAATATGTTATTTAAATGTGAAGTGCCATGAGAGAGCAATGTTATATTTGGCACCATATGGACTATACTGGATTTCATTGATTTGTACGTCATTAGAAAGACTTGGACAGAGCTACCATTAACACACTGTGACAACATTTGTTTTTAATGACCTACAATGACATGTAATCTACATAGTTGAGGGGAATAACACACTTTGTGTAATGTCAGTTAAAGGTACATTTTCTTTGGTTTTATTAGTCCTTAAATGATGAGGCTGTTTTCTTCAACACAAAGTAAATCTAAAACTTTCATAAGTGAAATATATAAGATGATTGTAGACATTGTACTGAATAAAATCACTCGTATTTTACAATTTCTAGCTGGAAAAACTGTTCAAAACTGGAGGCTTTCTCATTGGATTTCTGTAGAGTGGTGCCATTGAGCACCACTTTGTTATAATTGACCCTCAATATGACTTACCAACAGCATGGGCATATGTGTGAAAACTTGCAATGTGTACAATACAGTGAGCAAACATAGTTTTTGATTGTTTATTTATGTTTAAAAACCAGCCAATTGAAAAGCATCAATCGGGTGAACTGACTGCAGGTCAATGATGCTTTGCTGGAGCAGAGAGCAAAACAATTGATCATGTATTATCTGACTGTGATCAACCCACAACGAGTGCTTGGTTTGATAGAAACAAGATGAAATGAAAGAAGAAATTTCGGTCACTTGCCGAAAACAAGGGTTTATAGTTTCTCCTATTAAGTCCTATTCATCATTGTAACTTAGGTTTTATAACAAAAGCGTAAGGACACAATGCCTGATGTCACACAGTCGACAAAGTCTGGAATTTCTCATATCCCTCACCCCTTTTCTTGGTATCGACATTCCTTTGGGTAAATTTAAGCGCCTGACAGTGTCCAGACGTGAAGCCAAATAGAAGAGAGGAGCTCTCACTGCTCTTCAATTAGCACCATCCAGTAGGCTGCAAGATAATGTTCATTTGTATCCTATCTCTGCTTTACATAAACACTGTCCAAGAGGCCTGGAGGCTCTGAGTTCGATATATCTATTTACATGGAGAGCGTACAACATAAACACTATTATGGACGATAGTAGACTAATAATGAGACATGCTCTGCTTTCAGAGCCGTGTCCTCTTTCACGAGCACGACTGCATGTTTTCATGTTTGGAGTGTCTTGGGTGTTGCTATAGTGAAAAACATTATTGCTGAAAAAAAAACTATTGCGTTATCACAGATTCCGCTTTTCTTAAAAAAAAATCACTCAGGTATTACTGAACGTCCCCGCAACCCTAAACAGGATAAAGCAGTATAGAAGATGGATGGATATTACTGTTTTTCCATACAAGGTGCTCAGTGATGTAGTCGGTGATGTAGTCACCAACTCCCGAGCTACTGAGTGATCTTATGAGAAAGGTTTTAGTACCTTTTTAGTGCTGTGATGCCAAAAGATAGGGTTATGTCACAAAAAGAATTTGTGCCCATCCATGAAACATTAATCTTCTGTAAACATGAAACAAGTCGCTGAGAATGAGGCAGTTGAGATGTTTAGACAAAGTAAAGCCTTTGACCTTTGATTTTCTGGTATGTCCCAAAACCATGATACCATAGTTGGAAAAGTCACTGCTGCAAAACAGTATTATGTTGCATTGTAAGCATTAAACAAGCTGATTGTTTAATAGAGGGGCTTCCCAAGGTGTGGGAGGATGACACTCCCTCTCAGGGTTTTGACTGCAACTCGCCCCTCCCCCCAACGCTCATGCAATAGTCCCACATCAAATAGAAATTTGTGGTTGAATGCAACATTTCCTAATCTTTTACACATAATGAGAAATAATGATTAACCTCTGTTAAAATCCACAGCCACTAAAAAGCACAGTTACAACGTTTGACTTTCCACCAAAGCTTATTTTATCATTACAATTTGTCCCCAGAAAATCCAGTAATAGAAATATGTGGTTCCAAACACTAAGTAATAGCTTTACCTTCTCATTATTTCTTTTTAATGGAAAATCTAAAAGGAAATGAGTAATTAGTTCCTTTTAAATTGTCTTTGCCCTCAGATGTCCTTTGTTCTTCCAAGAACAGTCTTCCTGAGGAACCAGAGAGCAATTGGAACATTACATGTATTACAGGAAAACTCAAGACTTTTTCTTTTTTCAATCAATCCTTTAATTAATCTTTTGATAATGTTTAAAATTTTTATGTAACTTTCTTTTGCCTTTAATAGCATGTTCTTCATTTATTTACTCATTTATATTATTTTACAAAGTTTAATATTATATTTCATGAACTCTTGTCCTCATCTTCATTATGTGTATGTGTGAGGGTGAGGGTGTGGATATAGAAACGTATGCTACTCGTCTGTATGTGCAAGATCGTGTTTATGTGTGTTTTGTCCTTTTGAGCATTCATTGTGCTGCTGGGACGGGAGTTTCATTCTTGGGACTATTTTCTTTACTAACTCGTGAATCACTTTGTGTTTCCTTCTTGTCTTGTATATAAGTGTTCATTCAATCATTTGTTCATATTAACAGTGTTGAATGAAAAATAAAGATATTTTAAGATAATGAGCGGCAGTATTTATCATTTCTGTATAACTTGGCCCTCGATAAGGTTTGGAGATGCAGAAGTTTTGCGACCTCTATAATGATCACAGTTGGCCATCCCTGATGTGCACACTACCTCATCAATCACAGCTCACAAGAGGCTCTTATATTTCCAGAGCTAGATTCTGTGCTTGTCCTTCTGTGACCGAAGTACATTTCCTTCCTTCCTTGTTACTTTTAACATATAAACTGATGTGAACGTGTCAATGTCAGTGGCAAGTTTTCAAACAAGATTAGGAAACCTTAATCACTACTAATCAGATGTAATACTTATGTATGAGATATTACTGCCACAAAGTTAAACGTGTTAATTTCACAATTAGATTAAGGTGTTTTATTGTTTTAGAGTTTCCCAAGGAAAGCACTCTGGATTGCGATGTGTCTGAATGGTGCTATATAAATAAACGTCCCTTGCCTTAATAAAGTATGCTTTCTTTTTTCTTTATTAAGATTATGGACAGGTCTGAGTATTTTTTTTGTTAATCAGAATTGTGAACTGACTTGTACGTGTTCACTTGTACAGTTGCTTAAAAATTGCTGTATTCTGATGTTTGTTTGTCTCCACATGTGGTTTCCGCTGCCATCTAGCGTTCACTTTGCATTCCATAATTCATGGTGTGATCCAGGTGAACTTGATCGATTAGTCGAGTCTGGCAGGTAGTTTAGGAGGAGCTGAGGGTTCATCTGTTGGGAGTAAACAAACCCTCTTTTTCTCACTGCTCTGGAGCTGATTCAACTCTTTAAGAGACAAGTTTTGGTCAAAGTTCAGGTTTTTTTTTTCTTCCCTTGTAACATTTGAAAGTGGAGTTTCTGTGTGTTTGTGGGAGAGGATCGGTGAAGAAAGAAAGGTAAAGCAGCTGTCGCTAACTACCGCGGACTCCTGAGTCATCTTATCAGCACTGAGGCCCCGGCTGGCACGGAGACCGCGCGCGCAACGCACGCACCTGCCGCTCCTTCCCGTACCTTGCGTTCTCTCTGCCGCTGACCTCTGACCACCATTATGAGCCACTTTCTACTGCAGGTAATGGACAATATACTTTCACCCGTGGTCGGTTTGTCAAGTGAAAGTGTTGGGAAGCCGGGTGGGCCGTCATTGATCCGCCTCTGGTGTCCGCGCGCAGGTGCAGGATTGACCATGTTGCTCCGTCTGATCCTCCTGTCTCACCTGCTGACCCGCGGAGGCCTGGTCTGCGTCAGGAGACTGCTCTCTGAGCCCGAAGAGTCACGGGACCATGAGGGTGAAGTGTCTCACTTTAAAGATTAGTAATCAATACATTTTCCTCGCGCGGTTGTCTCAGATCTTGAGTTGCCAATCGGCCTGTGCACTTTGTTTTTTTTTTTTTTTGTTTTTTTAGTGTTTGTAGACGAGGGGGACGCAAACTCGTTCCTGGGTCGCCACCTGCTGTTCAACCGGTTTGACTTTGAGATTTTCGTCCCTGGAAACCTCGAAAGGGAGTGCTACGAAGAAGTGTGCAATTATGAAGAAGCAAGGGAGGTCTTTGAGGATGTCCCGAGTACAGTTAAGTGATGCTACTCAGTGGTCTTCGTAAAGCTCAAGAAGAGAGCATTGATTGTAAGGTTTTCATCCTTTTGTTCTTTCTTTACATTTGCAGAATAATTTCTGGAAAATATACATATCAGGTAATGTAGAGGTACTCCTATATTTCTTGTTGAGGTATGTAACAAGAGACTGCATATATAATAAGCATGACAGGTATCATATGTTGTTGAGGGATATTTGTCAATCATGACACACAAAAAAAAAAAAAAAACCCTTTGCTATTCATACTTTTAAAACCTGTTGCACCACTTGTTCAACAACGCACGGCAGTTTTAAAGCTACAAGCTGGGTCGACAGCCAAAACACTTGGTGAAATTCCAGCTCTGTTTACTTGTTGTTAGTTGTGATTACTCAATTGTTGTTGTTTTTTTGGGTTGTTTCTGATCTGAGGGACTCAAACTACAGTCCTTCAAAGCATACAAACCCAGAGAGTCTGTGTACGAGCTGGAGAAGTGGAAACACCCTGTTTTATCTTACTTATAGTCACTCCCATTGCTGTCATAAAACTCATCGACTCTATGAATCATCTCACTGTGGTTATTTACAGATAGCAAGAACGAGTCGTCACGGGTCGATGTGACGTCTCTTTTGGTGGGACTCATCACCGCTGGAGTGGCAATTATTGTCGCTGGACTCCTGATTTGGTATTTCTGTCAAGGCAAATGCAAGAACAGCTTAAGCCGTGGAAAGTGAGTCAGAGGAGCCTCATTACCCAAACTTAGTTCTACTTGTCTCTCCTGATTCTCTTCCAACACTCCCAACTCTTCCGCTTCACTCCCTCTGTATGGCACCTGAAGTACAACATGTTTGTAATTCAGGTTCAGAATTCATCAATCAAGCAGCCTGATCATTTTGGCCACAATGGGCAGGGTTTGGAAATGTTCATAATCAGCAGCGCTTTAAAAAAAAAAAAAGAAATTCAATTTCTTAGTGTGTTTTTTTTTTATTATTAATATTACATCACTACAGGGATTTACACAAAATATCATGCCCTAATATCAGTAACTAGGGAATTTAAATATCTTTACATTAACGGATGTGAACAGCAGCTCCAGAAGCAAACTTAGTACAACGGGTAAAGACACATTGTCACATGAAACTAATGATTGCTTAAGTGAAAGATCTTCAGGCTTGTCTTAAAGGAACTCGGAGTCGGTACAGAAAAACTGAAAGCAGCCTCTGCATGTTTTGTACTAAAATGTGAACACGGAAAGCAGGTTTGGATGGTTCATAACACCACCAGATACATTGGGCTTAAAACTTTCCGAGCTCCCTAAACCAGCACAGGTGTTTTAAACTCACTTTTTTGAGTGAAAGGAAGCCCGTGCAAAGGTCTGAGACCCGGAGTGACGTACACGTTTGTAGTTTTTGGTCTTTCTGAATCACCTGTCAATAAAGACGGCAGTAATCCAGTTTCTGTGCTGGACTTTGTACTGGACTCTGGTCTCCTGGTTAAAGCTTGACGTAAATCTGTATTTCATCGACGTAGTTATAGCGCCTGATTAGAATTCGGTAGAGTGATTGATCTATCGTCAAAATATCTGCAGCTCCGACTACTTTTGGTCAAATCCTTTCCTGATAATGTTGAACTGATGGACTTGCAATGAAAATGTAGACCTGTGTTTCATGTTGTAGAACAACTGTAAAGTTGACTTAACCTTTGATACCTGAACACCTTAAGTAGGTCATAAGTGAGTGATGCGATAGCCACATCCACTCTCCTCTCGCAGTTCTGTTCCAGTACGTCGGAGGAGGAGAAGTAATGCTACTTTAATTATACGACGGCTGGAGGAAGTGTCCATGCAGCCGGTGTTTCCCCCGGGAATCCCGCCCCAATTGGAAGATGATGACCCTCCAGGGCTGCCGTCCTACGAACAGGCAATAGCGAGAAGTGGACCGCACGATGCTCCACCCCCTCCCTATCCCGGGTACGTGTTTAGGCTGCTGTGTTAACAGATTTGCCATAACTTGCATGTCAAAATGAAGTAATTCACACATGATTTAATGTTATAGATAATTCATTTTTTTTTTTTTTTAGCTCACGACCTGGAAGTATTCGCCGGTAATCTTGAGACGTCTGCCAGCTTACAGCAGACACTTTACCACCAACAGCTACACAATTCTTTTGTATTTTATGATCTTTTCTTGTTTTTCGATCGTCACAATATTTAAAATGGTGCCTTGTTGTCTACTTTTTTATTGCTTTGATAAAGCTCTACTCCACCATTTAGGTATTACGGATGTGCTAAAGTATTTGTTATTCCTTAGTGATAAAATCCTCTTATTTTCCCTCTGTTTAGTTTTTTTTAAACTTCTAGTTCCAAAAAGTATCAAGAATGTTTTTCTGGGGTGATTATGTTCTGTACTGAACCTCCAGTCCTGTGAAAAAAAAAAATGCTCCATTTTGTTTTTCCTCAATACTTACGTTTTTAACTAAGTGTGTGTGTGTGTGTGTGTGTGTGTGTGTGTGTGTGTGTGTGTGTGTGTGTGTGTGTGTGTGTGTGTGTGAGAGAGTGTGTGTGTGTTGGAAGAATTGTTTCCGATGCTCTGTAGTTAGGCTGACTGCAAAATTGGGATTATGTATGATTACACTAAGTATTAATTGTAATGTCATTTTTTTTGTAGTCCGTCTCTTTTTGTCTCTTTCTGAAGGAAAAATCATTAATTCAAGGCTTTTTTTTTTTTTTTTTTTTTTTTTGTATTTGCATGATGCTATTTATTGCTGTGAAGGAAACGCTTTTACCAATGCTGGAAGTGGGTCTGCTTGTTGACTCCCCAGCTTTCTTTGTTATTTCGGGTTCACTGTGTATTTTCATATCGTCTCCCTTTACTCCGATCGTTTAATAGGTTTACTTGTGACTATGGTGTCAGAAAAATGTATGTTTAGTTCACCAGCTGGTAAACTGCTCCAACAATTAAGTCATAATTTTCATTTTCAAATCCACATTGCAAATGATTTGTAGATGTTCCTCACAGACATAGAGACGTAGGCTCGACAGGATTTATATTTATGCTGAAGAAAATTTATGAAAACACTTTTCTACACAAAGTAATTAATATAACTGCCAACGGGGGGAGGTTTGCATTCCCCTGGAGATGTATAAAAATTGTTCATTTAAGCTGCTGTGCTCAAATGCATGTTTTCTAATGATCCACTGCAGGATTACTGTAAAATCTTAAGACCTAATGAGAATTTTTGAAGTCTTTTTAGTGTTTTTTTCTTTGAAGTCATCTGAAGGAGAGCTACTGCTAGAAGTAGAACAATTTCATTGGAATAAAATTGATATTTTGATTATCTTGGTCTCTTATTTTAACTGTGCGTATGTGAGGGGGTCGTTTCAGTCCATACTGAGTAGTTTTTCACAGATTATCTTTTAATCACAGACACTTTCTTGTTAGCTGTACTCGGTTCTTTAATTAGATTGTCCATTAACAAAAAATGTGCGAACACTCTTATACCGCAGTCTGACCTCACACACTGTAAGAAAACATCGTCTTAATGTAAGTCGTTTAAGTTTTACATTGAAGATCCACTTTGCCTGTTTGGTGTCGATTTAACCAGTGGGTCTGTCTTTTGCACATTTTACACCGGGTGTGTTGTCGACCAGGTTTCTCTGTCTTGAAGCAAATATTTAAAGACGGTCTGTAATTGAACAGTTCTGGAGTTGTTCCATCAATGTCAGCATCTAGTCTGTCCTCGGTCCTCAAAGAAAAGAAATGGCAGATCAAGTGATGAAGACACAAGAAAGAGGTTGGGCCTGTTGACGCTCACTCACTACAAGACAAACTGCCAAACTCCAGTAGTTCACTACTGCCTCCTGATGCACAAAAGTGGTTTTACATACATGCTTCACATGTTGCGCTCTTAAACTCTTAACAGCGATAATTGATGTTTGAACTTTTAAAGATTCAAAATATGTGTGAGTTTATTTACAAAATTCCGTAAACTATAGGTTTCACAGGTGATGTGAGTGAAATGAAAAAGGTTATGCTGAATTCAGAAACTTACTTTAGACTTGTCTGTTTACATTTAGTTATTATTCATTTAATAATAGTTTATATAGCCTATTGTTGTAGCATTCCTCAGTTATGTAGTTTGAGAAAGTTGTACATTGTCATCATTTAATAACACACTTAGAGATGGAATGGCCTGAAACTGTGTACTCAAGTACAAGTCCAATGTATATCTCAAATTGCAGGTAAAAGTGCATATAACACTTGTGTGCATGTGCAAAGTACTCTTCTGAAAGTACTCAATACCGGCAGAGTATCTATTACATTCTAACTAACCCCACTGGATATTTTATCGTATTGACATATTGAAGCAGGCAATTGATTTTATGTACTTTCATCACATTTCTACATCTGAAGCCCATTTCTCTGCTAAACTAAATATATAAAAATGGGCCATTTTTTACATTCCTAACTTGTGATGAAACCACTTCTTTAGTGAAATGGATGATGGAGTTGAAATATTTACAACATTGCATGTCCCACTGCTGTGTTTTTCTGAGTGTAAATAAAAATACCATGATGCATTTAAGTTCAGCACCATCATAACTTCATTTGCACAGGCAACACTGTGGCAGACCTTTATGTATGTATGAGTCCTCCAGACGGGTGAAGAATGCAGCCATCTTGAAATTGACACTTGAGGTCCTCCAAGCAGTACCTGGAGTTTACCCCAAGTGTACGGGCCTTTTATTACTCCACAACACAAACAAGTTTCTGAATTAGGAGCCCAGAGGGTCTATACCAGGGGAACACCTTGGATTGATGTGGCAAGTCACCACAGTCGCACCCAGTCACATTCACACCTCGGGGCAATTTGAATCAACGATTTGTCCCCAAAAATGCTTCTTCTTTTGTTTTGGACTGTGGGAGGAAACCAGACCACCTTGAGAAACTCCATATATGCACAGTTGGGGTGAGAGTAGATACTTGTAATGGTTAGCACTCTTGCCTCATAATATCATCTGTAAGCGTCAATACCAACGTGGAGGGGCTCAGAGCTGATCCTTGATGTACCCCTCCCCTCAACACTGTTTCACTGCCCTTGTACACAAACTACAAGTAGGGATCTTCTCTGCAGTTCTCACAAAGTTAAAGTTGTTTTGGCTTGAATAATACTGGAGATGTTCTTGCTGTGAGGTGTGAGTGCAAATCACTACACCACTGTGCTCCCTATGATTTACATCTGGAGAGAAATTAGCAAACAACAAGCAAGAGTTCAAAAGTTTTAGTTTCAATAGAAAAACTATATCTGATGTGAAGTCATTATTTTCGTTAACATCGTTCTCATTTTAAATAAGTGTCTCAACTTAGTTCAAAGAGTCCACCTAAAACAGTCTGAGTCTAGTTCAAAGTCCAGGTCTTTGTTTAAATAGTCTTAGTGAACTAAACTAATCATACATTATTAATCCCCATGGGGAAATTCCCTTTTCTGCGTTGACCCATCCTATTTCTGGGATGCGTTGGGCAGTCAGATTATGGCACACTGGGGAGTTGGTGGGGGGTCAAAGGTCTTGCTCATGGAATCTGCTGTGGGAATCAAATCGGCAAACTCCTGATCCCATGACCACTTCTCTAGCCTCTAGGCCACCACTGGACAAATGTATTAGTTAAAGGGGTTCGCCAGTCTATTACAGAGGGCCAGGACCAGATTCAAACCCTCACAAAGCTCACTGGGTGAGAGTGTAAACCACTACACCACTGTGACCCTTTAAGTCTCCAGGTCAAGTCAGGCACCCGGAACAGCGTGACATGTGGGCTTCTTTGACAAGAGGGTGTAAGATTTGTGGGTGATTTGGGACGCCAAACACCAATATGGAAAAAGAGCGGAGAGAAGTTGATCTGTTTTTAAGCCCTTTAACTCACACTGGGAACTGTGATTGAGTAAAAAATTGCTCCTTGAAAATAATAGTGGACTAATTTTAAAACACTTCACGGCATCAGAAATTCATCATTTCTATGTTGGATGACTTGCCTTGCCTTGCCTTGCCTAAAGTAGCTATGGGTGTTTTTAGGTTCAAGTTTCCAAGTCTGGCTTAAGTATCCCTCCAGAGACTGGGTAAAGTTTAAGATCTGTTAGGCTTTGGTTGCATTATCATTTCATTTCTATTTTTTTTATTTCTTCTTGCTAAAAGGTTTCTATTGAATGAGTCCGACGCAGCAGACAGAAGGAACTGGGTGTCTGTTTGGATTCCAGGGTGCACAGGGCATCCTGCAACCCCCCCCCCGGAGTGACGACCCCGGCTCTGATAGCAGCCTGGTACAGGGGGGGTCAGGGGACGGCGGTCACGTGCTCCCCTTGGCGTGCTGGTCGTGGTGGTGTGGTGGAGGAGCTGCTCTCGGGATTTTCTCGTCTCCTCCAATACTTGTTCTCCAAAAGTCGAGCGGCGTGTCTCGGAGCATTTCTGCACATAAGCTCCGAGAGAAGTTTCCGTTTAGCCTGCTAGCTGCAGCCAAGTGTCCGCGCCTCGGAGAGCTCCTGTCGGACTAAAGTTACATGACTGGGGGGGGGGGTGGGGGGGATGGAGGAGAAAAAATAGCGAAATCACCCAGGAGGAAAGGTGATACTTTATCCGGGACACGGCTGCCCTGACGGCGGGTTCGTCGGAGTGCACACTGCGCTGAGTGGAGCGGGTGGGAGAGACCTCGGGCTGCGACGATGTGTGCTCGCTGCCCCGCGAAGCTCCGTTGTTGGGGACGTGGATCTTTCGCCGGATGATGGACAGAAACTACCCGAGCTCCAGCTTCGCGGACGCGCTGGCTCCACCAGCACAGACCGTCGCTTCGTGGGCCTATGACCGCGGCTCGGCTGCCAACAAGCCAAGGTAGGAGATGAAGGAGAGGGCGGGTCACCTTCTGAAGGAAACCTCGGTGATGGAGGGCCTAGTTTGTGGTGGAGAAGAGTGCGGGAGGAGGAGGGGGGGGGAGTCCGTGTGGTTGTGGGGAAACATCGGGGGCATTTGTGGGGGTTTGATGAGAGTTCAGCGGCTGACTTGTCAGTGGCTCCGGAGCCGTGCTAGTTTCGCTAGCACTCTCTCTCTCCCTCTCTCTCTCTCTCCAGCATGGGCAGGAGCAGGACGGAAAACTCCAAAACACACTTGACTTGCATTAAACATCAAGTTGAACTACTAGATAGTCTTTTAAGGACCTTTTCGACCCCCCCCCCCCCCCCCCCCACACACACACACACACACACACAGGTGCTCCTCAGTGTCAGCCTCAATAACAACCAATGCATGCACGTCAGTAGGTGCACTGATTGTGATTGGTGTTGTTTCTGAAGCAAGGCTGCAGAAATCTGTGAGGGTTATTGGTGCAAAAACAGGAATGAATGCAACTGCAAACGTTTCCGAGATTCAATTGAGTGATTCACCCCTGGCAGGTTGTAATAACTCAGATGGACCATGCCCGGCAAAGCTGATGTATCTGCTACTGGAATTCAAATAGTTCACAAAAGCAGCATTAGGTGTCATTTTTGAGCAGGTAGAGCTTCAGGTCAAATCAAATGTTTGTTAGATGGTCATTATGATGCGCAGTGATGGTTTAGATTGGCCCAAATTCATTATTCCACTAGTATTATCATGTGTTCCATTAGTTTTTTTATTTTACCATTATAGTTTAGAGGAGAAGGGCGACATTAAAGGAACTCCTGATTTCTGTGTAACAGATACAATGAGTAAACAACTTCTTATCCTGGTCCTTCTCATCCACAGATGTTTACCCTCTGGCAAAACAGCACCATTTAAAATCACATTGACTGTTTTATAAATGTTACCAAGAAGCATGACCAAGTCTGTCATAGATTTTAAATCCAAATACTCCTAAACATCAACAATCCTAACCAGGGATTTAGCATTTAGGCATATCTTTTTAAACTGGTTTAATTTTTTTAAAGTTCAGAGAGAAAAAAAAACAACTTTATATTATATGAGCTGTAAAGTTTCAATGTGCTACAACCTCCAACACAGGATTTGAGGTTTTCTCCCAGAAGGAATCTTGTTTGAATTACCTCCACATTTATTAAGTTGAATTAAGATTATGGCAAACATTAATTTTCCCCTTTCAGAATTCAGTTATTAGTCTTAGCTGTGACTTCTATGACTTTCCAAAGAAACTTTTTCCAAAGAAATTATTTGGTTTCTTGGAAAGAAACCAAATCAATGATAAACTTGAAATATCTATGAAATCATTCTGGAGATAGATTTAGTCTCTATTGACTTTGTGATCACTGATCAGTAAACACATTACAGAATGAGCACATGAAAGGAGTTTATTTTGTGTAAAGAGTGAACAAAAGTCACTTGGGCACTGATCAAATATGAAGATTTACCCATTTGAAGTTGTGACTCGCTGTGGGATTTCAAAATCTGACAAGAGATGGAGCTGACATTATGACTTGTAAAGCTTTGAGTGTTCTCCGGACGACGTTGGGTCTTAGTCATGTAATGAGAAATGTAAGATGTTTGGGACCACCGAGACTGTTCTCTCTGTCAGCCTTTCAGCCAACCTGAGCGACTGTGCTGAAAAGGCCCTGGCCACAGTCAATCAAACAGAATTTTGAAGAGTTTTGCTGGGATGTAGAAACCTGGTTAACTATCGAAGTAAAGCTCCATCAATGAGATCGTCTTGAAACTAAACAAAGTGTACGCCTTTTGAGAATTATGTTACAATTATTGATGTTATTGGTTGAAACTGTGAATTTTGGCTATTTAAAATTAAATTGCGGCAGGTAAAAGTGATTAGTGACTCCACTCTAGTTGGGTGGCTCACTGCTGCTTATTGTTCTCGAAATCTCTGAACTGTACATTTGTTTTGTGCTTGTAGCTCCAGTTATGGTGCGGCTCACCTCGATGCAGAGCTCCTCCAGCGGCAGAGCTACTCTTCCACACACCAGCTTCCCACCTACACTACATCCAATATTCCTGCTACAGCAGGTGAGTGAAGGATGTTGGTAATACTGTTTTTCAGTTTTCAAAGGTCTGGTATCGATGAATAAACGAAAATCTTTCTCGTGGCTTCTAGTCACTTGGCTATTTTAGTTTTTGCACCTTGGGGCGTTTTTGTGTTAATTTTTTTCTTTTGTTTGTTTTGGTTGTCAGGATCACTTGAATCGAACAGTAATACTCCTGAGACCTCAATAATGAGCTTCCTATCGGCCATGGAGTCGAGAAGCCTTCAGGCTGGTCCTGTTAGTGCCTCCCTGCTTCCTCCTTTTAGACCGCCATCATGGCCTGCTGGTAAGAACGTGTCTGCTCACTCATTAACCAAAAGTAGCTAATATCAATATAATAAACTGATGTTTCACAACAATCTGTACATGTTACTTCTCATCCATGCTCCCTTCCCTGAACTTTGTTTGTCTTCTCCCATGCAGGTACCAATTCCTCAACAACAGAGTTGTATCTTACTGGTGCGTTGCCTTCTACTGCCACCTTCCCCTCTCCTGCCGCACTGTCATCCTATCAGCACACTGGTGCCTACCCTCCCAGGAGTTATGCTACCAACCCTTCCCTGACTCTTCAGGATCCTGCCTTCAGCACTTCCACCAATGGCCTGTTTCCTCATCATGATTCCCTGCTGCATCTTAAAGCCAGCCAATCCGTGCTTCCCACTGCCTTGGCCTTCACTCATCTCTCGACCCCTTCGTTGGGCTCATCTCTGCCAGTGCAGTCTTCCACTTACCGTTCAGCCCAGGAGTCAGCACCCCACCTCCTTCAACCACAGTTCAGCCTTCTACCTTCATCCCTGTCTTCCCCTCACGGTGCCACTCAGCCCTTTGGGGCTACAGTATTCTCTGGCTCTATTGAAAGAGCTCTTCAGCGTGAATGTAGTGTGATCAAACACCACCAGAGGCCTTCAAGTAGCCATATGGCCTCAGAGCAGTTGCCCAATTCAGAGCAATCCTTACAGGGGTATTTTGGCTCAGGCAGCCAAGCAGATGTGACTTACCAGCAGGACCCATCTCGTCAGACCCCGGTAACTAGCAGCCCCTCCACAGGAGCAGATTCTACTCATGGAGTCCACGCCTCACCACAAGATTCCCCAACAGATAGCGTGTCACAAGCCTATTCATCCACTTTGTTATCAAAAGCTAAAGACTGCTCATCCAAACTAGCGCCACACTCTGACGGGGATGAAGAGAGTAATTCTCAGTGCCTGACCACACACTCTCCTGAATCTTTCTCATCCCCTGAACAGAAACAGAACTCAGTGATTGCTAATCAGCACACTGTCGAGTTATCTTGCCTGATGTCCAACAGTTTATCTCAAACCTATATGACGCCCCACACACAGTCACAGACTTCCCATCCCACCACAGACAAACTTGCTTCACTTTACAAGACTCTTCCTTCACTACCTGGTCAGTCCGACAGTGTTGCGTCTGTTAATCACACTCTTGTTTACTCGTCCACTCCTGAACTGAGCCAAGAGCAAGAGATCGATTATGGAGCCCAGGTTCGAGGCTTGTGCCGTGGAGGTATTTCTGAGAGCTACCCCACATCTCACTCTCAAGGTGCCTCAAATGTGACTTTTACATCTCAATCACAGGAACAAGCTTCAGTGACTCAGTCCCAAAGCTACTTCACAGGCCAACCTCTCAATTCTTCATACCAACAGACATGTGGACAGGGTCTGCCGGCATCAAATTCTACAGTGGATTATACCCTCATGCAGGCCTCAGTTGGTAGTAAAACACATGGTACTCTTCCCCAGGAGCAAGTACAGTCTCATAAATATGTCTTGTCTTTACCCACATACAATTTAACTGTTCAAACATCACAAAATGATATAAGATCTTCAGCACAGGACACAAAACCAACATACAGTAAACAGAAATTGGAAGAGCTTCCACTCCAGGACTTTGGATCTCTTCAGCAATCATCCATGGAAGTCTCTGCAACAGATATCAATATGACTTCTCACAACAATGTCATCTATGTTGTCTCAAAGTTGGATGATCACCACAAAACACAAAGTGTCATTCGAAGCAACTCGCGTTCTGATGATCAGCTAATGGGAATAGGTCACACAAATATAGCGCAGATAAAGGATGAAAGATTGGGTCCTCTTGGTCAACAGCACATTCATTTAAGCAGTACCAATGGTCATGACACTGCCCATACAAAAACTACGAACTCTACTATTGTGTCTTCACATCCAGCCCAGCACACTCTTCAACTCAAATCCTCTGAGCCAAATCAACAAAACCAACAGGCCCTTAATCATACCCAGTCTCACATCCAGACTTCTGCAGCCCACACCCAGTTCATCACCGTACCAAGTACTCAGGTTCTCCTCGAGCCCAGCCAAATGATTCTGCTCCAGCAGCCCCTTGTTCATCATAATCAGAACTCCTCAAAGGTGACATCGGTACAAGGTATCCAACCAACCCACGGTTTGGGCCCTGTTCATGTCCAGTATCTTCAAATGGATCGAAACATGCTGGATCCTAGTGTCAATGGAACTGAGAGTCAGCAGCGCTCCCTGGTGTCTGAAACAGGCTCAGATTGCTCCTCTTCATCCAAACACCACTACAGCCAGTCGGAAACTCATGAGCCAATTGATGCCAAGAACCACTTTGCCCTGAACTCTATTTGCTTTCCTGACTCAGTGTTGCTTGGAGACGAGAGAAACATTTTGTCAAATGTTGACGACATCCTGGCTGCTACTGTTGCAGCTTGTGGCGTCACACCACAAGACTTTGTCAAAGCCTCGTCCTCTGCTGAGGTTGAAATGGCAGTGATGGCAAGCCCTGTTGACTCCAAAGGTCCCTTCCAGACTGTGGACATACGACACATGTCGCCTAGTTTCTCCTCAGCACAGCAGCCAATCATGACCAACACTAACACCCATTCCATGGCCATGACACTAAATGGAGTTCAGATGACACCAGACTGTCACAGTCAGTCCATTAACCACAACAACAGAAGTGAGCTTAATGCCGACGGAGATGGGAGGAGCTCTGAGAATGACTATCACTTAATGGGGCAGGTGTACGAGCCCTCAGACACCCAGAACAGAGCGAAAGAGAGTGGGAAGTGTATTAAAACAGAGGACGGCTTCATGGAAGTTGCAGGTGGCGAAGATTTTCCTAAAAAGAAGGTTCGCTCCAAGTCATTCACAAAACCAGGTGGTCCTGAGGATGATGGCGGACTGGCCAAATCAGCCAAGCGTAGTGGGCAAGCAAAGCGGCAAAACTCCAGGGGTAGTGATGTCAGCTCACCATCTGGCTCACATGGTGTGTATGAGGGTTGTGCACAGCAGGAGAGAATCAGGCAGAAGATTCGTGAAGTGGAAGAGAAACAGCCAGAAGTCAAAACTGGCTTCATTGGCTCTTTCCTAGACTTCATCAAATCTGGCCCCAAACAGCAATATTCTCAAAGTCCTGCGCGAGCAATCAGCCGGCCGAGAAAGTCCAGCACCTCATCTAAACCTTGCGTTTTGCCGGCTTTGCCTCCCAAAGTGGAAACTCTGCCCACTGTATTGATACCCCAGAATACCCCACTGGTGAGCTCCCAGCAGAAGCGTCTCGATGAAGATCTCCAAAAGAACTTGGAGACGCTGCCATCGTTCAGCTCAGATGAAGAGGAGAACACTGGCAAGAACCAGGCTCTGAGGAACAGCATCAGCTCGGCACTTTCTGCTCTGGATGAGTCTGCCGATCGGAAAACCAGGACAGGTAATAACTTTTCAGACAAAGCTTAAGTACGCCTCTCTCATACTGCTTTTTTCACGTTTCAGTCGATACCAATGTCATCCTCGTTTTCAATATCCACCTCGAGAAACAAACTGAGAAGGCCAGGATAAGAGATATTAAACATTAATTATGATCTAAAACTCGGTTCACATTGAGAAAGGAACCTCCAAACAGCTTATATCTAATTATTTCTGTTGATAAGTAGACATTTATTTGATTTTGAATGTTTTGAGCATTTAAGCTAAAATTAGAAACCACATCTGTTCAAATCCTTCAAATTCAAATCATTTTTAAAATTTTACACTAAGACACTTTAATTCAAACATTTCCTCTGTTTTTGTGGCATTCTTTTAATTTATGTTTGCCATCTGCAGTTAAATTGTAATTTTGTGAGTTTCTTTCTGAGGAAAAAAACCCAACGTGCCTGTACTCCTTCAACCTTCCCTCAGATAACCAAATCCAGGGTCTGCTGATGAAGCCGGATCAATTCCCCACCATGTCACACACTGTCACTGAGACCCGTTTGCCACAAGTAGCCCCTCCCACACACACTGTAAGCCCAGCGGTAGCATCACCGGTGCCCCCGGCCAAAGAGGAGTACAAAGAGACCCCACCAGACCAGTTGGCCATTCAGCTGATTAATGTGGCCATTGAAGGGATGACTGACGAGGAGCTGTCGGACAGCGGAGGAGAGGGAATGTATCGGGAGAGAGACGAGTTTGTTGTCAGGAACGAGGATATCGAAATCTTAAAGGTACGAGTTGGAAACTTAATATAGATAATAAAGATAAAAAAGAGCCCAGTCACAGCTGGGTAAAAGGTGAAAGCAGGAGCACTGTTATTTAGAAAGAGAACAAATCTTATGTTCATAAGTTTTAGTTAGATTGCAGAGCTTGTCGTTACCACAATGTTTGCAACATAATGGGATATTACATGTTAACCTCATATTGTGCAGCTTTTTGAGCCAAGTGAAATCTGGCATACCACTCTACATGTGACTCAACCATTTAAAAAAACAAAAAGTGCTGTCATGTAATCTTGTGTAAACAGATTTTTCATCGATTAATTAACCCGTAATAGAGCATCTGTAACATACTGACTCTTGTTCTCGGTTGTTCAGGTGACGATGAGCGAGGGCAGTGAGCCTCCAGCCATCTGGAAAGTCCAGAAGGCTCTGCTGCAAAAATTTGTGCCTGAGCTGAGAGATGGGAAGAGAGTCTTCTCAGCCACAAACAGTGTAAGTGAGACCAGACCTGCCAGCACACATGTATGCTTGTTTATCTGAGGCTGCGTTCACTCAGCAGGCAAAGTGACCTGAAGCAGACTTTTCTTGCCCATGTGTGACCCAGATATCTCTTTTTTTTTTTCTTTTCTTCCTTAAATCTACTTTTGCCATAAGTTTGATACTTGGTTCTATATCCAATACTTAATCTGATGTTTTCTAAAGCTATCTAGGTCTCAACAGTCATGTCACATGTTATCTGACTTCTACGTCATTGAGAGAAAAGTCTTTCTTTTTTGATAAATGTTCTTCATTTGGTCATAATCGATTCCAATTTAATCTTCAAAACTGATAAACACACACTGACGTGTAGCATCTGTATATAGCGTGAACGTTGCGGAAGGCGTCATCTTCTTCTCCCACAGGCCGTTTCCCTCTGGAGTCCGATTGTGGTCACATGTCAAGTACGGTAGAATGTGAACCAGCAAGCGTTAAACCTGCAGTTTGACTTTTTTTTTTGTGTGTGTGTGTGTGCGCAGTATCTTGGATACTTCGGCGATGCAAAGACCATGTACCAGAGGGTGTATGTGAAATTTCTGGATACTGTAAACAAAAGGGAGTATGTACGCGTTTGTAGTCGGAAGCCACGCTGCAAGCCCATTAGCTCACTGAGGTATGCTGAGAGTAATACTGATATAGTTAAAAAAACTAAATAAATTGTTTGCTCAAACGGCTCTTCACTGGTATAACTGTTGCTGTTCTGCCACTCAGGAGTGTTCAGGTGAAAACTTTGCTGGGGTTGACAGCCGCCCCCTCCTCAGTTTTCCAGAGCCAAAAACCTCGACCCAAACAACTTAAACCCCGGGCAGAGCCTCCACCTAAAAAGAGGCGGAAATGGAAGGAGTTTTCTCCCACTGCCTCAGGATCATCTGCAGAAGAAGAAGGTGAAGATGATGGTGAGTGACACTACTGGGGTCCCCAGCCCCCCCAAAAAATTATTGTAGTTTTGGGGGGAAAAAACGTTTTCCTTTCTCTCTGGATGATTTATCTCCCACTTTAACTCAGAGTTAAACCCCCCGTTGCCATTCGCTTCACGAATCCTCAACACACGAACCATGAAAGAAACATTCAGGAGCTTCGTGGAACTGCTCGTCAGCGTCGCTTTAGATGAAGATGTGATGGCAGCACTTGAGAGGGCAAACGGTGAATGAATTCTCTCTGGCTCACCAGTATATGATAATCCACTGTGACGTTAGTTTGTTTCACTGACTCTGTCTTCTTTCAGATGAGTTGCTGCTGCCCCACATGAAAAGAGTGGATGGGATGATAACGGACAACAGGAAACGATTGCTTCACAAGCTGCACATAGGACATGTCTTGAAGGTAACCATGTGTACGAAACTGTAATATTAGCTTGCACAATTGTGTATTGCGTGTCTGCATCAATTTTTCTGTTTTAAAAGCTTCCTTTACTCGGCTTCATGATCAAAAAAATTGTGCAATATTGTAAAATACAGAGTATTCCACGCTGTCCTTTTTGGTAACATGTTCATCCATCAAAAATATAATGCAAGATTGTAATATGATGCATGTTTTTCAGACGGCACTGGACAGCTTTCCAGAGATCTCAGTGGTGACTGAGCTGAAGAAGGATGGGGAAACTCCAGCTTTTAAGGTCCGTCTCAGTGGAAAGGCCTACAACAAAAAGACTATGAAGCCCTACAAGATGTCCAACAAAGTGCCTCAAGTAAGACAACCCGAGGTCACGGTGTTCTCGACACATGCCCAGCAGAGGGCGCAGTGGCACTATTGGCACTGCCTTTGTTTGAGCTTTCAGTTCCTAATACTCAGTGAAGAGAATTTGAACATTTGGTTAAGTTTTCTTCACCTTTGTGTTCAGGAGTATACAGTCGACCAGCAGAAAACTCAGTGGTTCTCTCTGTACCACTCCTTGCAGCATTACAAGTACCACACATACCTCATGTGTAAGGACGAGGTAAGATAACGTTCAGTACCTCATGTCTGTATAAATGATAAATGACTTTAGATTTGGTTGTATTTCAGTATTTTACAGGTTTAACTCCAGATATATTGTCGTGTCCCACAGATTGCGTCCCTGCGGATACAGGCGGGAGACCTGGGGCAGGAGGAAACTGTGCAGAAGTGTCTGCAGAATGGAGTTTGGGTAGAGGGGCTCTTTGACCGCTTCGGGGAGCTAATCAATCAAGTGCAGCAGGCCTGCCGGTGATTCAGCCTCGATTGGCTCAGTTTTGAAGAACCAACGCACAAACGACACAAGTTCAGCGCTTAAAAACAAGAGGACGCCTCGGGGAGCTGAGAAAGATGGAGTGAGTCTCCTCTTCAGTCCACAGAGGTTTAAATCAGGGACCCGTCAACTGAGTTGCCTGGAAAGTGTTTGGTAACCCGTTGAGAAAAAGCAGGGGAACGATCGAACACAGTTTATACCGTTTGCCACTGCGTTCAGACAAAAAGCAGCACATTGATCAACAGAGGACGAGGACTTTGCCTTGGAGGACGTCCATATTGTGCGTCTTCTTGTCTTTGTAGGTTTTTATAGTTACAGGCCTGTCTTTTATTGGCAGTTTCGTAGATTCATATTGTTTTGTACTTTGTGTGTGTGTGTGTGTGTGTGTGTGTGTGTGTGTGTGTGTGTGTGTGTGTGTGTGTGTGTGTGTGTGTGTGTGTGTGTGTGTGTGTGTGTGTGTGTGTGTGTGTGTGTGTGTGTGTGTGTGTGTGTGTGTGTGTGTGTGTGTGTGTGTGTGTGTGCAGGTTAAAGATGTGTGGGGTTCTGTAGCATTCAAAACGCCATTGTCATTAGTGTCTAATGATCATAGACCAGAGACGTCTCATCCTGGTCCTGAAGGTCATAGTCCTGCATGTTTTCAGATATTGATTTGAGCAGGTCCTCTTCCATGGAGCCTGCAGAGTTTGACTTTCACGATTTTACTGTTTTCCACAACAAATAAACCAAACACGGACTCTAAATATGCCGATTCATTCTCCTCACAGGTTTCATGTTTATTGTAGCCTCGACGGAAGCAGGTGGTGAGGAGCGTCTACTGCAGCCTCGCCTTTCGATGCCACTACATCTGATACACCGTACCTTTAAATGCCAGATCATACCCAGTAAATATGCACTAGATAGAAAGCAATCAGTATAAAATAGAGCACAGCCAATACAAAATGCAGACTTCAGACTTCTGCAGCCTTCATTGATCATTCATGTAGGCTCACATATAGTTGATTTTATTGTAAAAAGAAACAAACTTTATATTGTTATATATTATATGACTGTAGTTATATACTGTTTTTAAAACCGTTCATTTTATAATGGAGTGCCAACCTATAAATATGTAATGTACATTTTGTATAAAAGAAGAAAAGTTTGAAACTGCAGAAATTCGGTTGTGGAAGAACAGCAACAGAATGTTGTATCTATATCACGGACTTCCCTTTGATGCTGCAGACGGCCTGGGCTTTTGAGAATGTATTAGAATCAGGGCGGTCTCGGCACTGCTTTTTATTAATCTTATTATTGGAGGACAAGATTAAATAGGGTTTTTCTTTATTTTGCTTTACAGACTTAGGCCACATTTTATGACATATCTATTTTTCACAGACGTAAATATTATTTCTTGGTCATTACAGTTTTTAAGACTTTTTCATTGTCTTTTCACGGTTTTCCAAATCTGACCTTTTTATATTGGTAACCAATTTAATGCTATAAAAAAAATTATTGTGTTCAATGATGCAGTTTGTAAATAAAATGTGGCATGGACTTGATGTTCTGTTGGGTTTTTTTTATCACCGGTTAGAGAAATTTGGTAACCCTTGCATTTCCTAAAATTGAAATACGTCAGAATTTCAATCATATCATGGAGGGTTCATCTCTCCATATTGTGCCAACTGTGAGCATGTAGTGTTGACCAAACAGTTACTATGTCACCGAACGTCCCTGGTGGAGATATATCACTCCACTTCTTAATTCAGTCTCCTGACGACAACATAAAAGATGTCCACCTGTCAGTAACATTATCCTGCAAAGACTCTAAACTCATGGCTAAAAAGGGCTTTAAAAATTTTTTAAATCACTAAAACTACTTAAAGAAAAAAAGTTTAAATTGCGGGAAAAAACGTGCACAACTGCACTAAACTGTCTTAAAAAACAAAAAAGGTTAAAACAGCTAAAATCAGGTCCAAAAACTTCATGAATGCAATATTTTGTATGTACATCAAAACTATGCATTATACTTTTTAAGCTGCGTTCGCCTCATTTCAAAGGTAAACATGTTTTGCGGCTCCACTTAAATTTGATTTACTGCAAAGTGACAAAAAAGGGCTCTTTAGGTCATAAAGGTTACAGACCACTGTTGTTGACTAAAACTGAAGACGTTCATTTATTTCTGTTTCATTTAAAGGGCTGCCGTAATTCTCACAAGTACTCTGAGTACTCTGTCACAATTTTACCATCAGGTAGTGAAGATAACATTTTTGTGGCCTTCACAATGACCACCTGTATTGGAGCATCTTCCTTCAAATAATTATTGAGCTGAACAGTGAATCAGTCATCAGACTGAAGCACACGACAATGTGCCTCAGAAACACTACAATCCAACCTGAGGTCCAGCTGAGGACGACAAAGTAGAACGCAGAAGTAAATTTTCATCTAAAGATCACACAAACAAAATGATCACGGTGTTGTTGGTGTGTGAAATTTTAAAGCAGTATTCTCCGATCATGCGTATCAAAAATGCAAATCATGATCGTGGCCTTCATTCTGTAGATGCAACACCGCTGGAGGTGTCGGTGAACTCTGCTTTCCAACCTTGCAACCAATAGAATAGAAATACCTCCTCAGAAGAAGAAAAATCCTTATTCCAATCACAGTTTTCACTCCTGGTATCACAGACAGTGGCAAAGAGCCAACATGTTTCTTTGCCCCTATAACTCAGCACAGTCTGTTCATGTTAAACGTGTGTGGCTTGGTGGATGTGCACAGTTAACATTGGCTCACGTCCGTCAGGGCCAGAAACTGGCCGCGACGCTCACCCACCATGCTCTCATGACCCAACTATTTACTGGGAATGGGTGGCTGACGTTGTGTCGTCTGTAAGGGTCGTGGAGCTGTTGAATTAAATATGAGTGTACGGTCACAATGCAAAAAAAAAAGAAAAAGAAAGAGAAAAATGACTGGCAATCCCCAAATAAACAAAAGCGTCTCTGTGTCGCAGCGCCGGCAGTGTGAGGAAAGCCTCTGTCCTCTGTGCTCTGGAGTTGGGGAGGATTGGGGGCGGAGGACAGCAGCCAGTCAGGCAAGCGTTTGGGATTCCAGCACGGGCACAACTGGTGCAGATAGATACTGAGCGTCCGCTTTCCAGATGAAAAGCACATGAATTTTAATGCACTGCATTGTTCCATATGCGGGGGACGGACTGATGGGACCCTCGAAGCAGCATGAGAATATGAGAAGGGCACAGAAACGGGACAAATGTGTGTTGCATAAGACAGCAGATCACGGACTGTCTCTAGTTTTTAAAATGTCCCCCGGCAAAATACTCAAAACACTGATGATGATGATGATGATGAAGCTTTATATTTACCCAGTGATATTAACACTTGCAGAGTTTGCAGCTTTTATCTGTGACGGGGTCTTTAGAGTTACAGTTTTGATGTGACTGTTTTCAGATAGTGTTTTATGGAGGATTCACCAGGTTTAAGGGCAGGTGGTTGTTTAGAGGACTTTAGGAACTTTACCGTACTTTGCCCCACCAGCGTTGTTTTTACCCAGGCAATAATACACATCAAACACAATACACATAAAAAATGGTAAAAGCACATTATATCTGTATTATAGCTGAACACTCTCCCACTAACTAAAATAGACCCATAACAGGTTATTCTTAGGACACTTTAATAATGCAAAACCCCACGCTCTCCACAATAAATGCCCCAATACAGTTTCTCAAAAAACATTTCTCTCTCTCTCTCTCTCTCTCTCAAAAAGTATGTTAGTAAATGCAAAACGTTTCACTTTATGCCTGGTGGTCACAGTCCCCCTATTCACTCAGTCTGGCCAGAGATGATCAAATCCAAATGGATTATACAACCAGATCTTTTATTTTCTAACCAGGTGTGGTCCTCTAACATCTCTACATCTTATGTCAGAGCCTCAGGCAGACATGCAATGTAACTAAGTACATGTATTTAAATGCAATCTTGAAATACTTGTCTTTATATAAAAGCTTTTCATGTACAATTTGCATCGTTTAGTTTGAAACCAGAACCACCTTCTTTCCTGCCTTGTGACCTTCATTTAGTCCCTTTCTGAATTATTCAGATATTTTAAATACCTTTGATTGTAAATGGTCCGGAGAAAATTCTTTTGCCATTCATCATTACTTTAACTGACTAACCTGACAAACTATGCATAACCGATAAGTATTAAAAAAGAATTACGCAAAGCCTTCCAGGCAAAATAATGGCATGGCAAATACTGCTTTGACTTTGTCGGATAGGATTTCTGGCTGTGAAGGTACTGACTTCCTCTTTCTGTTTCTCTCGTTCATTCTTGGTGTGACTGTCGAGCAGGTTTGTCTCTAAAGGACTGAACTCAGCTGAGGACGAGTTTACAAAGCATCTTAGTGCGCTGCATTCAGGGCAAGAGTTGTGAAACCAGTTTCCCCTTGAGCTTGATAGTTTCTCACTTCAGACTCACTGTGCATGCTATCTCTGTTTAAACCTCCAACCACAAAGACATTTGTGTATTTACACTCTTTCTCTTTATCGTCTCAAAACTTACTGTTTATTTAATAAAATAATAATTATATTGCTGACTGGTAATTCTCAGACATAACTTAGATGCCCTGTATTTACTGCTTTGAATAAGTATTGTAGTTACACAGGACTGGAACTTGGGGATTCTTTTTTATACAAGTAAAACTTGTCATTTAATTTGGCAATTTTGAACGATCACCCTTGTTTCCATCAAATAAAAAGCTTTAATGGACACAGAAGACGTTCTTCTGCGCTGCTTCCCTCCACTGCAGTTTGTATTCAGGGGAGAAACCTTGCTAAAGCCAGATTTAAATCACAGACTACGGTTTGTGGCTCATCCTCCAAACCCACTCTGCTGTTTTGTATTCTAAAATGACGAGAATACAAGTGTATGATAGATGAAGGAAGTGGATGGAGTCATGAGTCATTGGACACAAATTACAATTAAATTAGAATTGTTTGATGTTTTGTTTTGTTCACTTGATAAACTGCATTTAATAGTTGTAGTTGAAAACAAAATAAATGAACTTCATTAGTTAAACCTGCAAAGCAGCTCAGCAGCAGAAAAACATCCATCTAGACTTTTACAGTTTGCAGTTTATGAGTTTGTGCTGTTTTCTCCTGTTATCAGCTGGTTACAAGCTAATGTATTTATGAGCTGCTCTTGACCCTTTTCCCACTGAAAAATAATGAAAGCGGAGAGTAAACAAACCGGTTTACCCTGGTTCCAAGCCTCGCCTCTCACCACTGCATGTGTCTCCTGATAATAGCAGTCTACGTTTCAGTCTCCCTTTCTGTCAGTGGCCAACATTGAGTTGTACAGTGTCACCTTACTGCTTTTCCATTGTCAGACAACACCAGGAGAGACAAGGCCCCAGGTTAAAGCCTCTGTTCATGAGTTCTGTTCATACACCGCCTGGTGTGTGTTTACTCTTAGGTGTGTGTTTGTGTTACTTTTAAATTCAGTAACAACCTTTCACGCAGAACACGGGGTGGAACAGCAACAGGGCCATTGCTGACACCTGAGGCCCCCTCTGTCTCACGTCGATCGTTTTGACTGAAGGACATCTGAAACTGCTTGTCTTCTTCCTGTCAGCATTGCAAAGTATCTTGCCTTTGTCATAGAATGTGGAGATCTGATTTGAAATGACAGATGTAGGTCCAGTGTGAATGTAGTGTAGACTTTAAGGCTGTGTCTTGGTGAGGAAAATGTTGTGTTACAACTTTTTAGAGTTTGTAGGTTTTTCTTACTGAAGCACTTTAAAAAAAAAAGTTTTAATTTAAATTGCTTAACACAAGTGATGAGAGACTTTTATTGTGGGATAAGCATTAACAATGGCTGTTGGTTAAAGCATAATGATTCACTTGTATGTACTTGAAATATACCTCCACTTGTAGTCTCCTGTGGCCCCTCCTTTTTTCTATCTCAAAGTTCTATAGCAACCATAAGTTATAAATAACCTTTTCCCTTAGATACCCTAATGATCTCCTTGAGGTAAACAAGTGTCTGAATGACACCTTATGTCTTTTTTTTGGTTGTTGTTGTGCATTTACGTCTCAAGGCACTGTTACACTGTTAGTCACACTCAGACACCAATGGTAATGGAAAGAGGCTCCATTTGGGATTCAGTGACTTGCTGAACAAAACTTTGACATCAGAACCACCAACCTTGGAAGATGACCCACTCTCCAAACTCAGCCATGGTCACCCTTTTTTATAGTTAATCTTAGTTCAGTGTGGCAGGAGCAATGGAAGCAGCTGGAGGTCAGGAGCCTACAAGTGGGGCTCAAACCTGCAAGCACAGGGTCGCGTCACTCGCCTCCAGGCCATCACTGCCACAAATAAATATTTTGTATGTGACAATAAACATTTCTAAAACAGTGTCAGTAGGAATAGCTTACTAACTGCACTGAAGAAGCTCATGCTGAAGACAACATATGGCAAAACATATGTTTGTTTGTTTGTTTTTAGCTTAGTTTAGTTAGAAAAGAAAAGAAAAGAAAAGAAAAAAATGTAATCCAATACAGTCTGAAACAAAACAAAAGATACGTTTCCAAAGTTTTGAATGAAAGGGAGCAGGAGAAAGTATGAACATATAATCCGCCCCTTTATATCCCACATTAAAATGAAAACCCACAGCAAACACACAAAATGACTTTAGAGTCTGAGAGGCCTGCACAGCCACTCTCACTTACATCCGAGTTTTTCTACCATTCTATTACTTCATTTCTTTATATTAGCACAATATGCGGGTTGTAATTATGTACTTTTTTTTTTTTTTTAAATCTTGTTGATTGTTTTATAATTTACCTATTTTTTACAGAAATGCAGCATTCCATTAATTTAGTTTTAAATCTTGGTTTTAAGAAGATTGCTGTTCCTTTCTCTTTTTGCAAATCTGTTCTGGATATTGACCAATGAAGTCTGTTATTGCGCTTGTTTATGAGTAGATGGGTTTGTTTATGAGCTTTACACATAATTTGCAGAACACAATAATCTATAACATTTTAACAATTTTAATTGAATGCATAATTGGATTGTTGGATCTTTGTATTTTTTCCCTCTGATTGTACTTATGGTTCTTTTCTGTAAAATGAACACCGACTCTCTTTACAAATATTAAACGGAAACGTCAAGTGATTTTGATAGAATCTTGGTGAGCCCTAAATGTAAGGTTTGGTATCCACTTATGGAGGAATTAAATCAGTGGCTCCTCCCTCAGGTTGGAAGTAACATCCACACTGTCGTGGCTGATTATCTCACTTATCACAGTTCTAGTTTAGGAATATGTGGCTTGACGTACAAAGAGGGGAGGTAATTCACCTTTTGTTGAAGTTAAAGGAACCAGCAGGAGCCTCCTAGTCACGCAGGCAGGGCGGAGATTGGGACATGAATAATGTATCAGGGTGGGAGGAGACGGTTTCGGGGTTTGACCACAGTGAGTTACGCGCGTCACGTAGAGAAGCTAAGAGCCAGTTTGAGACGCGGTTTGAATGGCTGTTTTTACTCAGACTGGAGGGGCTTGTTCATGCACAGACCACCAGGTAATACCAACTCTCTATCTATTTAATGATCACTCTTAATGCACAGGTTACAGAGTGAAACGGGTTTGTACTCTTAAGAGTTTGGGCTTGTTGCTTACCTTACCCCCTGTTGTGATAGAAAACTTTTTTCAAATGTGTTTTTATGTGATTTGCATCATTATTGAAATAACTTTACGCACGCCGTGTGTTTGGATGATTTATTTTCTAAAGGTTGCTTCATTTTTATCCTAAATCTGTGACCAAAAAGACGAACTATTGTAAATAAGCTGTTGTCTGAATATGGAGTGAAAGGAGTTAGAATGTGTCACCAATTACTAGGGGTTAATAGGTCCCAAATTTCCACATTTGTTAATCAGTCACTTGTCAGAAATACGAGTTGCCCTCATCTCCCTTCAAATGGGCTGTTAGGCATTTCTTTCATTGAGGATTCAGCCTGCAGGAGCGCAGTGTTTGTGTGAAAACAGACAAGGCAACGGGGAAATTATGTTTGCGTAAAGATCGCCATGAGTTCTCTCACAGGATATGAGGGTTCAAATCCATACGGGCCAATAAGCCACCGGGGCTCAGCGTGTGCCCTAAAGCTTGCGTCTCACTAGTCTCAGCATGTTGGCGGAATGAAGGCATCTGTCACGGGTTATTAACAACCTGCTGTTACCGCTCTGATGGTGCCAAGCTGCGTTTTCATTACCTGGGATCACTGGCTCTGACACTTGTTGCAGCACCTATTCGGTTGACTGCAACGTGCTTGTTTGTGTTTTTGTTTTTTTGTTTAACCTGTGCTGCTGCAGAATACAGTTGAGATTCATAGAGCTGTGTGTACCTCCGGGATCACGAGTGGGACGACACTCCCCATGTGTCCATTACGCGCCGCTCCCCCTGCGATTATTTACCTCCCCTGATGTGTGCAAACAAGACGCACTGTTGTGCTGAAAATCAGGGCACTGCTCTGTCACAAAGTCCCCTCTACTGTCCGAAGGTTCTTCCCTTTCCCTTCTCTATCTATTTCTTCATAAATAGGAGCAGGGTGTCAGGGATAGAGATCAGCTATGCAAAGGGGCTCAAATCTCAGCCTGGCACAAGCAACGAGAGGTGACAGAGCGCAGCCGGATTCCCAGGATTGCTTCGACCCCCACCTGACCTCCCACTTTTTTTTTTTGTTTCCTTTTTTAACAAGCATTAGTGGATATTGATCAGATCCGGATTTGATGTGTAACTTGTAATCCAGGGACCCCTGAGGGGATTCTCCAGATGGCCACGGCCCTAACTCCTAAGTAAAGGATTTCCTTAATGCAGTTTTTCTCTAATTGTCCTCACTAGTTTTTGTACAAGACTTCAGTGTTCAAAGTAACAGATCAGATATTTAACTATTTTTATTACTTCTTGGCTTGAAACAAAGTGTGAGAGTTTGTGGTTTGTTGGATGCAGTGTGGTTCAAGCTCTGGGAGCTGGGATTCATCCTCCCACACTTTTAAAGCCCCTGATTTACATTATTTTTGTCCAACTCTTAAATATCTTAACGTCCATTATACAGCTGTTAATATTATATTACCACTTTGCTTAGAAAATGTTGCACTGCTTCAAATGTATTTATCTTGGAATAGCTCCCGTGTTGTTTTCCCCGATATGCAAATATTCGGCTCTGCTCTGTTTCTTCCTACCTGGGGGGGAGAAGCAGTTTGACGTGAGTGTATTTCATTAATCACTAGATCACCAAGATTATGTACCACACACAGTCCTTTGTTCTCAGTGAACGTTTCGTTTTTTCTTTTTCTTTTTTAAATGAGCAGGAGAACATCGGCCTGCTGTTTTCCTGCTCCCAGGTGTTTTCTTATACAGGCTTTACAGATGGGTCAGTAATTGCATTTGTCATGTTGGGTTTATCATAACATGGAGTCTGGCTGTTGCTGTCACTGCCTGATTTATGACTCCTGGCTCGGTGGGTCTCTTAGATCCTCTTCTAACATTTGCTCAACAGGCTTTAAATGTTTCCTGTTGTGAGATGAAAGCCATGCTAACACACTGAGGCCACCGTCTCTCACTGTTGCTTTTCTGTCACTGGTCTGGCTTTGGGTATATAACGCCAGTCTCATCCCATCGCCAAAGACCTACCAAATACAGAAGTACAGAGTCATCGAAGAAAAGAGATGCTGGCTGACTGCAGGATTTACCATTGAACATGTCGGTGTTTATTTGCATGGACCATTTGCAGGTTTTTTGTGCACGGGCTGATGGTAACGCAGTAGCAGAACCATATCAGTTTATCTCTTGTGAGACAATTGGTAACAACAAGATCATTGTCTCTGTTTCCTGATGCATTTCTGATTGAGTGAAGTGAACTGTATTGTCAGATTGTACTGTTTTCTGTCACGATAAGAAAATCAGGCCCTTGTGGCTATTGTTGTTTGCCGTGAAACATGTCTTTAATTTTTCCGTTTGAATTAAGTCCTTCACTACAGATAAATCTCTCAAAAGAAAGTTTGGGGCTCAGTTCTTTCCCTCAGTGAGATGCAGTGATTCTGATATCATGCTATTACACCCACATACAGTCTATTGAACACAGATTCTGATTATGGAGCAACACACAGAGGACTGGGAGTGTGTGTTTGGTAAAGACAGACGGCCCGATTCTTTGTCATTTCTGAGAAATCTCTCCGTCAAGAGACAAAGCTGAGAATGTAAGTTATGGAATAATAAGTAGATCCTTCGGAAAGCTGAATACGCCATGAAAGAGTTTCAGTGTAAGGAAATGTTAAAGCTTATTTTTCTGATTAAATGTATTTCTTTTTCTGATTCACGGAAGAAATGGGTGATGCACAAAGGCATGGCGGTTAGTGAGAAGGTCATGGGTTCAGATCTGGGCTTGGTCTTTCTTTGTGGAGGTTGCATGTTCTCCTTGTGCTTGCATTGGTTTCCTCTAGATACTCTGATTTCTTCCCACAGTCCGAAAACATCAGGTTAACTGATGAGCCTGAATTGTCCCTAGATGTGACTGTGAATGTGTGTGTTTCCCTGTGGCTGACTCACTCCACCTGGAATAAGTTGTAGTATTTGTCAACATCCTGTTTATTTCCCTTATAAAAGGTTAAAAAATAACTGAATAAACATTTGTGGGATGGGCAGCAGACCTGAGTATATAGGTCGCACTTTCTTCTCACTGCTAAAAAGCTTATGTAATTGACATTAGATTTATCACAAGAAGTACTGTGCTAAAAATAAATAATTTACCAAACGAACATTTTCTTACTTCAGTTTATGTTAAAAATATTATGATTACAACGTTTTGCCTTTGGATTGTGTGCTGTTGTACTTATTGTGACTCATATCACTGTTTGTCACCTTTATTAAAGCTCTCTTTTCTGTGCCTCTGTTTGTTTACCCTTTTCCATCCACTCTTTCTTTTTATAGAGCAAGGCATGGCTGGGAAGCCTTTCCGGGCTACCTATATCTGGACCAGCATCATTTCCAATCTCCACACCCATGTGGAGGTCAAGCGACGGCGCCACAACCTGAAGTCCTACCAGGACTGCTTCCTGGGCTCAGAGGCTGTGGATGTGGTGCTGGCGCATATCACCCTGAACCGGTTCTTTGGCGATGAGGCAGTGCCGCGCTACAAGGCTGTCCGTCTCTGTCAGGCCCTCATGGACTCCAGGGTATTTGAGCCAGTGGGAATTAAGGTGTTTGGGAAGGAAAAGAAGAAAGCCTCATTTGAAGACAGCAGCTGCAGTTTGTACAGGTTTCTGAGTCCAGCCGCCAGCTCCTCATCACCGCTGACAAACTCCCACTCCACTAGTACTATTGAGAGCGGCTATGACTCACCAAGCATGAACAGGAACAAGAGCAGCTACAGTCCATCACGTGAAAGGTACAGACTCATGTCACAACATCTTCAGGTCCAGCTTTTGATTTGCTTTGTTCTCCCCTCTCCTCATAGCCGGAGCTAATCCTCGATCCAGTATGGCTTTAGATCTCCTGCCTATGAGAACTGCTGATGCATTAAATGGAACTTTTCAAGTCCCATCGTGCGCTCACGTCTTGATAAAGGCCCCTGTCAAATTCAACTGTTGACTTTCAATCAATTTCACCCCGTGAGTTTTTTTTTTTGTGTGTGACCATGATAAAAACCTAAATGCAGCATTTTAAGAAATATGAAACTGTTAAAAGGAAATGGTTTCTCATGTTTCATGTTTCCATTTCTATACATGGCCCATTAGAAGCTACAGAAAACGGCACATTTAAGATGGTACAAGGAATATATAGAGCGAAAACAGTTTTTTCTTTTCTCAGCCGGTAACAAATATACATACCAACATTTACATGTTAAAAAAAAAACTGCTACAGTATCGCTCTGTGAGTTGCAGTAACTTGTCTAGTTAGGTTAAAGTGAAGACTTAAAGTTGAAGCTGATTTAGTTTAAGAATTTAAGCCAACATACAGACAGCTTAGCAGAAAGCCTCTTGTCAATACACACCTTTACATTAAATTATCGTAAGCCTTCAGTGCTGAGGGGACTTGTTCAGGGTGTTTATATGTTGTCTTTTAGACCAATGTTAACCATGACTTGGATAAAAACAACAAAAGATTGAGACGATAAACAGATGTCATCACGTAGCAAGATTAGTTCCTGTACTCTTTTTTTCAAGTCTTTATGCTCAGCTGAAAAAAGTGTGTCTATAGCTTCCTTGTGTCAAACCGCCAAACATGTCAGCTGACTGTCAGCATTGGGAGTCTTCAAAGGAAAAAGACCAACATCCTTTGAATCACAAAATCCCCATCACTTTGAAAAGATGGCATCGATTTTAGAGGTTATTGTTTATCGCATTGCAAAAAGAGGCTGAATGCTTGACACACGAGGCGCCAACACGTGGCCTCAGCAGTTTGTCCCTGCTCTCTTTTCAATCTGATGCTGTGAGACTGTCAGACTGGACCAAAACAGATGTGATGGTTCTGACAGGAGAGAAAACATTCAGAGTCACCATGTGATTTAACTGTTTAATCCAACCGAGTTATTTACAGCGGGAGAGCAATTTATACCAGGCTGAAAGGCTGAATTGTGCATGTGTTTTAATGCTCATCAGAGAGAGCATTGTGGTCAAAATTGGGCAATATTTCTTTTTTATTTTTTTTGTCTTTTTTTTTTTATTGTGAAATGAATGTAATCAACACAGTAGCAAGCTGCGACCGAATCTCAGGTACAAGAAAAACATTGGCGACACGCTGCTGCATCTGTTCTAGCAAAGAGTCTGTTTAAATTTAGTTCAATCATTTCCACTGATTGCTGTTATTATGCCACTCTTCAGAAGACAGGAGCTGAGCTTCCCCCCAAACTCCCCCGTGAAAACAGACAGATCACTGGAGGACGTGCTGAGAAACCTCAACCTCAGCTCAACCATCACCCCTCAGATGATCAACCTCGGCCTCTCGCAGGAGTGTAAGTCACGTTCTGTGTGATGAGACACGAGGGCACAAACGGCAAACAGACGCCCTGTTTTCATGTCTTTGACACTTAAGGTTTTTGTATCTGTGTGTTTTTCACAGTGGTGGATGAAGTCTGGCACCAGCAGGCAGTGTTTAGACTGCTGCAGCTGATAGAGCTCCCCCTGTTGGAGAGCTTGTTAGAGGGCAAGAGTGCTTCACGGGCTCCCCTGCATGGCATGGACAGTGACCCGGACCTGTTGTACACATCAAGCTACCTGGACCGAGAGGTTCTGAAAGCCTTCAGTGAAGCACAGTAAGTGCTCAAGATGCTGCTTGGTTTTTTTTTAATTAGTATTGCACAGTTTTCCTTCACTTGCTGCTCTGCAGAGAATGTTTACTTGTTTGTGTCTGTCATGCTTCGTCATGTAGGTGGCAAGGTTAAATTCTTTTGATTAGTCAATGACAAAAACAAAACAAAACAGCAGTTACATGGAGCAGTGTTAAGTCTTAAAATAATGTCTTGAACTAGAAACATTTTTTAAGAGCTTCAGAGGTTTGGCGGTGCTTTTTACTTAACTTGGTTTGTTTAAAAGTGAAGGTGAAGCTTTTACATAAAGAAAAGCAAAAAACAGTTGACCCGTTCTCAAAATCTAATGAGGATTAATGATACATCTACCACAGGTAATTCTAATATAATTAATTTGGTCTTATTATCTAAAGAGAATCTTCTTGTTGACAATTGTGTGTTTTCATTAGATTTTTTGATGAATTTGAACTTCTACCTGTAATGGTGTATTTCTAAAGATGAATGGATGGAACAGTTTTACAGTGCGATGTTCCACAAAGTGTTTCTAAATCAGCCAAGAAAGATGAATGCACTTGTTGACCACTAGTTATCCGTAATCTACACCTCCTCTCGAACCATTAGTGTTTGTTACATTTTGTTCATTTGCACAATGAAAGGAGCAGCTCTTCAACTTTGCTATGCGATACTATACTATACTATTTTCAATTTCTATTCTATGTGGCTCCATTTTTACAAATCTGTTGACAGTTTTCAAAACCATTATCAACATTATTTGTCCAGATTATCATTTTCATCCCACCTCTCTCTTTCTCCTTACTATTTCATGTTTTTCCCCTCTACACTCATACACTGTGAAACCAGTAAGATTGTCCTGACACGTTCCTTTCTCCTCAGGGCTGATGCGTGGATGTCAGGGGCGGTGGATTGTCTTGAGTTTCTGCCCGACGACCTGGTGGTGGAGGTCAGTCGCGGTTTGGCCGCCTGTGCCGACGACCTGCTCCAGTGTAAGAAGCTGCTCTATCAGGCGCTGGCTCAGCATTATGGACACACACAACAACCGCCTCTGCTCAACAACCACATCTTCGATATCCACTCTGGTATCTCAGAACTACTCGGTAAGAGCTGGCTTTAAAAACATTTTTTTAAATAAATATATATATATTCGCATTAGCGAATGTGACCCACAGTTTAGGTTCCTTGGACTTGTTTTTACTGATGTTTTTGTTTTCTACCGACAGTGAACGGGAAGCAAGAGCAAGCTCTGGAGACGTTACAGCTGAGCCTGAAGCTGCAGGACTCACGCAGCCGGGAGGAGCTGCGTAGGCTTCTGCGATTCATGGCCATTGCAGCCACGCCGCAGGAGATCAAGCTGCACAAAGAGGTCTGTGCGCAATTAGTGCGATGATTCTCATGCATCATGGCCTTAATATTCACTAACACAAGGTGCTTCACTTAGATTGAGAACAGAATGGCGGTGAAAAGGTCTTTCTCAAGTGCCATCGTGTACAGCAGGAGACTCTCCAAAGGAAAGGTGGACTTGATGGTTCTGTTCATGATGGATAACCACTGTGATCTCTTCAAAGTGAGTGGCCCTGATTTCCCTCTTCGCCCGTGTGTGTTCAGTATGACGACATGGCAATCAGCCAAACCGGCAGATTTATAGAAATGCTGGTTATGCAGGTTATTTTGATCACATATTATTGCAGTCTACTTTTTTTTTTTTAAGAGCAGTCAAATACTACCGTTGCATCTCAAGACTTTGACTGTGATGGACATTATTTTCCTCTATGATTTTTTTTTTTCTATTTAGGTGACATAATTATCACAATCAAAATAACATTATTGACACATTTTAGTTTGTATGGTATGACTGTTGAAAGCCGAGGTAAATAGTCAGGATAAACAGAGGCTGCATGGCTTATTTTTCCTCTCTCCTCCACCAGATTCCCGGCTCGTTACACAAGATGGTTAGTGACAGAATAATTAATATAGTAAAGGGGAAGGATCCAGATTTGATAACAGGTTTGGAGATTTTTCTTGTATCTTCTCATTTCTTTTTTTACATTCAGTTCTTGAACTAAAAAAGTGGTGTGACTGCAGATGAGCCCTTGTTTCATTGACCCCCCCCTCCTCTGCCTGTCTTTACTGCAGGGTTAACATACTGCACACGATCAAGTCCTAAGGCCTACTCGGAAAATGCCCAAAAAACTACTAAAGAGGAGCTTTTGTCCTTACTGCAGACGATCCACGAGAACCCCAAACTCTCCACCAAAGAAAAGAGGCGGCTGCTGGGGCAGTTTTATAAAGGTCACCCGGAGATTTTTGTCCAGTACTTTGGAAACAGACTGTCCACTGTTAAGATGTTGCTACAGTAATATTTATTAGTAACCAACATACAAGAAGCAAACGTGTGATATAGCGTGCGAGAATGAGGTTCCGGTTTGAGAGTGAATGTTTATAGTTGTAAATAGCCAGGACTACTGAAAAAGAATGTGAATTTTAAATGTCTTAATAAGCTGCGATATTTAAGAACTGAGTCTTACATGTTTTGTTCAGTGCAGGACACTAACATGTATTGTCCCTGTCAGACTGTTGCTTTCCGAGAAAGACTAAATAAACCCCGGGTTCTTCAGAGGCCTTTCACATTGTCTACAGTGCATCTTGATGGCGTTACAAGTCTGCGGTCGGCATAGAATTATCGGCGTATGGCTTTTCAATAGGCAGATTCTTTGTGCATGTGCAATAGGAACAGTGTTAGTAATAATAATTAAAAAAAAAAAAATGTTCATGTGGTTTCTCATATACAATGTGATGCAGGGCATAACTATGAGTGAGCAACCTTCAAACGGAAATTGGAAATTTAAAAGTCTGATGTTGTACTATAGTAAACAGAAAGAGGCATTCATGAGTCGGCCCTCTGGCTCTTCTCTGCTGGTTGCAGCAACTCAACGAAACAGATGTTGGGAGCGTTTTTCTTTTGCGACGGGAATCTTTTAGCTGCGTTTTAGTGGCATCGTCAGGGTTTGCTTCTAAATGAGGTTTGAATTATCGTTTTAACCATTTGAGGAAATCGCTGTCACATTTCCAGGTTGAACCCAAAAACATCTTGTTTGGGCTTTTCACAAACGTTCTTACATTTACATGGCTGTGTTTCAATGCAACACGTGTAATTGAAAGGAAAAAGCGACCGATGACTCCTGGAAGGGTATGTAGTCTGTTCCCTCCACGCAAGAAGATCTTTGAGGGAATCTCTAATATTGTGCGTCCAGCCTCGACTCAGTGAGGTTTTTTTCAGTTCGATACCAAGTCTCCTTTTAAGCTGAGTGGCATAATTGTGACATCTAATGCTGCTGTATACTACTGAGGTTCCCTGTCAACTATAAAATGTTTTACACCCCGTCTTTCTGTATAATGAAAATAAAAGATAATGAAAAAAAAGAAGTTTTTATTCTTGAGTAGTTTCATTGTTTCTGTTAATTTTTAGTTTGTTATTGGTGCTTTATAAATGGCATGATCAGTAAATTGAAACTAAATCCAAGCAATTAATAACCTGGTAGATTCTCAACAAAGTAACTGAGTAATTAGTTCCTCAGAGCAGCAGTTATTTCCAAATTGAGAAAATATCAAAGTAGATTTCAGAGTAATGTTATATGTCTTTGTTTGTGTTGAAGACTGAGTATGAAGTTAAACATTTTCAGTAATCAACGTTACATTAATCTTTAGGAGTACAGGTAAAAGTCATCCACTGTGAAAATGTGACTATTTGATTTCAAAGTGGCAAAACATTCAGATTTACCAACTTAGTGCCAGTAGTGCCCCCTACTGGTGGTCATAACGACGACAGCCGCTGCGCTTCAAGAGAAGTCCACATATTCATCCATTTTCTATAAAAGTCTAGAGCAGGGGTGTCAAACTCAGATCCAATCCCTAACAGGAAAGACTTCATCTAAAATCATTTTAAAGTCAATTAAAGGAAACGTAGTTTCTTGAATTTCTTTCCACTTTTATTGAGGAGTTTTAGTTCCTTCAGTTATCTAAAAAAACAAACAGGACAAAAGAACAAAACCCAAAAAAAACAACCGTGCGTCCATTTGTGATTTGTGGAACACAAGGCCAAAACTGAGCTGTATGCCAAAATCAGGGGCTGAACTTAAAAAGATTTACAGAATATTGTTCAGTTTTTAAAAATAAAAACTGTTGACAAAGTAAAATGCACAAAAACAGTCGGGTGTGCATAAGGTACGTACATCTGGGTGACCGTGTGTGTGTGTGTGTTTGCTTGTTTTCTGTACAGAGACGAAAAATGATCACCTGTTCAAGTTACATTCTCAAAGCCTTTACTGTGTTGGTTGTTTTATCGGATCCTCTTCTGTTGGCGCGATCGGTAGATGTCGTGTATTGGCGGAGCCACGGCTCCTTTGTCGTCCTCCTCGTCCGAGTCCGCATTGGGTCTCTTGAGTGACTTGGCAACGGCGTGGTTCTCCATGGATCCGTTGCCCTCCCCTCCGACATCCGGCTGTCTGCCAGTGATCAGCTCCACGGCGGCGTCGACAGCTACACAGAGGAAATATGTCAGCAACGTATTCCGACAGTGGAACGACATTTTACTACACCATATCATGACAGCTATCATTCAGAAGTGTCTTGCTGGTCACTGATGACTGACGCTTCCATCACCACGGCCGCGTCTCGCTCTCCCCGTCTAAAAATGAAACGCTTCCCGATTCAGCTGAAGTGCTGACAAAAGCAACTTACTCTCAGGAAGTGTGCATCGCCTGAACGTCTCCATGAGCTCATCCACTTGAACAAAGGGACCCTGCAGCAAGAGACAATCACAGACTCCTTGAGTCCCGGCACGGGGGTGGGGGGTGGAAACAGCTGCGGACGCTTCTTCTTCATGGCCAATCAATAAGAGGTTGATCGCATTAAGCTGCTGATACTCACAGTGAAGCACGTAGGCGGAGGCAGCAGCTTCATTAGAATAACAGCAGCGGGGGGGACTGGGAAAACTCCACCGGGGACGGGGTGTAAACCTGGAGCTGTGGGGAATACAACAGATCTGTGTCAGCGGAAAATGCTTCTGTATCTCCTGATCAGAAACCAAAGGAAAAGATCAGAGATAAAAGGATCATGTGGACAGACGCAGTTAAATCACACAGCAAAAGGAGCATGTGAGCACAGTGCAGACCTATGAAACAATCAAAGATCTTTATCCTCTATAGTGGAATCACTCAAATATAAAAAGAATTTACTTGTTGTTGTTTTTTTGCTGTAATTCAAAACTCTCAAGTCAGTATTAATATTCACAATTGCAGAATTAAATCTTGTGTACTGACTACTGAAACTGACACAATTTACCATTTCTAGTTTTAGAAAAACTTGA
The DNA here is from genome assembly GCF_963383615.2 of Lipophrys pholis. Classification (NCBI taxonomy): domain Eukaryota; kingdom Metazoa; phylum Chordata; class Actinopteri; order Blenniiformes; family Blenniidae; genus Lipophrys; species Lipophrys pholis. The sequence goes on along the minus strand of NC_137636.1, from coordinate 17,373,976 downwards.
CAAACTTTACGACGACAATCCTGAGTTTCCTGATTCTGACTACGTACGCGCGAGGTGACGAGGCTGGAACGGGATCATCTGATTGGTGTCTGGCTTTGGGTACTCGGGTTTACGGTCAGCCTCGTCCTTTGATGTTGGCACAGAGGGAGCCACCACGGTCTCTGGAAGTAGTGCTGCCAGTTTGGCACGGGACACATCCTGCAGAAACAGAGCAAGTACATGTTAAACATCAGTTGACGTCAAGAAGAGAAACGGGAGCCCACAAAGGAGAAAATCCACACCTTGTACCCAAGAGCCTTCAGCTCACTAGCGGAGCAGGGATACAGGTCCATGAACTTGTATCTGTCTACGAGTAAGGCTGTCTCTTTGCCTTCATACTCGTCCTTGAAGGCAGTAAAACGCCGGCGCTCCACTTTCAGAATACTGGCCAGGTCTCCGATGTTACTCTCAAAGGCCAGGAACCGAGCCCAGATCTCACTGAGGAGGAAGAGTCAACAAAAATGTCACCAAGACCATCGCTTGTGCGATGCACGCAATCACAAGAAGCGCCGAATGACGAGCCGACATTACCCCGACTTTTCTGGTGATAGGCTTCCTGAGGTGAGGACACGTTCAAACAGAACTCTAGTGTTGTTGTCCTCTGAGGAGCAAAACACAAAAACAATGTTAAACCGTGTTTGACTGACCTCCATCACGTGTCTTTAAATTTAGGATACAAAGACATCACTATTTTAGTTGATTTTGCATGCAATATAAATAACAGCACAGATTTACATACCATTGAGGTGTGAGAGGTAATCGATGTACGCAAGTATGTACTCTGGAATGTCGCCGTATTTCTTCAATCCAAGCTCGAAAATCTTAAAGGCCACTGATTTATCCTGTTGGCAAAAAAATAGAAAAAGGACACACAAGCTCCTGAGGAATTCAATAGTAGAGAGAATGTCTCAGTATTGAGATCGACGCATTGTGCAAACATTAAACTAGTGGGTTTGGACCTTAAAGGTGGAACAGGAGTGAAGTTTATTTATTTTTTAACCAGATTACTATTTATTTCATTGTGTGCTTTAAAGAAAATAAATATAATCGTAATAAAAAAATAACACTTAAAATTGAGATTTTGAAGATAGCAAGTGTAAAGGAGCCGTTACCTTGCTGCAGTAGTACTCCATCAGTGCTGCAGTCACGTACACATGGTGACGTGTGCGTAGATCCTCGCGGGCCTTTTTGAAGATGGTGCGGCCCGATTTGATGCCCTCTGCCCTCCGGGCGAACTTCATGTACTGGATGTAGACCAGCGTGGGGTCGATGTCCTCAATGGCCAGCAGCTTGTTATAGATGCTGTGGACCTTCTCGTACTTCATGCGGCTCTGTGGGGACAGGAGACGACACGTGCTGGTGGGTACTGGCGTTCCTTACTGCCTGAGTTAGATAATGCTGGAACACCCAAAAAAACCAAATACTCACTTCTTCATAGTCAGCAAATGAGAAGTACAGAAGCATGTTCTTTTTCAGGAGAGTCCCGATGGCACGTTCGTATATGTTTGCTGCCTCATCACTAAACAGTTTGGAATTATTCATGTCCTAAATGAGAGAGAAGTACAGCAATACATTTTCAGAGTCAGTAGAAAGTCAGACTTTACAGTCGATTTATTCAAAATGAAATGACTGGTTGTATCTCTTACCCCTTTTTCTGCCAGTAGTTTGCTGGACTGCTCCAGATACTGGGCTGCTTCATACCATATGTCAGGATGATGGCCCAGCACCAGCAGGCACTGCTCATAGGCAAACATCACTGCAACCCACAACACAACAGTTAACTACAGCGTCTAGTCACAATATTGAGTCACTTAATCTAAAACAATCTTTGATGTTCACACACGTGAGTTTCTGTTAGAAAAGTGAAGGGATCACAAAGGCCAGAGGAAAAAGCCCGGCACTCTCATTTCTAACACTACCAAACTGTACATTTCTGCCCCCTAGTGGCTACATGCAGAGAGAAATATTCATCCAATATTCACAGGAATATTATAAACTAAATTAGAACACTCATAACATACACTCAAACGTTTCAAGCTTCTTCTTTTTCTTTTTAATTGATTGGGATGATTATGGTCACTTGTTGTTTTCTAAATAAAACAAAAAGGCCGAGAATGGTTCAGATGTGTGCAAAAAATCTTCAATGTCAGATTTACTGTTTGAAAGTAGGGTGTGAAAGATGAACAAAATCCAATGAATCCCAATGATTTGTGATGCACTTATAAATCCCTTTAAAGTGACATGCCAGTACAATTAAAGTCCTCAAATAGAAACATGATTCCAAAGTCACGGTGCTGTATATCTCGGCTACAAGTGGTCACCTCTCTTTGTGATGAGGGTCTGGTCTTCTGTGCGCAGTGGGTTGCTTTTCTCCCACTGGATGTACTTCTTCCACATCTCTACTTGCTGTGCCTCCTGAGGGGAGTTCTGGGGAGGGACTGAGGGCGCATTCCTGTCCAGCCCTTTCATCACAGTCTCATACTCCTGAATTATGCCAAACGCGAGCCAGTATGCAGAATTTGAGGAAAACAGTTCATATCAGATGGACTGAAGACAGGTCGGTACGTGCTCGTGACATTTCGTTCTGTTTCAGTATCTCACCTTAGCGACCCTCCTGGCATTCATGTAGTCTCGACTCCGATCCTCAATCATCTTTTTGGCTAAATGCACATTGATTCCCTTTAATCCAAAAGGAAAAGTCAATTTCTTTCCAGTGCTGGTACATTTGAGAAGTTAAAACAACACAGTGAGAGCAAACAGAAGAAAAATATAAGTGTGGGTGGATCACTCACCTCTTCATATTTGCTGTAATCTCTCCAGAGCTGCTCGATGTTGATCATGGGGTTCACGCAGCCTCGCTGATAAACCCTACGAACTGCAGTGATCCTCTGGTTCTCTGCATACGAGCCCACCGCCTCGCTGATCAAACAGCAACACACAAGAGTCAGTGGAAGATCTCCGGGCATTGAATCAGGAGGGCTCACAACATCACAGGGGAAACACTTACACTCCTTTGAGGAAGTTGATGTAGTCCACCCAAATCTGTCAAAGAGGAATGAACATCAGTGAGGCGACAGTAGCTACCAACGGCGCATATTCACTGGCACAGCTGAGCAGATTGCATGTGTGTACCTGATAAGACATAATTTCCATGCCGATTTTATCCAGAGCAAAGTCGTACGCCTGGGCCATCTTCTCTCTGCAGAAAGAAAAATGAAAGAAATGGAGGACATAACAAATGGATTTCACAGCAAAGTATAAAAACACGCCTCATGTGAGAATGTTGCCTTACTTGTAGCTGGGAAGCTTCCCTTTGGTTTCTCGGACATATGAGAGGTAGCATTTCCACAGGTCAATGTGCAAGACTTTCATTAGACATCTCTGAAACAACTGTGTGAGCAGAAAGATGTGAGGTAAACAACGAGAGTACATTTCTTAAGGCTCATGTCCATTTTGGGGATGTTCCTGTAATAAACCCATGTTCAAACTGATATAAAAATGTGGTCGTTTATGCCATGTTGTGGGATTACCAGCCACATGGAGACAAGCCAGCAAAGCCCGATTTAAAAAGGGGTGTGGGGGGGGATTCCAGCTTCCATCCAGCACAACACTTTAGGCATTCTGCTCGTGGCCTACTTATCAGTGAGCTCCTCCAAACTCAAGAGAAAACACTCCAAACTGCTTTGAATCAGGCAAGATGTGTTGAACTCGGACAAATTCTGAACAAAGTAGACATTTAGCAAAAGTCTTGTAGGATTTATTGGTAATAATGAAAACAATAGAGGGGAGAAAAACAACGCAGAGGTGAAAAATGTAATCGTCTAAGATAAAACAATGATTTAGGTTACACTTATGTCATCAGTCAGAGCAGACACATATAGGTACTTTTTGCCATTATAAAAACAATCAAGACCAAGGCAGAACAAAATGCAGGTTTGTAATAAAAATCTGGTACAACTTTTCATTCGTACTGAAAAATGAAAAAACACCATCTTCTGTCAGCTTGGTAAAACCAAAATGTTCACTTGGAACACGTGGTTACGGTTCTGTCAGTTTCCACGAGTGCGATGGACACTTACCTTTTCTACCTTGTCATAGTTTTTAGCTTTGATCTGCAAATGAGAGTGTAAATGCAATGTTAATACAAATTTCTCCTCTGCTCAAGAGGCTTTTACAGGAAGCATGCACTCATGCAAATGTTACCAGTCCAACACGCTTACACACACACACACACACACACCCAGAGGATCAACAAAGTGAAATTCACACAAGAATGACAAATTACTTTTGAAAAGGGGTTTATTTACTTTATATTTGTGCCACAGAACCCACAACAGATAATGCAGAATTAGAATATTAATTAAAAAATAAAAAAAATGCTGAAAAGAGCCTGAAAAGCAGTCGTGTTGTTTTCAACATCACTTTACTTTCACTGTCTCACTGGTGTGTTTCTGGGAGGAAACCGGTTACAGCAGTGGACTTAATGTTGCGTTAATGAGGCCGTTACTTGCTCTGCAGACCTGCTTTATCTCTCCATTATCATTAGTGTGCTTTGGAAAAAACAAGAAATATGCTAAACATGCCTTGTTGTGACAAAAAGCAGTAGTTAGCTGGGAAATATCCCCTACAGACTGAGAAAGGAATGCTGGGATGCAAGATGATAGTTATCTGGGACCTAATAAGGAAGAGGTTAGAGAGTAGGAAGACAGTCTTTTTGGAGAAAATGACACGACAATTTCTACCCAAAACAGGCCTGTCTAAGGAATTTAGACTGAACTTTGTTGATGATTTATTCACAAAGACAAATACTGACTTAATCCGAGCCTGTCCAGCTAGTTCATTGTAAATCTTAATGATTTAATCAGGGGTTGCGAGGCTTTAAAGGCTAAAATATTATTTAACACAAACAATGAACCCTTCCTACTATATAGCATATTCAATTTACATGGTACAGCTTTTCGCTGTTAAATCATGTTGATTTTAAATAAAGCAATTGGAAATCAATTGAATTAAAAAGATAACCGTTTAGAGAACAGACTTTTTAAATGAAAATGTACAGTGAAGACAGAATCAATTATCTTACATGTTCTGTTCGACTGAAAATCAGCCGGTTTAGGTCATAAAAATACAATCTAAGTTTGTCTAAATAGTAAATTTAAGGTTTCAAAGTTTCAGATATTACACATTAACAGGGTCATTTCAAAATACATTTACTTAAAGGAAAAAAAAAATGTTTTTATGTAGTTTAATAAAATAAATCAGCCTAATTTCCCATGTAAAGATTCAAATTGATCAGAAATATAAACACACATTTTCATAATGTTTTAACGACTCTCCCCTGGTTGACTCACAAACCACATCTTTCAGATTGGACTGAGCACTTTTGAACATCACCTAATTAATGAAAAAAAAAATATTATATATATATATATATATATATATTTTTTTTTTAAAGTTACTGAAGTGAATTTACTCAAAATATCTGCAACAGATCATCATTTAAGCACTTTCAACTTGGAGAAGAAATTTAGGCAGTTACACATTCGGCAGGACGATGTATGGAACACTAGAGACGGAAACTCTTAGGGTCAGGGGGACGTATTAGGAATAAATAATGTCAAAAAGACGTGAGGGAAAGGAAAAACTATGAATGACTTTATTAAAGTGTTAGTGTGATGGAGATGAATGAGGGCAACACTTGCAGACTATAAAGAAAGACTTAAGAGTTAAGCTGATTATTGCCTACAGTTCCTAACTGCTCGTAATGACTAAATCTCCTGTCAAGCGCACGAGAACCAAGAAATAGTTAAGACACATCATGCAACGTGTGCGGCGATCAAGTTGTGACGTACATAAAGACTCACACACCTCCAGAATCCCAGTGTTTCTTAAATCAGCACATAAGGAAACACGTTTTGACATTTCTTAAGTCTCTGGGGTCATAGTTTAACTGAAGTTCAACACAGTATTTTAACCATTAATCCAAGAAAACTACTTTCAAAAAGCATGAGCAAAGTCTCCTGAAGCCGTTTGCCCTCAACGGGGTCCTTCAGTTATCTGCACGCACCAATTAATAACCCCGAGGGCTCAAGCTGGGAGCTGCTGGCCTTCGCTAAAAGCAACATCCGTTATAGTCAGCTGGGTATTTCAATGAAGGAATTGGGCGAATAAAAGCTAAGTGAATTCTACAAATGGGCCTTAAAAAGTGTGAATGATGAAAGAGCTGTAGTGAGTTGCATGGTGGGCAATTTGTTTGTCACACACACACTAACAGAAAACACACTTGGCTGATATGTGGATGGAAATTCACATTTGTCTGTATTTCTCCAGTGAACTATTGATTCTTCTTGGTGAGAAACTATCGTGGAAGGCCGGGTCATGGGCTTAACTCCGTTCTGCTCAATGCAAATGTGACATTTGTTTTAAAAAAAGGGAAAAAAAAAGAAAAAACACCATGTGGTTCAGATAAGCTCGTTTCTGCTCTGCATCAGTCAAAGTTGCAATTCATTGCATGTTTTGACTGATAATAGGACATTTCAAATTTATCTCCCAACACCAGCGACAGGGACACCCACAACCATGAGCTATGTACGCTGGAAAAAATAAGGCTTGCACTTTCAAAAAGCAAATCACTTGCATTGCATGCATTATATGGACATTTTTGTTATTCCTAATCTCTCACTGAGCCCACAGGCCAGTCAGACGGCCGCATGTGGCTCGTGGGCCATTATTGGCCAGGTCTGCTGAGTGACCGTCCATACTTACCACGGGGGAGGAGGTTTTATATAATGATAGCAAGCCGAGTTAGTAAAACATGCTTTGGACTACTGTATAATGCTTTAACAGTGATTTTTCTTTTTCTTTTTCTAAAGCAAAAGTTTAGGTATCCAGTTGGTCTTTTCTGCAAATGGTAACCTCAAAGCAAAAACCTCAGATTGGTAGTTTGGGTTTAACTGACTACTGAAAGACAGCCTCTTTAAAAAATAAAAGGCTGACAGGATATTGGAGGGGAAAAAAAAAAAAAAAAAAAAAAAAAAAAAAAGAGTTGGAATTTTGATTGTAGGGAAGCTGACTCAGTAGAACAAATATAGGAAATAACCAGACTAATGTTACATATTTACTCACAAATGACCATCCCCGGAGTTGTTTTCCCTAATTAGCTTTGAGAATTTGTAGTTGTTTTTCTTAGCCGTTACAAATAATTACAAGTTGGTGGTTTTGGTTGTATGCTAGTCATGTGCTTGTATCTGTATTTTTCTTTATTTTGCACTGTTTGAAACTTTGGAATCTTAATTACAAATAGATCCCACTATGTAAGGGTTTAATCTATTCTACATTCTACCTCTCCTCCCATGAACAGAATTCTCAGATTTCAACAATTAAGGATTCAATATTTAAAAGGTAACTATGTGCGCTATATGTATTGCATTCTGGCATTCAGTGTGTAAACGATTCAATAACTAGTCTGCTGACAGCTTTAAAAAAAAAGTTTCAGGTGTATTTCAGGGCGAATAATTGGAAAGATCTCGACTTGCACGAGGCAAAATTACTAGTTTCCAACCAAAGTTATTGACTGTTATTCACATTTAATCCTCTTCCAAAGAGATGACCGTTATCGCTCCACTTTACTTCATTCATCTGATACTTATTAGGGGAAGAACTGCATAGCGCAAACTGACTAAATTGTATTTTTTTTTAGTAGTTTGGCTTTATTAGGTAGCAGATTATGGAATCATGTGAAATCCCTGCAGTTTTAGCCTGATGAGCCTACGTATAGTACATACCATTTTAGAACGCAAAAAAACTCCTCCACAACCAGCTACTACAAGTTCAAGATACAATCTGCAGTTAATATTTAATTGGCAGCATTGAGGTCACCATTTCCCAGAAATACACCCTGGCCCCTCCACTCGATACCTCTGTGAAGGTTCTGTCAATGTAGTTCAGATCAGGGAGTGGGAGTGGTTTGCAGAAGAGGTGGGCATCAGGAATTGCTCGGGCTAGTGGGTGGGGGTGGGGGCATAGACATAAATATATAAATGTGCAAGGGAAAGTACAGTAATCACCCTATTAGTATCAGTAGCCTGTTGATGTCATCAAGGTTCGTATTGTCTCCAGGGAAAGAATGGGCCACACAAACAAAATACTTTGTTTATAAAGTCATCCAAAAGAAATGACACAGGAGGCAATAAATTGACACGACAAGTGAATAAAAGGATAATGCACTCCAATACTATTAAAATAGTTTTAATACTGTTGCAGACCAAACATGCAACAAATGCACTTTACCCCCGTTTAAAAAAGAAAAAGAAAAAAAAAACGACGCAGAGAATATCGTTTTTGAAATCCTGGGAACATGAGAAATATTTGGTAAAAAAGTAAGAAGTTTAGAGCTATTTTCCCCTTTGCTTGGCTTCAAAGACACAATTCTTAAAAAAATTAATAAATAAAACGGACAAAAGCTGGATACACTGCGTCCAAAAGTTCTACATAAACTTTTTTTTACTGCCGTTTTAAATGACTTTATTCAATAAGCTACTAATATTGTTCGACTAAAAATACGGAGAAGCGACAGTAACCAGGCTCTGTAGTGCAACAAAAGAATTGTGCCTTTAAACGTCACTGAGATAAACAATTTGGTTGTGTGAAATTCACATTGTTGATCATGTTAGAAAAAACCCAGCCATGCACACTGAAGAAAAGAAAACGTATTAACCTCGGCTTCAATGAAAAGCTTCCAGAATCTGCCGGAACTTGGGAATTGCGAGACAAGTCGTTCATATGTCTTCCTCGCTTTATCTATGGGTTGGTTCTAAAGAAGGAGAACGCATTTACATTGAAAACTATTCAACAGCTAAAATTAAAGAAAAGCAGTGATGTCAATCATGTTGAGGGGTAGAAACAATGTAAAAGATGTTTTTAAACAAAAGAGTAACTCGTGATTCCCCTCCCCAGCCACCCTTATTCCCAGATTCCTTAACCCCAGGAATACAACTCTGTGTCACTAAACCTGTGCTTCTCGAATCAGAATGCTCCAAGCGTCAAGGTCATATGGGTTTTCTTCCAACTTCTTCTCTGCCTTCTTCACCTTCTCGGGGATGTACTCGGCTGCTGCCTGCAACACAACACAACAGAACAAAATGCTTGATCTCTTTGGAAATACAATGTGATGGCGACTACGAAGGCCCAGGGTGGGAGAGGGCCAACAGGGGACTGAACAGAGACAAAAGGCATGGGTGGATCATTCATTACTGGACCTTGGAAACACGTTGATCCGATCGTACTAGAATAAGAAACACGAGACGAACAGTAATGGCAAATCAAGTTATCGACTGCTAAACACTGATCTCGATAACTTGGCTTAAATCAGCTTGTGCATTTGAAAAAAATTCAACTCAAGGAAATCAATATGAAAGCACGTAACAATCATGTTCTGATATTGCGAAAACGTCCAATTAACCGTGAGTGTTAAAACTCGCGTTAAGTAGCAACAATGCTAGGCGTGCTACATGCTAACGTTAAAGCTGCACGGCAAGAAAACTCAAGTGACTGCATCAACACGACCTCGGTTAACATCGCGGAGGAAAAGGTCGACGCTGAATGCACATTGAAGAAGAAGTTCAAAGTTTGTGATATTATCCGATTGAAAACAAACGTCGGAACACGCCAACGTATGGGTCCGTGGACTAGCTAGCCACGCAGTGGAGGTGCATGTAGCTACCTGGTCGGCTGCTCCCTCGGTCGTCATGGCTGGACGAGTGATCTGGGTAACAAACGCGTTACCGACTGGATTAATGTGTGAATACAAACGTAGTGGCGCGTTTTACAAAATACTAAATAATCGGCATAGCTTCACAAGAGGTCGATCGCGCAGCGCAACAACCACTCGCGGTTAAAACGGGCTCGATGTCTTAAAATGGCGTGAACCATCCGGCGGTTCCGCCAGCAGCAACACTTCCGGTACGGCCCTTCAAAACAAGCGCAATTACCAATCGCACTTCCGGTACGGGCTTTCAAAGTAAAGTTCGGTGCCCAGGACACAAACAAGTCAAACGTAAACAAGAGTGCAAACTTTTAGTTGCCCTTAACTTTCCACCTCTGGTTAAATGTCATTTATAATACTAAAACATATGATGATTGGTCATCCCTCAAAGGGGAACTCTTGAATGTTACAACAGCAAGTGTTCCTGAAGAAAGAGGAAGCATAAGAGATTTTATTGCACATGAAATAAATGGAGTTGAGTACAGAGGAAGACAAAAGACCTAAGAAATGTCACGTAGGCATGTAGACTTGAGTTTTCTATAGCAGCTAAATGTGGCTTGATGCTGTTGTATACTCCGTATATATATATATATATATATATATATATATATATATATATATATATATATATATATATATATATATATATATATATATATATATATATATATATATATATATATATATATATATATATATATATATATATATATATATATATATATATATATATACATACATACATATATACATATATACACACACACACAGTATATATGTGTCCTTCCAGGTGATTCAATTAATAGCAGATTTATTTTCTTATCTAGCTCAATGGTGACTTCTCGCTCTGAACATTGAAATTTACTCGGATAATCTCTATTACTTATTAATGTATGTGAGCCTTTATTCCTCTCATGCAAAGAAACAGCCCCGATGATATCAATTGTTTTCTAAAATCCTGAACTATCTCTTGACAAAAACGCAACAAGAGCTGGTTATGTCGGACCCAATGATATTCGCCTCGTGGCCGGTAGGGGGAGACACGCGACGGTCACCAGGAGCGCGCGCTTGCATGTGTCTGGTCAGCCACCCAAACAGACCAGAGCAAATAAACGCAGAGCAGTGAGCCACTGACCAGTAAACAAAGATCTCTTTAGCACAATTAAAAAGTTTTACAATAATTTATCCAGTCTACGTGAACAGTATGCGTCCTTAATCTACACGCAAACATCAAAAATATTGAGTGTGGATTGTGTCAGTAGACCAAAACCTTGTGGAGGAAAAAAAAAATGGAGGAAACAAAGTCAAGCACGAAGTTACTTTGCTTCTGATGTTATATTGCGTGAGACAGAAGGGGATCAATACACTGGCCCCATGATGTATCCTTCCCGATAAGCTAAATATGGTAAATGCATGTGTGTCACTCGAGTTCCCCTGCTCCCGCAACAGTTGTGTTTGCTGATGATAAATCAAGTTGGACAAGAGGTATCCACACCTGTTGTCCAGCTGACCAAGCCGAGTGGTTTGTTGTCTGAAACTGGGGTGGGGACAGATAAGGACTGACAAAGGCAAATGTCTTTTCGCGGATTAGATTACAGCCTGCCTTCTCAGACACTGGGGGTTTAGAAGCAGCTTTTTTTGTCAGCTTGAGGCAGACTGACCATCTGAGCAGTCTAGTCTATGCAAGAAAAGAGTAATGGGAAGCAAAAACAAATAATAAAAGCAATAATATTTGGGAAACATACTCCAGAAAAATACTTCACAAACTATTTTTGGACATCCCTTTTTAATGTGATTATACTTTTGTTACCATCTGAGCATGTATAAACACTTGAAGGCACTAAAACAAACCACTTTACAAGTAAATAAATAAATCCATCTGTGAAAACAATGTTGACAATGTGGAGACTGTAGTTCTGTCAGTTCATCCATGTGATCACTACAGTCCATTTATTGCTAAAAAAAATTTGATTTCAAAACACTTTGCGCTTCAGGTTTTTATTCACCACCTTTCTTAACTATTTTACTTATTTGAAATCTGAACCAATCTTGTGATTGTGATAAATATTGTTTCATTTTACAAATGATATTATTTTTCATCTTTTGGTACATACAAAATATGCTAGAAACAAGGACAAATATTTAAGAAGACATTATAGCAAAAAAATCGTATTACACATATATTATTTCACAAACAGCATTGTAGGATCCTCTCTACGATGACTAGTTTCCTCCAATGGTTTGAAAGCATGCATGAGAGGTTAACTGGTGACCCTATGGGTGTGTATGTGACTGTATGTGGTTGTCTGTCTCTGTGTTTGTCCTGTCCAGGGTGTATCCGGCTCTCACCCACAGTGAGCCGGGAATGGCTTGTATAGCAGCAAGTATAAAAGATGGACGGATGGGTGCTTTGTCTATGAATTAGATTTTATTCTGTGAAAAGTAGGCAAAAGCATCTCTTTCCATCATAAAGGTTGCAGAATTGCAGACCTCTGTGATGGGGTGTGAGGGTCCCAGGAATGAGGCTGAGAGGTGTGGTGTTGTGAGATAGTTTTCAATTAAACACCCTGATGACTTGCATTAAGAATGTTTTGAGTATACAAAATAGGTCTCGAGGTAATTGTGCAACACACACCTCATTTGGTGTTGTCGTTGTCATGAATAAACAGTGTGGTGTACTGTCGAGCTGTAGCTGTCATACATAAACAGTATGATGTACTTTAGAGTTGTAGCTGTCTTGAATAAACAGTGGACCGTAGAGTTGTAGCCGCCATGGATAAACAGTGTCTGCGCCTCCTCTGAGCGCCCGCACTCTGCTCTGGGATTGATTGGTCTGGTCGGACCGATGGCGTCAGTTCACAAACATTTGCCTTCGGTTGCTGCGAGAGAAAAGGGACATGTTAGAGGCTGGCAGGGCCGCGGCACGGCACGTCTAGACAGGGGAGCAGACACCCTCCCAGAGATGGGCAACACTGCCCAAAGACAAAGGAGAAGAGTGTGAAGAGTGTCGCTCCAACCTGGGCTCGGTGTGGTGGTTCCGGACGCTCGCATGCAAGAGTTATTTCATGTTGAAAATGTGGGAGATGGTGGCGTTACCGAGAGCGATCTCTCCCTTCCTGTCGTCTAGGACAAGATGGCAGCAATGCAGGCGAACTGTACATGCTATGGATTAATAAGTCCATAACATGTTCAGAGAAGCCCTGGATTATATTTATAGTGACTCTATGTGAAGGTAAGCGGTCGAGTGGGTGCGGGTGGCTGAGAAATGAGGGGGGAAATATTTCGATCACACCCTTTTGAAACGAGTCGATGTGGCGTATTACTAAGTCATAACTTAGCTGCAAAGTTAGCTAGCGAGCTTTTTCCGTGTCAACGGTTCAAACGATCGTCCCTATATTTGTTTTCCAGTTCAACATTACTGAAAATGTATTTACTAAACCAAAAAAACCCCGAAAAAAACAAAACCCCAACGTCGTGTTGTGTTAACCGGATACAGAGCGGGTTTAGTTGCGTTGGTGGACATTTTTAGCTCAGCAGTGTTCGGTGTCGGTGTTGCTTCGCTGCCCGTTGATTCTTTCAACTCTTTACCAAAGATTGATAGTTTTCTTAATCTGTTATGAGTTTCCCATTTCCATTTTCACTTGCATTAAATAGACTTTAGTGGTGGATTACTTTTCAGGGTAACACCAGCCACAATTAACCGATCTATTTTAAATTGGCTAAACATTGCTGAGGAAATGTAAAAGATTAACTCTAATCTGAGTTTACAAAATCATGAAGATTTTTTTTTCTCCCCCCCATTGTACAGTGTCACATTTTAGATTTGTAGGCCGTCTCTTATAATGTCACTTGTTAACACAATAGAGTTGGTTGTATGCATAATGATAATTGAAAAAAAATCCGAAAGATCTTTGTGGTACTTTTCAGTAACATTAATGGTTTGTTGATGATTTGGACCAATGTGCTGGTTATTGTCACTTTATTCATATTTGTTTTATTAGAGCAAGGCAGCTGTAAAAACTAATTACCAGTAGTCCTTGTTTGCAGTTTAGCAGGCATAAATAGTTAAAGGCAGGCGTCAGAACCCAGCTCCTGTTTTAAGGGTAGATGTTTTTGTATCTACTTGTCCAGGGCTTAGACTGGAGGCCCCATGACTACAAGCTAAAATTGTGTTATTCTGCAGTATTTATATGTGATAGCTTCAATACTTCAGTTTCTGTTTTCAACAGAACCCATTTATTTGGACAAATATATAAAGGTAATTTATTGTTCACAATACGGCTTTTTTTGTTATGGTTTGTTTTTCTTCTTTTAAATACCAGGAGGATCACTCATTTAAAGAAAACCGTACCAGGCAGACTTAGTTGAAGTCTATAAAAACACTTGGATTCGAAATATATTTTGTTAACTTAACAGTTAAAATTCCATTCTTCTGAGCACGCATTCAAAAATATTCCCGGTAGCGAAGCTCCACCAGTTGCTATCTGCACATACTGAGAACCTTTGAGATGACTGTTAGTACAGTGCAGCATTGTACTGCAGTGTTTGTGTGATTCACTTTGCATGGATACTCCTGTTCACTGTACATTCCCTTGTGCCACGCTCTGTATTTTATCTGTAAAACCGCAATAGCAAGGTTGCTGGTAGTGGGAATGAAAGAGGAAGGCAAGGCCTGTAATAATTGTGCAAACCGTGTTTTACTGTACAGTAATTGTTATTTGTTGTTGTTAAGGAGACATAATGACTACACAGATCTGCCATACTGGGGGCAGGTGGTTGTCTGTGTAACATTGTGGCCAACTTAACGTCTGGTTTTGGAGTGATATTATCTAGAGGTGTGCTTACAGATGGGAGGCAGTGGACAAAACAAAGTCATTGAGAGCTTAGGACCACCATGACAACAAGCTGCTGGGTTGGCTCTTGAATCAATAAATATTTGAGTGGCGAATGAGTTGAATACTCACGTTGACTCACTGCGCATAGTTACCTGTAAGCATTGGACAAACCGGTAAAAGCCTTGGATTTTGATAAGAGGTCAGATGCCTGAGTATAGCGAGGAGTGCGGTTTACCAGTTTCCTTCGCTACCTTGTTTCCGGCGAGTTTAATTAGTGTAACAGTGTGTATGACGTTATGATCGATGATTTGCTGATCGATGTGAACGCTTGTTTGTACGGGTCGGATTTCAGCGTGTGCTGCTCGGTGACAGCTGCTACACGTCTGAAGGACTTTACTGGCTTGTTATTTGAATGCAAAAAGCCTCTCTGTTGTTTTTGAGAGAAAATGTGTGACATTTACCCCTTTGCTCATTAATACAGTACATAATCACATTTTATATTTACACATTTTCATAGAAAATAAAGTTAACCTATATACATCCTGGGCTATTGAAATTCAGCTGTTCTTGGACAGCTGGTATGCATTCATCCACTTGTACATTTTCACATGCTCTGTCGAGACTCAGAATGCAGAAGGTGTGGAGTCCATCTTAGTCAACAGAGTATCTTTAATACTCACCAGTATTAGAGGAAGTAAAACCTCTGTCATCAGCTCTCGTTTTCATTTTTCATTTAAAACTGTTACGCACTGGCTCCTTCTCATAAAAGTTGAGATTATCCATAGTGGAGATATCATGTGAATTTGTGTGTGTGTTTTTTTATTTTTATCTATTATTATTTAATTGTATTATTTTTTTTTAACACCGCTCTCAAACGTGTGCATGTGTCTGTGTGTATATATATATATATATAATATGGTGTGGATGACAGCTCGTTAGTTTGGCATGTCCTGAAGAATTCAAAATATTACCGCCACGAGTCTGTTTATATCTACATACTCGCACTTGAATGAATTCCACCAATAACATTTTGGCAGCGCGCCACTTGTTGTCCATCAGTTCTCGCAGGCTATAGCGGTGTTAGCCTGCTCGGCCTGTTTGGGTTTTATTGAGCATGTGTTTTCTCAAGCTAAACCTTTCTATACACCATCCTGCCAAATACGGTTTCTAATTTCTCTGCTTCGTGGCGCTTGCATCGTGTTCACGGTGAAAGGACTTGTGAATAATTTTTTCAGAAATGATGTCCGTACAGTGTTGATGAAATAAAACAAAGACGTACCTTATTTATTATCATTTGTTAGGTGTATTTTCTTCCATCACCAGAGCAGGATTGCAGTGAGGCACATAGTAAAATACACCTTGGCACAAGTTGTTGTTGCATGTTGCCAGTGTAGAAATCAATGGGAGAAATTCATCCATGTATACAATCACACCTTTCTTCGAGTTCGAGTTAACAAATACTATAACAGGAAAGTTCTGTGAATTGCAGGGGAAAGCAAGAGTACTCACATCACCTGTAAACATAGGAAAATCAGGAAGTTAGTGTATTGTTACCTGCCGGGTTTCATTTGGACTGAAAACATCCCTTTAGAGCCAGTTTGTTGCCTTTAAATATCTTTAAACACACCAAAACCAAATGTCATCACATTCATTTTGTGTATTTCTTTACGTCCAATTCACTCCTCCTGTAGTATCATAGTGTTCTATACTGTACCGAACAGCAGCTAATTTAGGACCGCTCAATGACAGTCATAAGTTCACTGCTAAAATACCATGAGGTCACATGCTTTAGAAAAAAGACGGCCTTTTTATCCAATGACTGTGGAAGATTAGGTTCACGAGACATAGGCGTAGCCCTACAGTGAGCTGTGAGGTTATAGGACCGTGATCTGAGGCAGCAATCTGTGTTTATTACTGAAATGATGGCTGCAGTAAGTGGGGACAAAAGTCTCCTACTCGTTTATTTTTATAGGGCCATGTCAAAACAAAAGTACACTCTATGACTCCACATTTATGAAAAAGTAGAGTGCGTTGGAAGTAGAAAACCATGGTGTTTACTTTTAGATGGGGAAAAAAAAAATATTCATTTGAATGACCAAAGTGATAACTTAATAATTTAGTCACACACTGAATAGTTGTGTAACTTTGTTCACTCTGTCACTTGACATTTGCATTGATATGGTGAACCCGCTGGTGTGGTAAAGCCCACGGGGGCTAAAAAGAAAAATCCATCCAATGTTCTACGCTGGCTTTATCCCGGATAAGCTCAGAGGGGCTGAAGCCAACCGTAACCAACACAGAACAGAAGATTGGGTACACCCTTGCTGGATCACCCTTCCACCATGTACCCCTTTTGTGTTTGTCCTGCTCGCACTGGCTGGTAATCGCCGCCACTCATGTCCAAACCAATAGCCAATTTAGAGTTATCCATTTGCATTGCTTTAGATTGCCGGAGCACGCACGCACACGTCCGAAGAATATGCAAAGTCAAAACAGAAAAGCTTGTTTGGCATTGGAGAATACTATCAATACATTGACAATAGGGGCAAGCTGAGATCTTGGTTTTAGTCCATCCACGAAGCTCTGTATGGGATAGGACAAAGTGAAGACTGTCATTAGGGTATGAAATATTCAGATAGCAATATACTATCCTAAGATGAATCAAACTAAATGCTTTTGTTAATCAGTGACACACTTTTTCAGATTCTTTTGCCCTGAATCTGAGCTACCACACATATGACACATGAAAATCATATGAGCTTTTGATATGGTGTAGAATGGCAAACATTATATTCATAGCTCTCAGTCTAAGTTGCAGTGATTACAGGAACACAGATTCACTTTGAGTGCTGAAGTGGCATAGCCATGACTAGTTTCTAAAGTTACTGACTGCTGGCATGTGCATACAGCACACCTGCCCCATTTGGGGTCCAGTTGCTCCCCATCTGTGATAGGAATACATGTTGGGATAAGCCTGGGGTCTGGGACCCCCTCCTGTGGGGGGGTTTCATCAGAGATCACAGGGGTGGCCCGAGGGTTTGCCTACTCGATGGTGATCAAAATTAGATTACCGCATGTCAAAGAACACTCTCTAATAAGTTAATTATAGAATCTAAAACAGGCACTTTAAATAAAAAATGTTTTTCTGATATTTTCATGCAAACAAAATATACCCCCCCCAAAAAAAAACAACCTAAACAAAACTAATGTTTTTCTAATAATAGTAATTCCCTCCAGGCCAAGGAATGTATGGACAAACATAGTGTTTTACACATTTTGTGCCATTCTTCCTCCATTATATATACAGTACACTGCTTCCCATTTTTGCTTTTGTGTAAGTGTTGAGTCTGGTCTTCTGACCAGAGGCAATGTGGCGGGCTCCACGTTCAACGGGTTATTTCTCCCTACAGTGGAAAAAGATGAGCATTTGTGTCTGTCCTCTCCCTTAACACGATTGTCTTGTGTTAAGCTCTCACGCCTGTTCGTAGCGTTTCTTCTCAAGGCACATTTATTTTGTCACCCAGTGCCACAGTGCCATTTGGCCATTTTGGACAGCTGTCTACTGTTTATCTTCTTTCCATTTTTGGTTGTAAGCAATTACTTAGCAGCTCAGACTTGCTGAAGAAGTTCTGCAGCATTTAAGGATGTATTGCAATGCCACTTGAGGAGCCTCGTTTCCGACGCGGGGAGTATCTAGATTCAGATGGTATTAACAGCCTCAGCTATATTTTTGCCTTTGACATGCCAACAACTGTCTATTTCACATCCTCAGGTTTAATGTCTCTCTTCTCATTGAGTGAGTTTATTTTGCAGCTAAACAAATGAGTCCATTTTTTTGTTTGTTTTGTTGCTTCAACTGGTATTTAAATCTCAAGTGCATCCGCCAGTGTAAATAAAAAACACAGTTTGTCATGAACTCCTTTTTAGATTTCTCCCCTTACGATTTGCAAGCATGCAGTTCTCCTTTTCCGATCATTTAGAAATCTAGAGGTTTGGAAATTGTAGGTGTGAAACATAAATTAAGAGGATATAGTTGTGAACTCCGCTTTGTTTAGATGTGATTGGCAGCTAAGCTCGCACATTGGATTACTAAGGCGCGCACTTGGAAGTGTTGCCATGGGTGTGTCACTTTTACCTTTGCCCAGCTGACTGCGGCTTTGTCTGCATTCTGCAGCTCTGAGCATGCTCGCTCTCTCTTCATAAACTCTCTGCAGGAATGCACACTAATTATGCAACAGTTACTGTTAGCGAACCACACCAGTTTTGCCCTTGTCTGTGTAGGAGGCACTGTTACTCTCGTGACACTAAAGTGGGTGCTTTACAATCACATTATTGATTGTTCCTAGGTTTCAAATCAGAGGCAGATGAAGACAAAGTTGTAGCACAGCTATGTAAAGGCCATGGACAGTGATGTTTGAGCTTTAAAGAGACAGTGGCGAGGGCTGTTGTTATGAGGTTGCAGTGGTGTGAAACACTATGAGTCATTTGAAACGCTTTTGTGTGGGATGTCTGTCATCTATCAGTTTCTTTGTAAACTGTCGGGAAAACCCATTCCCCTTAAAGGTATTGTCACTGCCGAGATTTTCTTCCCTACATCCTCAAAACAGTAACAGCAGATTCTGAGTATCACAGCAAAATCAAACAACAGTTTAGAGTGGATAGAGTCCAAGCTATTATGGTATTCATCATAAAGCAAACTAAACTTTATTGAAGTTGCATAGTAAGCTGTTAGATGTTGTACTTTTTTGTTTTGAGTCACCATGAAGATGTCATTAACACAATAACTCTAACATTAACGTGAAAAATATCACATTTATATATTTGTTAATGTCAGAGTTTTTACAAGGCAATGTAAAAAACACCCATTTGGTATGAATCATCTTTTCCTTCAAAAGAAAAGGGTTTAAATGTAGTTGGCTTTCCAAACATGTTGCATAGTTTACACACATATTTTGGTCATTCTGACTGTGCCAGGCTCTTGTGATTCTTCTTGTAATCCCAGACCAACCCCATTTTCAGATCAGTGCTCTGTGGGGACTATACCATCTGTTGCACATCCACTTGTTTTTGTGTGGCTGAAGATAGAGCTCAGGCTGTGTGTTTCGACTTGTCCTGTACCAAAGGGAATTTTGGGCCAGTCAGAAGCCTCTGTGATGGTTTCACTTGATTGATGGTTATCTAACAGCTACAGTGCCCAAATTTGCTAAAAGTTGCACATTGGCGCTCGTCTCTAAGCTGTGTCCCATTTCAGCTGCCTCTTCTTTTGAAAATCGCATTGGACGACCGATGATGTTAGTCGTCGATTGACAGCGCCATCCCAATTCAGTAGCTCCTTTAAACGCAGCCCACAAATGTAGCTTTGGTTTCCAAGACAACAAAGGATCCAACAGGTGTATCTTTGCAGCCATAAATACTACAAGATTCATAGCACATCCAAGCCTACTATTAAAATCTGTTTGTTTCATCAAGTTTAGTTTCTGAAACGCCCATTTAAGAATGTCAAAGTGTATTATTTTCAGATTCTACACATTGTGGTTATTGCAGGGCAGCTGGAAACAACAGGCAATGCACTAAATGTAGGTGTGTTAACAACGGGCCCAAAAGCAATTACACACATTCCAGCAAAAACAGTGTGGAGGGTAGGGCGCTATCTGTTCCAGGGCTAACAGATGAAGAAAGACAGTGAGGAAATATTTGAAGCTGCGCATATTGGATTGACATTCCAGTCATCCCGTTTTTTGTAAGAAACACATAATCCACACATTATTCCCCCGGGTGTTCCTCATAGCATAATGAATAAAGCTTTTTAGTTTAAATAACCGTTTGTCGTGTCATTTGACACGTTGTTTTTCTGAGCGATGGTTGATATATTCTAATGAAGTGTGGCCATTTGAGAACATTGTAAACAGTGCCACCAAACAGTAGCGCCGGGTGATTGTGCAAAGAGCTGTCAAGAGAATAGGTTGACCTTATCATGCTGCTCAGAATAGTCAAAGGGATAGCTCAGAGCTCCAGTGCTATCACAACACAAGTAGGCTTTCCATTAGGGATGTTTATTTTAGGCGACTCCACAGGGGCATAAACATCTCAAACCGTCTCACCTGCATTTGTGTTTTTACACTTTTAGTGTGCATGACACCGAAATAAAAAATATTTTTTCAGTCATTCATTTAGAAACAGATGTTTTTGAGTAGTTGAAGAAGCAAGACATGGTAGTGGCTTGTTGAAACACAACAATCATAAAAATGATGTTTATGTATAATCTGGGTTTTCAGCAAACAGTTCTGCTAATGTAGCACTCGTTGATGATAAAACCTTTGGAGTTTGGAGGCTTTGGATTTGATTGTTCACAATGAAATGAGGTCATAGACTTAAGTACAGAATGCTGACAGAGTCTGATACTGTCACTGTGCCAGTTTTGTATGATTTTTTTATCCAGTATTGTCACCATCAATATTTTTCAAAATGTTTCCTATTTGGTTGAGATAGTCCTGTTATGTACTGGAGCATGATTTGCGTTCTCCTTTCTGTACCACACACACACAAACAATGGGGGGTGGGGATGAAGAATGAAGCATATCTGAGGTGGGTGTCCTCATGCTTTGTGACTTAGTTGTTTCTGTCTGTCTGTCTCTCATCCTGCCTTACTCACCATTGGTTGCCTAGAGACCTGTGGTAGGATGCATGGAAATGGCAGCAAAGGTCAGGCAAACCTTTGAGAAGTTAGTCATCTGCTGTGTGGAGGTGTTGGTGGATAGAGATGAATAGTGTAGGTTTTTCTGATACACCCCACAACAACGTGCTCTGTTTTTCTGGTCAGTGATGAGTGGACAGAAATGAGCAGTTAATGAAAACGTAACCCCAATCAGGTACACACAGGGAGATTTTGACCATTTTTAAAATTATTTTTTGTTTGATGAATGACTAAACAGTATGATTACTCATTCTGACCAACGTAATGCTCAGGACAAAAGCAGTTGGGCTTGTGTTTGCAATTGTGTTTTTATTATATGTCGCCCATCTTTGTGAAACGGTTGGTGCATCTATGCTTCTAATCACCTTTTGTCTTTTTTTTCTTTTCTTTGCAGGTATGGCCTCACAAGTCTTGGTCTACCCACCACACATTTATCAAACCCAGACAAGTGCCTTTAGCAGTGTGAAGAAACTCAAAGTCGAGCCCAGCAGCTGTGTGTACCATGACAGGGCACACCCGCGGACTTATCTGAACAGCAGAACCCTTGGCATTGTGCACCCAACAAAACAAGCCCACTCGTTTGTAAATCGAGACTTGGCAGTGGGCCTAAAAATACGTGGAGGAAAAGAGTACCCGGTGCAGACGGTGGTGGTGCGTGGTGTACAAAGACAACAACCCGGCAAAAGAGGAGGCGCAGGAGTAGGACCCGGCCCGTTTGTGGCCTTGCGGCGACAGGAAGCCGGGGTTGTCCACTCACAGGACAGGGAGCAGCAGCAGCAGACAGACATAGCAAGTGGGAGCAGCAGTGGAGCAACAGGGGCAGGAGCAGGGGGAAGGGGAGAGGGCTGCAGTGGCGGAGGTGAGGGAGACAGAGAGGAAGAGGGCGACAGAGAAGAGAACTGTGGAGGTTTGAACTCAGCTGACAGCTCTCAGCGATGTGGGCTGAAACGTAAAAGTGAGGAGCTGGATAACCGAGGGAGCACCATGCAGATTGTGGAGGAACTGTCAATGTTGCCTGCCATGTTGCAAACGACGAATGTGGGAAATGCCGCTGTGACAGCGCCTGCGGCTGTGGGGGCTGGAGGGGGCCCCACCAAACAGGGTGTAGGGCATGGGGGCGTAGGTGCAGCCGGAGGAGCAGGAGGAGGAGATGGGGACTATCAGGTAGTGCAACACGAAGTCCTGTGTTCCATGAAGAATACTTATGAAGTGCTGGATTTCTTGGGACGAGGCACATTTGGCCAGGTTGTAAAGTGCTGGAAGAGGGGAACAGGGGAGGTTGTGGCTGTGAAGATCTTGAAGAACCACCCTTCATATGCACGGCAGGGCCAAATCGAAGTCGGCATCCTTGCTCGTCTGAGTGGGGAGAACGCAGATGAGCACAACCTGGTGCGAGCCTTCGAATGCTTCCAGCACCGCAGCCACACCTGCCTGGTATTCGAGATGCTCGAGCAGAACCTGTACGACTTCCTGAAGCAGAACAAGTTCAGCCCGCTGCCCCTGAAAGTGATAAGACCTGTGCTACAGCAGGTGGCTACAGCTCTGAAGAAGCTGAGGAGCATGGGTCTGATTCATGCAGACCTCAAGCCTGAGAACATAATGCTGGTGGACCCGGTGAGGCAACCCTACAGGGTGAAGGTGATTGACTTCGGCTCCGCCAGTCATGTGTCCAAAGCAGTGTGTTCCACGTACCTCCAGTCGCGGTACTATAGGTGAGTACAAAAACAAAGGACAAAAAAGTTACTTGCAATTTAGTCTAAAGCATATTTTCAGTCTACTGACTTTCAAAGCAATTTCAGACTCTGCTGGTGCTCAGAATGTGCTCACCATAGTGTGTTTTGAAATGTCCTTCCTCATTCCAAAACAAGGAAATGTCTCCCATACTGCACAACATCCTGTGTGTTTAGAAGCCACATACCATAAACTCTGAAAAAAATGTGACCCTGCAGTGTTTACCAGCAGACTACAGAGTGACCTTTTGTGTTCTTGCTGCCTGGGAACTCTTAATTGTGTTCTGGACAAAGAAAACAAGTAGAAATGAATGATTAACTAACTTAAAGCCAACATCTATTTGATCTTTGGAGGGTAGAGCTGCCTTGAAGTTGAGAAGTTGTTTCTATTGTTTATGTATGTTAAAATTGTATATTAAAAGAAATACCAATTGTCATGTGAACAGTTAACAAAGGTTTGGACACTAATCACAAAATGCCAGGTTAGACTCCAATTGGCAGTTTCTCGTTCTGGTTTATGACATGGCAGCAAGTAATGTCCTTTTTGTTGACGTTAACAGGACAGCTCTGTTTGTAGTGATCTTGGACACGCTCTTGGAAAACACGGCAGCACAAATTACCTTTGGCATTATGTTACGAGTACTTTGGTTTGATTAAAAAAACAGCCCTGAAATGGTATGAGCTGTTGCCTAAGAGTCAGGGGTGACCCAGTTCACTGTTTGGGTTGTACCTTCCAGTAGTATGAACGAAGCCTGTGAAGTACAAACAAAAAAGATAGGCTATCAAGGAAGCCATTTTTTATTTACTAAAATGTTCTAAGATTTAAATAGTTTGCATGGAGCTTGGTCCATTTATGCATGTTTTATGAAGAGTAAACTTTTCACGCATGAATGTAAATACACACAACTGGTATGTACATAACAAATCGGAAAGTTGCTCTGTTTCTGCACATGGTGACATGTTCTCGTTTTGCAAGTTTCGAGTCGTATCTGTTGTTTACTGGGGGGGGGGGTGAGGCCAAGATTAGCAACAGTGTTGATAATAACACAGTGCGTTTCAACCTTCAGTTTCACATAATGGGTGTGCTTGTCTTTTAGTGGCTGGTTTAAACCAATGTCTCATGCTTCGCATGAACATCGCACATACAAACTATTGATAATGCATTAAGCTGTAAGCTCTGTTGATGTCAGGGGTTTGATAAAATCCAGGTCATCTTCTGCTTAAGCTGCTGCCCATGAACAGACATTACAGAAAAACCAAAGCTAAAATAGAATACATTTTTTTTAGATGCACAAAAGTGAATCCAAAAGTTAGGTGCCCGTTAGTATATATGTTTTGTGAATTGGTTTTTATGGTTTTTTTAATCTACTTGCTTGCAACTTGAATATTGCAATTTTATTATGCTTGTATGATCACGATAAAGATGCTCTATTCTATAATGTTCGACTGTATATGAAGCCATAGTATACATAGCATACACATGAGTTTAAATGTTGTGTGTGTGCGTGCGTGCGTTACTGAATTTTTGCTTTGACTTAGTGATTAAAAAAACATTTAAAATGAAAAACAAAATAATTGTGGCTCAGCTCTGTATCACAAGCCAAAATTTATCAGAAAGAAATCACCCTTTTCGTATGTCAGAAATAAGGAGTACTTTCTTGCTCGGTTCACATTGGGTCACAGTAAAAGTCTGAAGTGCAAAGAAACCTTGACATCACTGTCCCTTGCAACTTGCTCCAGTGCACCCTGAGCCTCTCCACGCAAAAAACTAGAGCTCTAATCTCCCCGGCGGGTCCGGAGCCGACCTCAGGGCCTCCTCTCAGTGGGATGTGCCTGTTAGACCTCTTATGGGAGGAAACCTTCAGGCATCCTAATCAGATGGCCGAACCATCTCAGCTGGCTCCTCTGCATGAGTAGTGGTTCAACTATGATTTTCTCATCACCTCATCATGAAGAGTGAGGCCTGTTACAATGTCATGACACCAAAGTTCATGACCAACGATGAGGAAGTACGTTATTATATTTACATTGGATATCTTTCCAGTCACAGTCTTGCTGCAGTAACGTCTAAGCCACCACTCCCTTTTGCGTTAATGTATAATAGTTTATGGTTCCTACTTTGCAGAAGATGAAATTGTATCTGTTTTTCTCAGTTGTCTCAACAGGTAATGCTCATGCTCCAGGTAAATGGGACCTAATATGTTTATCTTGAAATATTAAGCACAATTTCTCGCCTTGAGTTTTTCTACCTCTGTCTTAATATTGTGCGACTGTTGGAGGATCCATTGAAAAGGAGAGTGAAGGATATATGTGCCACTGATTGCTTTTTCCTTCAAACTCGGTTTCTGGGAAAATGTCATTCATAATCCCTGTCATCTAAGTGGCTGTGAAATAATTGTCTTTACAATTGGGAATGAACTCAAATAGAGTATTTATTGTCGACTCCTAACTTGCTCATACTGTAGATTTTTTTTCCCCTGCACAAAATGAGAAAATGGATTAGCTTTGACCAGGGGTGCCACCAGACCCTTTTTACTCGGGCACATGCTCCAGTATAGATTAGCTGTGCCCCGGTATCGGCGATGCACCGGTCATCGGGACTACCCGAGTATCCCTGTGGGCCGGTATGTTCAGGGCCCGTGGCCCAGTAGAGCCTTCTGTCTAGGAAACGCCCCAAAGCTTCGACCTTTTCTTTGTCAATGTTTCTTTTGAAGCGAGAAAGAATAGTCAACGTCCCTTCACTTATTTTTTTACATTGTCCTTTGATCCTTGCAATCATGCAGCGTTTTTGTGAATGCTGTTATGTTGGCATGAGCACATGTTATTTCAGGAAGTTGCTTAAAATAGAAACTGTCATACGTTGTTATTATGTGGAGGAAGAACTGAGCAGTGCGTCTGCTACTTTGTCAGCTCCGTCAGGTTCATTCTTTTGTTGGTCTGCAATTTCGCACACGTCTTGCATGGCGTTGTATTTTAAAACAACACTCGAAAAGCCTATTGCTACCGTTTGAAGTGCAGAATGATAGTAAAGGTCTGTCTCATTACCCATCATTGTGCCTGTTCAAAAGTCTTCAGTTCATTTAAAGGACATTTAAAACTGAACAGAAAGAACTGCAGTTTATTAGGGTTTTAAGTTTCTGGAATGTTTTTACTAGTGAAGTTTAAGACATACTATATCATCAATTTTATATTTTCATCTGTTATGTTCTCTTTGCCTGGTCACGTGGAAAGGTCTGTCTGCCTTCAGTTTTGTTTTGTGCAGGTTTGGATCATGTAGGGACTTTAAATCAGGTTGTTTTCGTTATATGTCGGCCTTCTGAGTGAAGAATTGTCGCGCAATAGTTAAATCTGAGTCAATGTGACTCATCTGTATATCCCTGCATTCATCCATCTGCTTCTATAAGCAGTAAAATCATTGTTTATTACCAGTGGACCAATGCCAACTATGCACACTCAACTAATAAAACGAGTGATAATCACGCCTGTGAGGAAAAAATTATGTTTTAGGGTCACAAACCCCCCCCCCCCCCCTTTTTTTTCTTTTCTTCATTCTACACCTTTTTCTATATCCGTTTATGGAGGTTAACTTTAGCATCGTCAGCTGTTCAGCTCTATTGGTTTGTCACTGCAACCTGAAGTTAAAAAAAAAAAAGAAATATGTCAACTTCCTGTGTTGTTAGGGGGTTTGCTGCTTGTTTAAATTTTTTTTCGGTTTAATCTGAATATCTGTTTATTAAAGAAATAGACCCACTCTTTGCTTTGGGTAACCAAATAACTGAAATATATGTTTACTTCAATACAAAGCTTTTTTTTTTTTTTTTTTTTTTTCATTGTCACATATTTATCCTTTCCTTTGACAGATCACTTCACCTCAATAAAGACTGCAGCAAGTCTTAATCACATCACAACCATGCCTTAAACATAAATATTTAATTAGCAGCTGCTTAAGAAACATAAAGGTGTCAAGTCTCCAATTACTTCTGAACCCAGATAAATTGGGGACTATGTGGTAAATGGACCACCTCACGCACGCACACACACACACACACACACACACACACACACACACACACACACACACACACACACACACACACACACACACACACACACACACACACACACACACACACACACACACACACACACACACACACACACACACACACACACACACACACACACACACACAGCTCCACCATATTGATTTAAACCGCCTCAGATTGAAGGTATGGTTATTTTTGTCCATCTTGCCTTTGCAGATGCACTCGGGTCATTGAAAGGAGAAAATAATCTCTTGCAGACTGGACTGCAAGTTAAATATGTTTTATTAGCAGCCTTAGTCCAAGGATATTGTAGAAAGAGAGTTCCTTCATTGATTACATTATCCACCCCACAATGTCTTTTGATTTTGTCTTTGTCAACCTTCTGCACAGTAAACCGTTGTAAAAATGTTGTTCCTCCCCAGTAGGTTTGTACTGTTCAGCGACAGGAGTATGCAAAGACATACTGCGAGGGAGCAGCGTTGCTGAGCATTAGAGTGGAGGGCTGCTTAAAATAGCTCATGGGACAGCGGCCAGTGTGCTTTGACTTCTATAGATGGTGAAACACATAGGCAGCCAGGATGAAATAAGGACAGCTTGAAATACTAGCAAGCTCTGACTTGCTCGTTCAAGGTCAACCAGCTCACTGTCAGCTGTTTTGATTTTCATATGTCACCGTGAGTATGTGTGTGTTTGGTCTGGTGCTCGGCACTAAGTATTTGTGTGTGGACGCTTCAAATCTATCACCCACTGCAACCAATATGTCTGACAGACACACTTCCCGCCTCCACAATTTACAAGCCTTTGGCCTGTGGCCATTTGTAATTTGCCACCTTAGTTTTGCACTGTCAGCCAAACTGGAGAGCTTACAAGTCCAATGTGAAACTGACGGCTTCATTTCTGTCATTAATTCAGTTTACTATCCATCAGTTGGCAATTACTTAAATGTATTTTTCATGATTGATTCTCAAGTGATTTGTTTAGACATGAGCGGTACTTTTTAGTTTGTTGTGTCCTTCAATGTCATTTTTGGCACACGCGGGTCTCATATTTCTTGTCAGGAATAATTCATGACAAGCGGTTGCTTTTATTAAGCCGTATTGATTTAAAATGCATGTTTAGCACAGAATGTTGATTTTATAATATCTTTTCAAAATTGTCAGTGTTGAAATAAATATGGCTGAAATAATGATTCAAGCAGATCGGAAGGATGGAAAGAATGGAAAGAAGTTCTTTGTATATGTAGTTTGGCTTTGGATCCAGTCCAGGGTAACATGACCCAGCTGAGTATGGACACAGACGAGACACACCCTGGACATGTTGCCAGTCCATCATCGGGCAAACGGAGAGACAGACAATCACACTGACATTCACGCAGACAATTTAGATTGATCAGTTACCCCCCCCCCCCCCCCCCCCCCGGTACTGGGATTCCTACTGCAAATATTTCCTGTGCATTTATGAAATATTCACTAGTTTTACCTTGAAATCATGTCTATGTAAGTGTTTTAGGCCCGTTCATGATGAGTATTTCTGGGTATTTGTGTGGCTGAAACAGCTGGCACTGGTCTTCAGTCTGCCGGTGAGCAAACGCCTAAGTTATTCACTCAAATGAGTTCTGCAGCTTGCAGTGTCACTTCAGGACGCTTTGATGCCAGCCCTATGAATTTTGCTCAGACTTTCCTTACTTGCTCTTGGATCTGAAATAGGAGCACTGATCGTTGTATCTCCAGATGAAAATACACACATTCTCGATGCTAATCACTTCAGTCTCACTCTTCATTAGGCAGCATGGTCTCGCATGTTTGCTTCATATTTCTAGTCAGAGCTCATTTTGTTGTCGCGAACATGTTTAAATCGTGTGTTATTACATTGGGATGGATTCCTAAAGATACTGCAATTGCAGGGTATTTTTCAAAGACCATTGTGGCGATTTCACCAGGGTGCACAGTTTTTGTTCTTGCTTTACATCAAATATGTTCAAATGGAACTTTGGGTTATAACTTGTAGTTTTAAACTGCAGTGCTGTTACTGCCCTGTGCTAAAAAAAACTACTGATCAATAAATGCCTGATAATTGCCATACCTGTTATCTATCAAACCTACCAACAGATAAATGTTCTAGTGCAGAAAGTCTGAGAGCACATAATGTTCTTATCGGAAACTAATTTCACTTGGATGAAATGTCCAGACACTTCATGTGCTGTTTTTCTGTGTGTGTGTGTGTGTGTGTGTGTGTGTGTGTGTGTGTGTGTGTGTGTGTGTGTGTGTGTGTGTGTGTGTGTGTGTGTGTGTGTGTGTGTGTGTGTGTGTGTGTGTGTGTGTGTGTGTGTGTGTGTGTGTGTGTGTGTGTGTGTGTGTGTGTGTGTGTGTGTGTGTGTGTGTGTGTGTGTGTGTGTGTGTGTGTGTGTGTGTGTGTGTGTGTGTGTGTGTGTGTGTGTGTGTGTGTGTGTGTGTGTGTGTGTGTGTGTGTGTGTGTGTGTGTGTGTGTGTGTGTGTGTGTGTGTGTGAGGCCAACATATAGTTATTTTTGGTCCCAAGGATGCACATTTGTGATCACTCCTAACTACCTTGGTGAATACCAGACCAACAAAAGTATAGGTAATGGTTTGTTGTTGGAATATTATTAGAAAAAATTTAAAAGAAAATTGCAAATATTCAGTCTTATTTGTTTAAGATGCTCATATATGATTTCCAAAACCAGGAGGGGTAGGTTATTTTTATGATGAGTACAGTCGAGAAGCAGGAGCTAAATCCAGGCCAAAAGGTTTGCGTATTTGAAGAAAAAAAGGGATTGAAAAAAAAAATGTAAACGTGAAACTGAATGTTCAAGGTTTGATCGATGTTTCCCATTTCTACGTAAGACTTGGGAGGCATCACAGTGTTACAACATGGATTACAATGGCGTCCTCCTCTTTGGGGCAACTTGCAGGCGTGCAGGTAAGAAATGCAACTTTTTGTAGAAAAAAGGTACAGTGGAAATTATCCTACTATAATGTAAATTATCTGAAGTATCGTAATGCAACGACATTAACAAGAGCTAATAGCATAAAGGTAGTTCATGCTAATCTCATGCCTACTTACTGCATTGACCTCTAAAAAAACATCTTCCTGAATGTTACCCAGCATTACAATACTTAGGATCATTTCCACTGTGTTTTTTCTACAAAAAGGAGCATTTCTGCAGGTTGGCCTGTAGGACTGTAATCCGTGATACTGGACTGCATTCACAGTCTTATGTCCAAATGGGAAATTTAACAATCTGGAATATGTTCTAGTATTTATATATTGGTAATTGCTAAGAATTGTCCAAAATAGCCTGTAATAGTGATCTGTGTCCTCTGCTCAACTTCATTTACATCTATCAGGTGAATACAGTGTATAGAGAGTATTGAGTGATATAATTATGTAAGTGAAAGAAACTTTTGAAGGTGAAAAAACTAAATTGGAAAACTGAAAACAGGATTTAAATGTAAAAAAAAAAAAAAAGATCCTAATCTGAAAACATAAACACATATTCACTAGTTTTTGACCCCCCCCCCCTTTTGAAGGTGAAAAAACTAAATTGGAAAACTGAAAACAGGATTTAAATGTAAAAAAAAAATAAGATCCCAATCTGAAAACATAAACACATATTCACTAGTTTTTGACCCCCCCCCCCCCCCCCTTTGAAGGTGAAAAAACTAAATTGGAAAACTGAAAACAGGATTTAAATGTAAAAAAAAAATAAGATCCTAATCTGAAAACATAAACACATATTCACTAGTTTTTGACCCCCCCCCCTTTGAAGGTGAAAAAACTAAATTGGAAAACTGAAAACAGGATTTAAATGTAAAAAAAAAATAAGATCCCAATCTGAAAACATAAACACATATTCACTAGTTTTTGACCCCCCCCCCCCCCCCCCTTTGAAGGTGAAAAAACTAAATTGGAAAACTGAAAACAGGATTTAAATGTCAAAAAAAAATAAGATCCTAATCTGAAAACATAAACACATATTCACTAGTTTTTGACATCCCCCCCCCCCCCCCCCCCCCGCCTCCACCCCCGAAATGAACAGCCAATTTGGCCTCGATTTAGCTCCACACTTTTAGAATAAAATGCAACAGAGCGCTAACACCTCTCAATGTTTTGTTTTCCTTTTTTAAAAAAGCTTTCATAAATACAGACTCCATGTCAGCACATTGAGGAGCTGTGAAACGTGTCTAAAGTCTTGTATCTCTAATCTAAGGTCTGGGCAGATCAGAGTGCAAGCGCTCCATCCGCCCTTGGCTGCACTCCTATGTGTTCCACTGAATAATGCAGGATGCACTGTGACTGTGTGGAATTACTGTTCCTGGAAGAGGCGTTCAGTAAGGCTCCATTCTTCCATCATGGAGTAACTGTGTTGTCATATATATATATATGTTTTTTTGTGGTTGCACACGCGCCAACGGCGGTGCAGCCCAAATGAAATTCTGTGTCAGAAAGATTTAGCTCCAGGAAAAAATTGCCCTCCCCCTCCACCAATGTGACACCCTTATTTGTGGTTCTCTCCAAGCGAGTTTGATGCCACTTTACACTGGGTTCAGACAGAGCAGGGTGGATCAGAGGACTATTTCTGGAGTGTGAGATAATGGCTATGAATAACACGTGGAGATGGAGTTAATTTCTCTTTTTCCGCCATATCCGGTGTTGAAAAGAAGATTTGTGTAAACAGAAGAAGTACAAAAAAAAAAGAAGAAATTTTTTCTTTGTGTAGATTTGGAACAGCAGGGCTTGTACTCTTTATGATTTCTATGTGTTTTGTCAAGCTTAAAGAAAGAAACCCTTTCACCTTTTTAGTTAAATTGCAGTTCTCACTCAAAACAAATTATGAAACTCCACCACAGTGGGTTTTCTTCACTGCTGCAAAGCTGTTGATCTTACTATGAGGATGGGGAGATCCTTGGCACTGTGTTGTTTGGTTTAGCGAGAGCTCACTCAGCACTTTGGAAACTATTATTGCTACGTCGCTACACCAGCTGGAGATTAAAACAAACAGAAAAGAAAAAAAAACAGCCCAGTGAATTTATAAATTAAGAGCACATGCAAATGCAGGCTATGTTAAGGACACATATTTTACTATGTGTCCACACCCTGATGCGATTTCATGATAGAAGATCCTGCATGATTATAATGATTGACATCTTCCACACTTCTGGGTAAGCGGTAGAGTTGACTAGTATGCCATGTGCTTTGTAAATCTGCCATGGATCATGGTTGTGTTAGTTCAACAAAGTGACAAAGATGGTCTAGTGCAAGGCAACATTGAGAGTCAAGCAGTGAGAGGAAGGGAAGCGATGAATGGACTGAAGGGAAACAGCTGTTCGAGGCAACGTCACCAACCGACCAGGATCTTGTTTTCATCGATCAAAGCCCATCAACAAAGGAGCTGTTAAATATAGAGAGACCATCCTGCTGTTGCTAAAGCCGGGTTGAGTTTCATTTAGAAATTGTTGCTGATTGTGGTACCTGCAGTGTGGGCAGAGTAGATTTGGCTCAGTTGTACGCTTGTGTGAGGCCTGCGGTGGCTGCTGTGCTCAGCATTTCATGTTAGGGTTTGTTTTCATAAAGACAACTGAGCAGAAAATGTTTTAATTCAGTCCGTCCTTGTTCTATTGTGACCTTGCTCGATCCAAAAGTTACATGTTGCACAAAATCAGTTGAATAAAATAGTATATAGAAAATCAATCATGAACTTTGTGGGGTTTTTTTTTTTGATAAGCACTGATGGAAATATTACAAAACCCGAAATTAACTGGAGATAACTCGGGGTAAAAAAAAAAAAAAAGAAGAAGTCTGGCATTAGTTTTGGCAGGTTCAGAAAGTATGTTCCCTTCTCTATTACTACCTTTTAAAGGTGTGTTTCACTGATAACACGGTACGGTGGTGGAAACCTTTGAGCTGGAGAAAAGAAAGAACAACTCACGCCTCACGCAGTCATTCATTTTCACGCAGTGCAGTGGTATCTGTCAACACACCTGATGTGAACCTTTTTACCTTTTGGCTTGAGGATAAACATGTTTCACTTTGAAACATTTGCGGCACACCAAGGTATTACAAGCAGCTTGACTGTATTTAAGAAGATGTGTGGTCATGTAGCATTGATCTGTTTGTCCTTTGTTCGGTTGAAATACTTCAGCTGGCTTTGTAATTATCCTTGTATGTCCAGGGGTTGCTTATGAGGCTTAGGAACATTGCAAATAAAATGACATTTGCGTTTGGGGTTGTGTCTGATTTCTGACATCACAACTGTTCATTCAGTGTTTGTGTTTGATTATTCTTTTGTGTCATCTGATGCCGAAGTGCATCATGAACTTACCCTGAGGCAGAATAGTTGCATGTCACCTTGCTTTTTGTTGTGTCTGTTTCTCATGCGGATCTCACATGTGGCAGTGAAGAATCACGAGGCCTCAGCTTCTCGTGCATTCACAGGCCCATCACCATTTACGTCATCTCCTCAGAATGGAAAACAGGTTTGGTTTCATAGAATGACAGCGATGCATGTGTTGCGTTGATGGAGCTGGAGCCATGCAACCATAGCAACTTCCACTTACCGCCCGATCCCCACATCCAGCACCAAAGATAGACCCCTGTTATCCTCTGTTTTACTGTCTTTATTTCATTTCATTTTGACTTTGCACATGAAGCTCTGCTATTTTTGTTTCAATTGGAAAAGCTAACAAAGACATACAGAATAAAGGAAATGACACAATGCAACCGTTTTCCAAGGCAATATTTTGCAGAATCTGTGGCAAACAAAGAAGGGGAAAGACATGAAATAATGCACGAATACCCTGCTCAGTGTTTTCTTGATGTCTGTCGAGTTTTTGATATCTGTGACGACCAATGCCACATGCTTTTATTAACATGTTTGTCTTGGTTGATGCATTTGTCTATGCTGCAAGATTATACGAGACTGCCCAGGGCTATCTAGGAGATATATCATGCTGTCAAATTTGAACTGCTCTTCCATCCAGTCAGTCCATGCTGACACATTGTATTTCTCATTGGGGAAAAGAAAAATGCAGTAAACCATATTTGTATCACAATATTAACAGGTAATTTAGAGATCAGTTTTAGAGGTTTGTTCATCAAATCAGCTTATCGATGAATAAAGATGCTCTTGTGATTATATTGGCTGATCAGGTTGAGTGTAAACTGATGCAGCAAATGGCTGCTGCTGTGGTTATTCTGGGGAACAAAAGCATCCATTTTTGATTACAGGGTTGCCTCCCAAATTTTATTTATGACTTAAGCAATTATGTATTGACAAGTGACTTGAAACAACAAAACATTTTCCTTACAAATAGGTCATGTGCTTGAGGCGGAAACAGTTGGCATACCTGCCTGCTTGCTTTTCTGATGCTGTGTCGACTCTTGCAGCACCTGTTCCTCGCAATTGTTTTCGCTAAGTTATAAATTGGTCTAAATCTTGATTTAGCAGGTCTTGGGTTTACTGTTGCAGTCTATATGTCCCGCACGCTTTAATCCCATATGGCTCCCGAGACGTCACGGGGAACCAGTCAGCTGGAGCCCCTTAAATATCTCCAGTTCGAAAGTGCACGGTTGCCTTCGTTGGTATGTGGAGTTCCGTAGAACAGCAAACTTGGTATGGCACTTGAGCAGAATGTCTGGACATCGGATCTTCAGGCACTCTTTACATTATTTCAGTCCTCTGGATTGTTCCGTGAGGGTATGTCTCCTGTGCTTGCTGAGCGGAAGTGAAATGGATCCCCATGACTCAAGTTTCTCACCAGTATAATCTGAGGGCTGAGTTATTCTGAGCACTTCTGTCATGTTTGTAAGCAGTAAAGATATATTTGATGGTGAAATAAATATCACAGCATGTTTCCAGTATATGTTTTATGTCATTGTTAGTGAACATTGTTCTTAAATTATCTCTCGCTACCCATTAACACATGAAATAGGTGGTAACACACGTGTCTTGCCACATTACCCTCACTGGAACCCAATGGGACACTTTTATCTCCCCCTAACATTCTTGACATATGTTTCCATACACATATAAAAATAAATATTTAGATTTCATGTGCAGTTTTCATATAGTCCTGGTGTCTTATTGATTTTGACGAGATGGAGGTCTTGTGTCAGACTAAAGGGCTCCGAACACTTCATGTTGTCGATGCTCTGTCAAGTTCAAGGGCTTTCGGGTGTGTCCCAAACACACACTTCCTGACCATCAGTGTGTCTTACCTATATTGGTGCTGACAGGTCTGCGTCACCACTAGGCTTTGCTTTGATGT
This sequence comes from Lipophrys pholis, assembly GCF_963383615.2. NCBI lineage: Eukaryota > Metazoa > Chordata > Actinopteri > Blenniiformes > Blenniidae > Lipophrys > Lipophrys pholis. Next base: position 17,338,585 of record NC_137636.1, on the reverse strand, counting down.
GTTACTATGAAAGGGTAACACCGAGCCAGCAAGTAGGCAAAGAAGTAGTGACTGCGCTTCTTATTTTCTATCAGCCTCGAGCAGACCCAGCCTGTCAAAGCTCTGATCCCCGCCTGGCTGACCTGCTAACCCACTAGCACAGCTTGCTGACGGTTGGCGAATCCAGTACACGCACAACACATTCTTTACAAAGACACTTGGCCCTGTTACACATGTACCGCAAAATCCCATATGACAAGCCATCATCTGGAAATTCATGAAATTGCCAAGACTTGATGTTTGTTTGTTCAAGACATCAGACTCTTTTCACTGAGCCAAAAAACCAAAACAATACATGCATGAGCAGAGTCATGAGTGAAATCCAAGACGTTATTTTGACATAAAATTGTCATTGTCTGTAAAACAGGAAGCTTGTGTTCTAGAGCCAGCTGGTTCTCTGAAATGAGAAGTTATTAGATTTTTCTTAAACAGTTTTATTCAAAGATGATAAATATGTTTATACGTGTTCGATCAGAAGTTATAAATGCATCAATCTTAAATATGTGGAGTGTGCCTCTGTATACTGACGTTTGTTTGTTTTCTGCTCCACAGGGCTCCAGAGATTATTTTGGGATTGCCGTTTTGTGAAGCCATAGATATGTGGTCCCTAGGCTGCGTGATAGCTGAGCTTTTTCTGGGCTGGCCTCTTTACCCTGGGGCCCTGGAGTATGACCAGGTAAACAACCGTTTTCTCACCACTCAAGTTGTAACAGCCGTTGGCTCGGCCCTCAACGCTTGAGGGGAGGTCTGCCTCCTCCATCCCTCCTGTGCGCCTCCTGCCAACCTTTCAAATTCCATCTAAGATCTCTTACTTGTACTTTTACCTTCTCTGACTCATCATCTCCTCTGTACCATCCCCACATGTAAACCGTTTTCTCTAGGACTTCGGTTTTAAATGAGTCTCCCCTCTTTGTATTCCTTCCATCAGTTATTTCCCTAACATTTACCTTTCATCCATCATTAACTCGTCACATAACTCATGGCTTTCTACACTCTCTTGTTTTCCCCTTTAGTTTTCCTTCCTATTTTGCCATTATTCCCTATACTTTCAGATCAAAGCGACCCACAGAGTTCGTTGGGTTTGTATATGTCTGCAGTGTCATTCAGCTTTCTATTACAGACTGGCCTTCAGGTTACTCACTGCTCAAGTTTGTATAATTCCTAATCCACTGCATTTTTGGATAAAGTTCTCAAATTGAGGGCAGTAAAGAGTAAAATACATAGTGGGGCATTCATCTGCAGAGTTCACGACAGATGGTTTGAAGCTTCTGCAAGAATGCAACATGTCACAGAGAAGAAAAAAACCTGTGTGAGATTTCAACATGATGCTGTTCCATTGGTACTAAACAGATTTTTTGTATTGCATGGCTGCAGGGTTAAGAGGGTGAGGACTCCTTTGGGATATAGGACAATAGTCCAATTATGCATTGAAGGGAAAATAGTGATGGCATTAGGGCTGTACAGGAAAAGAAAGTGCTGGATATGCTGTTTTCTTGATGGCATCATGGCCCCAAGGATTGAATCAGCTGGTGTCCATGATGGTGAGCAGAAGGGCATATTTTTGTGATTGATAGTCTGTCTATTAAAAGCTGCTGGATGCCTTCCCCTCCCAGTGGAGCCCTGACTGTGTCTTCCCAGGAGTAGACTGATCTGGGCTTATGTTGAGCGGCTTTTCCCTGCCCCGGGGCCCTATCTGCTCAAAGCCTGCCAACTGAGCCTCGGTCAGATTCTTCTCTGCCCCATGCAGCACCCTGCATTACACCACTCCACCCCACTGCACTCCTACCACGGTATTTTTATGTCCTGGCATCATTTTTCGCTCTCCACAGGACTGAGGCAGGAGAAATAACTCAACACCTCCGAAAGAGAT